>NW_028262391.1:4646458-4965000 GCF_047370975.1 Nipponia nippon
CTCCGAAAATATTAGCTTGCGCATTTTAAAGAAAAAAATCATTTCGGTGGCGATTTTTAATGGTAAGTTTTAATACTTATAGCCACTCTTGTGACATGTCCTATGACAGATTAAGTAACAGACAAGATCCCGTATTAGACACCTATTACAGATCTTATCTTAAGCACAAAAAGTTGATAGATCTTAGCACGCGCCGCATCTTACAGGACAAGTTACTCTGGAAACAGTTCTGTACAAAACGCTACAGCTAATGAAGAACCTGAGCGATAACTTCGCTTCTACATCTGAAATCATGGTCAAAATCCAGGTGTTCAGCGGGCGGCTCCACCACCCCACGCAAGAGGGACACAGGCCCAGGTGCTCTGTTCAAGCTTAGAAGTCAAATGCGGAGGCAACAGATTTCTGGTTCTACTTATGCCTGCGAAAGCCCACCTCCCACAAAAGCCAGGCAGATCCAGGAGGCAGAGGCTTCTCTGCCTTTCGTCGTTGGTGATTAAATAGGCGATGGTAAGATTACACGTTTCAAGTATGCAGTTCAGATCCCTTTATCGTAAGCAGGAAAAAAGTAAGTCTTAAAAAAAAAAAAATGTAGCACCCTAACCGAGCTCTTCTCGAGAAAATGCACGCTATGGTAAAATCCCCTTTTTCTGAAGGGCTCCAATCCCCAACCCCCTCTTCCCAAGGAAACATCATTAATCTGTAGGCAATTTCAGATACCCTTCTTGCTCCAACGGCTTAGGCCGTCCATCAGGAAGCGAGGCTGCATGCTTAGCTGTTAAGGTACCAAGTATATATAGATTATACAAGCTATTAATTTCTTTTCTAGAGTGTCTTAACATAAACAATTGCTCAGACTGAGCCGAGAGCAGTTGGCCACCAAACTGAACAGAAACAAGAAGCGTGCGTGGGGGGAGGTTAAGCATTTAAGATATGTAACCATCTGTAGCATTTGCCTAGGACTGCCGATACGCACTTGTAATAACAAGCCAGATTGCAAGACGAAATCTCTTTTAAAATACAGATACAGAAATACAGATATATTAAAATACTGCATCTGTAGCAGGGTATGAGGTCAGTGCCCTTGCCCTCCGTGTCAGAAATCTAAGGGAATGCAGGGGAGGAGTTGAAGAAACAAAGAAAGAACTCATGCAGAAGTAAGCGCAGGGGATGAGATTGCTGCTCTGAACTCCAAATCCCCAGCTCTGGAGCCGAGATGACGTCTTAGAAAGTTCCAGCCGAAAGAGGTCCTTGGTCGAGCAAGCTAGAATTGCATTTTATGTATTTTACCTGAAGCTTTCTGTAGCCGCGCAGCCGACTGAAGCCTCGCTACGTACTTTTGTTTCATCACTGGTGTTGGAATGAAAGACGGAACCTACAAGGATGCTTTTTCTCCCTAGGGCACGACGGCTGTACGGCTGGCGAACCACGCTGGAGCGGAACCTGCATCCGAAGGCAGGCTGGGGGAGGCACTTCTTAGGTTGCTATGGTCTATCCCGGTGCTGTCTTCTAGAAGAAATTACAACATTAGAACAAGGCTCCCGCGGGACCTGGATATTTAAGGGTCAGACGACAATCCCAAGCAAAGCCCAGCATTTCGCAGTATTTGTTTTAGAGGTTAACACACAGAGGCCTAATATAAATGTTTTATTTAAAGTAAAAAGTGTGCACAAATAAAGGGAATGATTACACAACAATGTTCAAGACCATATTCCATATGAAACACGAAAATAGTAGTGACAATATCAACTAGCAGAGCACCCATAAGAATCCAACTCGTATACAAAAAGGAGGTTACTCCACATAAATACATCATGCTTCTGATGCAGACACTTTCTCCAAAAGACAAAGCCTACTGCACTGGACTGTTTACACCCAAGGTCCTTTCTGAATATTTATGACAGTTGCTATATGCTTAACAATGAAAAATAACTGTTAATATCATGGCACTTTGGAGAAAACTGAAGTTGAAAAATGGATTTACAGTTATTTAAGGTGTTTGTCACTTAGCAACATTCTGAACAGTTAGATAAGTAAGTAGAAAAAGTATCTTTTCTGTGACTTTATTAAAAAAAAAATCAACTTTTGCTTTAAGCACAAAAGACAGCGTTTTACTCCATTACTCTTCTGTGATGAATAGCAGAAATGCCCTTCCTTACATAAAGCCGTTTTACTTAATACCCCATATGAAATTAAGCCACTGCAGAGACAAGGCTTTTCTTGTTTGCTTTAAATAACTTCCAAGTTTAATATCGGTTAAGTCCTGATGTCTAACCTAGTCACGCAGGTGTAGAAGTCAGAGGCTAAACAATGAATCACAGTTTTAAAACTGCACGTAAGCAGCTCACTTGACATGAAGTAAACATGCTGCAGTTACCAGCTGCTCTTTAAAAGAAGGTTTACTCCGGTATTTTACATTTGAAAATACACAACTTGAATTTAAGGGAACCTGATTCTTAACAGTGCGGAGGTTCAATGCTTCCCTGAAACCGAGGCTCCTCTGATCACTTCCCAGTTTTGAAAACTCAGCCCAATACTTAGAAGTTTCCTATTCACATTCCAAAGAAAAACATGAACTGAATACCACACCATGCCACTGCTGAGTATTTGTGCAATCTCCCTCCTTGAAGCTAACATGTAAGTGAAAAAACACACACCGGAAGAGCTGTGCTACGGATTTACAGCGTCGCCATAGAAGGATTTTCAAGGAGAGACACCGACCAAGCAGAAAGTCTTATTAAAAGCTTCAGATGAGGTTTGCTAACTTGTGCTTACAGATACTTAGATCTGCTTTTGGTAACGCTTAGCCTGCCTTACAGCTCTTACTTACATAACACAGTCTTTTCTTCAATGTCTCTTAATCCCTTTTCCCCAAAATAAAAAAAAAGTACATTTGGCATTTCTTCAGCCTATGACATTCAAAACTATTCCTTAAACATTAAAAATAAGAATTATCTGTGCTGTATATTACACTATTCACTAACATGAAATGTAAGAATCACACCTCCCAAAAGTCCTAGTTTGAACCGTTCTTTCAATTTATTCCAATTGCTTTACTATTAACTTTGAGCCTACTACCAACATTTAAGGTTTGATTGTGATTACAAATCACCCTCCCTAAGTGCAGAAGTTAAGGGAGTCATTGTGGACAGCACCTATTTTTTTCCAGGTGTGCTTTTTCCACTGGCGAAGCGGAATGCATTTCCAACAGTATGGCAGTAAAATTAAAACCAAGAGAACAAATGCCCTTATCTAGGCCATGCTGTAACTGTATCAGAACTGCACACGTTAAGACAGAAAGTGTAAAAGCAATAAATAACAGTATGAGGTTCTACATCTGTCAACATTAGCTGCCCATTACTGCTAAATTACACTCTACAGATTTTAACTTTTTAAAGTATTAATTGAATCCCATTTATTTAAACTGACACTTTATACCACGTACAACCCTCACAGAAAGGGACAGGCTCAGAAAGGCACTCTCTGTGTACCAGCGTACAATTCCTAGTGTATAATGGCAGAGCAAAGTCTATTGATTCTAATATTGAGTTAATCACCTCCTTTAGGATAGGATCAATACACTCTGTGAAAGCAGCCATCCTTGACCTATTCCGTTTAAAAATCTGCTCTCCTGCTGTCACTTCAAGCTGAAGGGCGATAACATAGCTCTAACTTCTAAGTCTAGGAGAACGGGGAAATCAGATGTTCAGAGAGGAGAGATTTAGAACTACAGAAGTCGTAGGGTCTTACTTGTCTCGCTGGAAAAATGGAAGTCCTTTAGTGATATTTTATTACTGCCCCTAATGCAATTTGTGTTCTTAAAGCAATAAGAAAACTTTCCTTTATCAGAACGCTGTATTGGCCGGTTATAGAGCCAGACCCCAGGCAGGAGCCCCAGAGCCCAACTTCTACATTAAAATTCAAGTTTGGCAAGACTGTTGGAAAGTTTAACATTTCAAATCTGGCAGCCGAAGGTTCAGCGTAACAACTGTCCTGGACGACAATTAATACAAAAAGAAAATTAGTGAGTAATTCACGCTCGGTGGCAAGGGTAAGATGTTCAGTTACTCATTTTATGCAAGTGCATCCAAATGAAGAGATGTTTATCCATGCAGAAGCAAACAGAGTAACAATTGGCACAGCCCACAAACGGAGAATTCAGACACATTCCTCAGCTGACATCAAAAGAGGATTTATATATTCAAAGCCTTCGAATTCAGACTGGTCAATCTTCTTCACAATATCACTATTAAGATTAAAAAAAAACAGTCATTAGTTCAGCAAAATTAAAAAGGTAACAATATTAACTGATAGTTTGTCTGAAAACTTAGACCTGCACAGCGGATTGCAATTGAGAACACTTCCCCTCTCTCTTTAGTCCCTCTCTATCCTTACAGTTACCACTGCTTTTTTTTCTAGTGCCTATAATGGTAGCAGACCACAAACCCACCCAGGAGCAGCGACTGGGCTGCTCCCATGCACATATTCTCCCCATAAAGCAATCTGCAAGGTTTGCAGTTTTAAAACTTTCCCAGAACAGTCAGGTTTGTAAAAAACTGAAAACATTAGGATGCGATAGATACTGCACCTGCATCAGCAACTTTTCTATACTTTATTTGCACATTATGCATTTACAAAGGGGTGAAGAAGGAAGCTGGATCTCAGACCTAATTAAGGTGCATAGGTAACATTTAATATTCACTCTTTGTGTTTACATACTACATGAACATCATACAAAACCCTAGAAAAATTCCTAAAATGCGAACAGCAGTGGCTCAGTCAAACTAGAAAGGCCCTTCCCTCCTCATCCCAAATCAGGGCCCCTCGGGAGTACGGAACCACAAACCCACTACCAAAATCAAACACATTATCATGCATTTTATCAAGGCTTTTCAGCCAGGATAATCCTCACTTCACTTACTAACAATTTCAAATACCTGAACAAGCCAAACAAAGCATCTTCTCTTGTTCAGAACACCCAAGATGAATTCAACCTAAACCCAACATTCTAGAAATACCATGGCTTAAAGTAATGCAAAAATAAACCACTTGACAAAACAGGTCTTTTCCTTCACACGTTCGTTTCTTGCAGACGATGCCGCTAAAACTTGCAAAATAGCACTTATTCATCTTTCCCTGAACTAAGATTCTTTATAGCAACTTTCCCACTGTTAGCTGAGTTTTACATCATGCCAGAGTACAATACTTAACCCAGCCATACCAAGTCTGCCATGAGGACACATAACAGAACTTTCTCCAAACTAACACAAGAAAGTGTTATTTACTTCTTTACGTATACTCTGTGTACCACAACTACAGCTATTAAATGACGTTTTGTAACTCCTTCACTGACTTATCAGAACTTCTTAAATTCTACATTACTTACTCATCATCTGGAGTGAGCTGCACAGGTTCGTTGGTGAACTGGGAATCAAAGTTATCCAGACCGAATTCTCCAGATATATTTGGTTTAAACGGCGGCACCACTTGCTTTTGCTCCATCTAAGAATAAATGCACTTAGTGACGCCAAGAATGAGTTACAACCCATTGAATTATTTTTAAACAAGGCTGGCAGTTACTATTAAGTTTCTTTTGCATACTTTCTACAATCATTCTATTAATCTACTGTACTTACTGTGTGTAAAAGGGTTAAAAGATTCTGTACTGTCATTATGGTACATCATAAGGTAAGAGCTTAAGGTTTTTATGCTTAAGGTCATCTCTCATGCTCAAAATAAGTTGTCAAGCCATCGCTGTGTACAAAGAAAATAAGCCCAGCCACTGGGCATTCACGTACCAGATCCCAATCAACGTTGCGAAAGAATGGATGTCCCTGGATATCTGCAAATCCCGTTTGAGGATGGCAGCCTAAACGTTCCTTTGGATCCTGCGCGAGGGAGAAAAGATTTCTAAGTGGGTGTCATGGCCTACACATGAATAAAATACAAATGTTACAAATTCCGTGAGAAATGAAACACCAGAGTTACAAGGGACACTGAAGAACTAAGTTAGCGTTATTTATTTTGGAAACTGTTCCAATTTACTGTCTGAAATAGGCATGAATACATGGAAGCCTTTAACGTAATTTTGTATAAACAACCATGCCATCTCTCTTCGTTTTTATTCTGACCTGTTTAAGCATCCCATATGTTTCAGAGCAAGCTGATAAATACGGCGGAAAGGAGGTTATTTTAACAAGACAATTCCATCTCCGTGTACACGTACGCACACACTACCAAGGGGCTGTAACAGAAGCAGTGTTCTTGAACAGTATTACTTTCTCAGAATAATTTAGCCAAATCTCTTTTCTCCTGTGCCTCTTTCTCGCCACTCATCTAACACTCACTAAATAAAGGCCAGCACGTTCTCAGACTAGCCCACTACCACATATGCCCTTTTTGACTCTCAGGCTAGTTAGCTACCAGCAAACACTGAGCATACACTGCCTCTGCATTTCCCTCGATGAAGTCGTCAGCAGCTGTCACAGTGATTTGCTAAGCTGCTTCTCTTTAAGAACCAAAATAAATCTGGTAAGTTTGTCCAATTCCCCAGGTTAAAGAAATCACTCTGACCATTTTTAAGCCTTTCAAGTTGAAATTTACTCATGATCCCAGCCTGAGAACCTGGAGCTTCAGATTTTAAGACAAGTAGCTAGAATAGATCCCCCAGCCCCACTGGAATTCTGCTTTAGGCTCACACCCTTTCTACCCTATTTCTGTATCTGGCAGATAAAGTATGTCTACTACACACTGATTAGCCAACAGGTTTTAAAAAAAAAAAACAAACAAAAAACCCCAGCTGCCCTTGAAAAGGTTTAGTCCCCTTTAGCTCTTACCTTATTAAGGAAACTCTTTAGAACACCCGCTGCTTTAACAGAAAGCGATCGAGGAATTCGGATCTGTTTTTCCAAAATTACTGCAAGAAAACAAGGTTCATATCAGCCTTTGCATCTTTAAAATTAAAGGTAAGCAGAAACAAAGCACTGAAGTCCAGGAACACTCCTGGCACTTACCTTGGAAAAGATAATCTTCTGTGTTCTGATCAGGATTGTCAGAACTCCCGACAATATCAAATGGTGACCGGCCCGCCATCATTTCAAACATCAGCACACCAAGTGCCCACCAGTCTACACTGAAGCCTAGAATTCCAATGAGAAAACACCACCCAACATAGTTTGGAGCAAAAATAACAACACTTTTGGGGCTAAAGACAGACATGTTTTGAGAAGAAAGAATTAATTCAAAAATTTAAGTATTGCCAGTCTTTCCCATTGTCTGAACAAAGGAGAGGTAACAGTTGTACTAGACATGACTTGGTTCGTTACGTGCGCAGAGGAGGGAATGATGTACAAAGAAAAGGAAATGCAGTTTAAAGGTTGGTGCTAGGACCTTAACGAAGGTTTAGATAATATTTAAGCCTAGTCATTACTAACCAACAGGGGGTTGGCTATCCAGGGTGGGGGACAAGGAGGAAGTATGTGGTTCTTAATGGTAGCAAGACAGTAATTTATGGAGCTAAGCATATCTATTCTACTATTCACTGCTAAAGAAAAAAAATTCCAGTAGCTAGGGCTGGGACTGACATAGTCGGGTTGGCCTGGAAAGTTTGTAATAAGGAAGGAAGACATGAAGCCAGTCTGAAAGAGACATTTGATTGAAATAAGATGGTAGATTTAAAAAAAGATATATACTTTTTTTTTTTTTTTAAAATAGGAACTGATTGTAGAACTTATTAAAATCTTAAGGAAAGAAAATAGATCAAAGATCTGCTTGGCACAGTACTGGAAGCTTAGGAAGAAAGGGTAAGCAACAGGAAGCATACACAGCAAGCCTTCTATACTCTCTTAAGTCTCTTGCTTCAGTAATCTTGTGGGCTTCCTGAACAAGCAATCGCATAGACAATTTCATTTTTAACAGAGATTTGTGAAAGGGATGTCTACTATCTAGGCCCTTCACAATGCATTTATATGTAATACTATCACTGCCGCCAAATATAAAGCTCCAAAACTCAACACAATTCAAGACTGCAAGTTTATCATTGGTAGTATCTAGAATAGTTATAAACAATAAGAAGATCAGAAGACTCAAGTTATTCTTCGAGACTGACAAAAAGAACTTAAAGGGTGGAAGGCAGGGTATCTCATTTGCTTGGTGTGATGTCTTCTGCTCTTCCTTTGAATGGTTTATTCACTTTTTCAGACAGGAGGCTGAATTAAGACTGATCATGTGTCTAAGGGAGATTTATACTTTCTGCTGCTAAGCAGCTTGAGTAAGAAGTAAGAGACAAGTGAAAGTTACACGGTAGCAGTGAAAAATTCAATTTACCATAATCCTCTCCCCGGAGAATTTCAGGTGCAATATAGTTTGGAGTCCCACAGAATGTGCTGGTTGTGTCACCAGGCCTCAGACCCTCCTTTAAGAAAAGATGGGAAGAAAATACTTCACAGTTTGCCAAAGATCCCACACTCCCCCTCTGCTAAGAACTTAATTTTGAACTAAGTGTCCTGAATAAACTGCTTTCGTTTTAGTAAAACTATATTTAAATCTGTATGTAAATGAATACAAAACACTACTTGTTTCAGAAGGCAGGAGGATGGCACATACCTACTGACAACGTCATCTTTTAAGGTTTTAGCCAGTAAGCTCCACCACCTCTCCAGCAATAGGCAAGTGGGAATAACTGAGGCATGATGGAACAGCTTACACGACCGGGGTGCTGCTATCAACAGATACAAGCTTTTCAGAGAAGAGCATGGGATGCAGGATGGGGGGGTTTTCCCATGGGAGTCGGGCAGTCTTCATCCTTGGAAGTTTTCAAGGCCAAAATGAATAAAGGCCTCAGTAACCTGGCCTGATCTCATAGCTGACCCTGCTTTGAGCAGGAGGATGGATTAGACCTCCTGAGGCCCTTCACCTACTCACGTTATTTCATGCTTTTCAGTCGCTTAGCCAAAATTATAGCATTTAAAGTAGTTCTAGTAGAGCAGCATAATGGCAATTCCATGGCAAAGTCAAACCTGTGCTCCAGTGTCTTTGCAGTGACAAAGTTTTTCTAGAGAAAACGGGGGAGTGTCATAGAATCCAAATGACAGCAGGTGGGAGCGATATATTTCAACCTCTCGCTCTTTTTGAAATCAAGTTATCTTGATTATTTCAACCTACCGCTCCCAGTCATGTTGATACAGCAACTTCATAAAGACATGAACAGTACATATATGTAATCTGTGCACTTTAGCATTTCTTTTTCTTTTCTCCATTTGTAAAATTGAAATGACTACCAGCCTGTCTGCACTGTGTATAAATGAATACCTTGAAATTTCACGGTTTTAAGCCTCCGCATCTTAATTTATGACCATTTCATAATTGTTGATTTTACTGGTTAGCAAGGAACTAGAGCTTACCTTGCACATGCCGTAATCTGTGAGTTTAATATGCCCTTCAGAATCTAGTAGCACATTATCCAGTTTTAAATCTCTGTAGATTATCCCTCGTTCATGTAAATAGTTCAAAGCTAGACTAATTTCAGCAGAATAAAACCTAGTGTAGAAAGAGATATTGATGACTCAAGTAATCAAAAACCCAAACCACAACAACAGTCTCAGTCATATGACACTTTTCTAAATATAATCCCCTGTATTCTATTATTTTTCATCAGAGAAGTGGATAAGTTGTTTATAATCATACAAACATTTCTACCCACAGTCACTTCAAAAATTATTTTTAATTAATATTAATGTCTACTGAAATCATCCCTTTCATCTCACCATCTGAGATGAAGCATATGCACCAAGAACTCAGCATTTGCCTGGACAGCTGGTAGTGGTTGTTGTAAGAGAAACACATTGATATCATTAGACAGTTAAAAAAAAACAACAACAAAAAAACCACACACACAAAAGTGTTTTTCCAGGAAAAAAAAAAAAAATCAGAATCGGACTGAAGTTATCTAGGTGACTTCAATACCTATTACAGTTCCTCCTTGAAACAAAAATATGGTAGCTTGCAGCATTAAAAAGTGAGGATGCAGTTTCACGTTTCTTAAATCCTTAACATCTGGAGAGGATTTGCTAGCTCATCATCATAATCTCTGCACTACTGCACTGTGTCAGAAAACCAACTGTTTTGACACAAGAAATTTGAAATTAGACATACCTGGCATGCTCCTCTGGCAGCTTTCTCTGTCTCTGCATATGAAACATTAGATCTCCTCCGTTTACGTACTCTATAACAAAGAATAACCTGAAACACACAGGAGTGTGTTAAAAATAATTGTATACAAGGCTGAAAGAGGTTTGAGATGTTCCAGGTCTGTTATCGAACAATGTCAGTTCAACTCCTCCCATCTCTCTGGTAATATGGCTGGTTTCACCATCTTCCCTCCCTTTGAATGAATTCCCAGAGTTAAAAATTAAGTATATGAAGTTTCTCTAAATAATTCCCTTATTGTTAAAGGAAAGTAAGTAATCCTTCCCACATTCGTAATCCATTACAGCTACTCCTTGTCATTATTACACGTGTTACTATATAAATAGACTCACATCAGTTTCTATGCACAAACCAGAAAAATTTTCTCATTTTCCCTCCTGATCCCTTCAATCTCCTTTGTCTGTGCTTAGTACTATTAGTATATTACAAACACTCTTTCTTCCCACTTCCCTGCACTAGCTTGTCACCTTTTCAAACAGCAAGGATGTTGTTTAAATATACAACAACT
Source organism: Nipponia nippon (assembly GCF_047370975.1). Taxonomy (NCBI): domain Eukaryota; kingdom Metazoa; phylum Chordata; class Aves; order Pelecaniformes; family Threskiornithidae; genus Nipponia; species Nipponia nippon. The sequence continues at coordinate 4,657,170 of NW_028262391.1, forward strand.
ATGTTTTGTATACACTGAAAATTATTACTGTATAGAATAGTAATTTATTCATCTACTGCAATCTCTTCTCCTATATATAAACACATAGGAAAAGAATCATTTTCATCTCTATTACTGTTTTCCTTTTTAAAATTCACGTACTATTTTCCAAGTTTTGCTCAGAGACTCATCTCCAGAGAGTCCATGCAAGTTTGAGATAAATCTCCTCATTTTTTGTACTTCTGATTTCTCTCTCCCTAAACCTTTTTTCCCCTCCCATTGTCAGTTCTGTCTTCTATCTCATATTTTTAAGCCTTTTTTTTCTGCTAGCTGCACCTCTCTTCCTGTCCAGAATCCTTCCCATCATACCTACCAGTACTTTACATTCTTTTGCATCTTCCCCATCTGAGAAGCTTAGATGATGAACATGGCCTTTTGCTCATAAAATGCTACAATGATTTACAGCACATTGACTTTCGCTACCTACCTAACACTTAATGCTTTAAATAAGCCTTTGAGGTGCCTAACAGTATGAAATATTTTTTGAATAAGACAATCTTCTTATTATCTCATGACCTTTACCTGCTTTCTGTCTGGAAGCAAGAGTGTAGTCCAACAAGAAAGGGATGATTTGAAGCCTGTTCAAAGACGTGTTTCTCTGTCTGAACCCAATCAATATCCTATATATTCAAGAAAATCGACATTCAGAAAAGGATCGTTGCACTTTTTAGGTCAAGTATTAATGACAATTAGCAGAAAGATATTAAAGTGTTTTGCCATCCTCATTTTACTTGCAAGAAATCAAATATTATATAGTTCTCCAATGTGAAGTAAGACAATTTAGCATATTCTTTTTTTTCCTCTCGCGTGTCCCGTACTTTTAGCCTCATTGTGTAATTACACTTGGGAATGAAAAAACACTGACACACTCATCTATAAAACATAAACCGGTGCAGACAAATGTAAAGTAGCATCAAGAAATGCAGAAGAAATCAATGGCAAACTGAGAAATAAACGCAAAAACTCTCGGGCAGCAAACCACAGTCACTTGAGTCTTTTTAGAGTAGCCTAAAGAAACACAAGGGAAATCTTCAGCAACAAGAGGTGTTCAGCAGTTCAATACTGCAATTTCTGGTTAGTTTCTACTAATCACTGGATAAGCTACAAACAAATTGTTAAGATGGAGGTCCAATTTAAAGAGCAATTAAAATGACATTGGGAGCTCTCCTTCGTGACAAAAAAACAAAACTTGAACATATGAAAACCAGACTCCCCCCATCTCTTTTTCAGCCCAGCAAGCCAACATAATAGGAGATACATGGGATACTGCTCCAAAATAACGAAGCAAGCCAGGCTTATTAACTTGAATTCTGCAGGAGAACTGCTGCAGACAGTACTGATCACAAAAGGAGACACTGACAACGGAGGCAGTGAGGCTCGTGACAGAAACTGCTGGCACAGGAGGGCAGCTGTGAGCTACCAGTCTGTCAATGAAGACCTCAAAGTTGGTTATCTGTCTTGTGAACCTTCTGTAGTATAGTATGTATAAGAAACTGCATGTATAATTTTCAGTGAGCCTTGCAGACCCAGAAGCCTGGCTCCCACCTTGTCGTAGATACTGAAGCTCTTTGGAAGAGCTGATTTATTGATAAAAAGCTTGCCTACCTCATCATCATTGACGAGCTCTTTCTTCACCACTTTCATCGCATAAATACGTTCAGTTTTCTTCAATCGAACAAGCAGTACTTTAGCATAACTGCCTCTTCCTATAACTCGGAGCAAATCAAAATCCTGAAGACCCAGACTGGAGGAAGCTTTGCCACTTTCTCTAATGCTCATTGCCTTTTGATAAAGATAATTTGACATTAGTAAGCAGGCCTGCCAATTTTAACAACTGCAAAAGTTAGCATTTCAAATAGAACAGCAAAATTAATATAGACAACTGATTCAATTAACACTTGTTTTTCTTAAAACTGCACTGGTCTGGAAAGGAATGCGAGTGGAAAGGAAGATGGCAGAGGAGACTTGGCAGATAAGGAGCAAATGAAGCTGGAGGAGTTTGGAATACTTCAAGTCAAAGCACATCTCAACTCAAGGTTCAAAATAAAACAGCTTGCAAGCCATAAATGCACATACCTGAGTGAGCAACCCAAATGTGCTTTATGTACTAGTTTTCAGTTTGTGACAAGTTAAATTACTAAAATCTTGAAATTGAGAGACAAAGGCTTTAAGATCTCTTAATACAGTTAGCACGGTTACGATACTTCACCTCTTTTTCTTCACCAACGTGGTCCAAGCTCTCATGACTTGAGGGATTGTACGGAATCACTAGAGGTACAAGAAAAATTATTAGATGGATGTGACACAACAGTATTTTCTTTTGTCTTAAAATTTCCACACACAAGAGCTCAATCAGAAAGATACACAGTTTAAATGCATCTATTTTAAGTATTCAAAACTGTTGGGTTTGACTTTTTTTTTTAAGCCATCAGAATCATTCTTTTGCAATACTGCATTAATAATCAGTTATGGCTAATATAGAACTCTGTAACTATATTTGGAGATCTCTTCAGATTCATCTTGACTCCACACACAGAGAATCTTGTGCAGAACAGTGGTTTGTTTGGTGTTTAACCAGATCATTGTCTATATTAAAATTCAAGCGTTAGGACCATCACCCTGATTGCTACAAGAATGAACTTGTTTGGCTCCCGATTCAGTAGAAACCCTGCTAATTCTGTTAGGGTTTGGTTTTTTTTTTTTTTTCCTGTTTGTTTCATCAGGGCATTTAAAGTACACGGTTTACTGATGGAAAAGTGTCACTGACAGCCTAAATTCTTCCTCTTTAGCCAAGTTTCTTAAACTGATGAGATATGAAAAACCGAGGAATGTTTATATTTATATCCCCCTTAGCATTAAGAAGCTGTCTTAATTTTCTTGTTCTATGAACAAAAGTAAAGAAGGGTTTTAAAAATAAAGTTATTCTGTTTCATTTTAAAACCCAAAGTACATGTTTCAGCCACTTACAGTAATTTAAAGAAAAAAAAATTATTCATCTTACCCGATTCTACATTATCTGGATGCACTGATGATGAATCCATAGGCATTATTGGTTCCTGCAAACATGCACAGGATTTTTGTAATAGACTGTCCAAGTGTGAGAGACATTATTTTAGAGACAATAAATTAAATAAATGATCCCTGAGGAATATAATCTAGCTACTTTTTAACTTGATTCGTCAACATAGTTACTGTTCTAATCAATACACAATAAAAGAAACCACTGCAGTCCTTATTTTACCTATTTTCCAGAAGTTATGACATGTTTCCAGAAGCTGTTCAAGTGACAACTCAGTACAACACAGAAAAGTATAGCAGATGAGAAATGAGACAGAAAAGCTCAAGTACTTCAGCAGTACATATATTAGCCAAATGAATTAACAAAATGTAGACCTGTAGCTGTCTGCTTTTAATATTAAAGGAGCAGTAATCATCTAAATTTTGCTGGGGACTTCAGAACTAAAAATGATTTAATTTCTTGGGCGCAAAGTCAAAACTTCTGCACTTCATCTTCCTTTTCTGTGAAATGGGAAATAGTCTAATAATCTAACAGATGTTTAGAGAATTATTTTACCTGTACCTCACTTTGAAGATGCAAAATAGTGTGTGTGTGCATATGCACCACGTAACAATATAGCGAAGGATGAGATAAATATCACTTGTATGTTTGTATTTGACACAGGAAAAAATCAGATATGAAAGTCAGACGCCCGTCTTGCCACTAAATTGCCATTTTGCTAAGTGATTCCCAAACTTTCTTGCAAAGTTTCACAGTAACCACAAAGAATGATGTTTCATCTACTGTGATTATTTGCAGACTACAGTCTGAAAACCATTAGTATAAAATGGTCTTTTTTGTTTGCTTGGCCGGTTGTTGTTTCTTAAAGACAACTTTTCAGACAAGTTTTACTTACTGGTTGTAGTGTATGACGGCCACATTCAACATTGACAAGTTTGTGACACTTCTTGTGAACAAGGAGTTTGCAATTGATACATTTATACCCTTGGCGACCCAGGCCCCATATTCGGTCGGTGCAGATGGCACAATGAGCTCTCTAGAATGACAAATCAACAAAACCGATTAAAGAGCAAAACTGAACAAAAACTATTCAGCCGCATTTTCATTAACAAAGAACATGGATAGGAGATTAGAGAGATCCCCACTGAACTTGCCGCTATACCAAGAGTCTCTATCTGAAAGCTTTAAGAATGAACAGGCAGATACAATACAGAGGATATAAAAAATTAGAAACTGAACAATAAGCAGCAAACGCTGTACAGAAAGTGTGCATCTACACAGAAAGGTGCAGGCACAGCCAGCCTCTTCTGCTTCACACAGACCCAGAGAGACGTGAGCCAACTCCAGGTCAAAAGCATTGCAGCTGAATCAGCAGGCTGCTGTGCCCATGCTAATTTGCTACCCGTCTCGTCACCTCTCTGCGTAGATGAGTCCTTACATTTGTACAGAGGAAGGCAGGAGAGCAAAAGCTTCAACACATTAAACCACCAGTTAAGAGGAAGTGGGAAGATCACCATTCACTGAAGAACATTCACAAAACAACTCAAAAGAACCATGAGAACAGGGTGTCTATGAAAGCAAGAGCAGAAAGTGATTAAACTATGGTGCCTTGACAGCCTTTGACCAGGAAGAGGTTAAAAAAAAAAAAAGCAGTTAAGATATGAAGGATGCTCAAGCTGAAGTTTAGTGGAGACATTCTCAAGCATTAAGCACACAATACACTAAGCTTAGAAAAGAAGGAAAGATTATTGAAGCTGTCAAGGAACCTGGCTTATTCAAATATTTTGGGTTTGTTTTTTGCTGTTGCCTTTTCTAAATACAACAGATAACCTTCTTGGTCCGTTAGCTAACTATATTTGACCATTGCTTCTTGAAAATATTACAAATGGTTTGTTATTTTCAGTTGATTACATGCCATCATAAGCAGGCTGTTTGGAGAAACATCTCAGTTTTTCCTTTAAAAGTCATGAAAGAAAAGTCTGTGCATCATAAGCGAGTTCAGACCTTTTTACTCCCAGAACTTAAAGAACAGCAAATGCACTTTCAGCTCACAGTCATCTAATGCCAGTGTTCAAGCTTGCCCTCTGGGAAGATTTTAAGGGAACACAGGAGCATTTATATAATTGATACCATGAATTCAGAGTATATGTAAAGTGAATTGCAACCAATTTCTTTTTTTTTTTTCTAAGTTCCTGAGAATTTAATAATGATTACGTTTCTTGAAGCAACAGGGTTACCAAAAGTCTACATACTATAGACAAACAACAAAAATGAGAATAAAACTACCTTATAATTTTTCAAGGCAGTGACATTGTAATTATGAAAGTAAGACATCCCTGTACCATGGTTTTAAGTACCCAACAAGAGTCTCACCCTGTTAAATCGTTTGGCTTGGAAAGTGTGACCATTTGCACAATAGAGCTTTCGCCACCGGCGGGCGCCTCGGCGATAAATGGATTCTAAGAGGAAAAACATATGATTATATCCATAAAAATATAAACACAGAACTACAACATCTTCTCATGGACGTTTCTGTGTAGAGTGATTTGCAGAGCAAAGTTTCACTCCTGCACCTTACAGAAACACAGAGTCATGTTCCAAGTATCTTTTTCATTTATTTTTTTTTATGTTTTGGAGAAAATTTGAAGTAGAATATCCCCATCAACTCAAAGTTAATTCTGCTTTTCCAAAGTTAAAAGGAACAGTGAGTCAAGAGAAGGAAAACTGCCCAAACAATATAAATGCTTGTGTGCAAAGTACGCACCTACCTTACCTAAACTTGGGGAGGAGCTGTGGGGAAAGGGAAGGAGGAAAGAAGGTGAATTTCAGGAGCACACCCCGGTTTATAAGATTGCTTGCACAAATCCTCCAGTGTTTTAGACCCACAGCTGCCACTGTTTGGGTTTTTTTTTTAATTATTTTTTTATTACTAGAGGCATGTCAGGAACCAAAATTGAAAACCAGAATATACAAAACTACACTGAGATGCAAATCTATTTCTGATTCAGTCCGCAACCTCAGTTTTTCAGAAAAGGAGCATTACCCATACTGCCAAAGTTAACTTTTAAGCATGCACATTTACATTTGTCAGAGACTCGGATATCAAGCTGACAGACACGTGTGTGCATAACATACACATGCTCTTCTATAAAACTTTAAGACTGAGGGAAAATTACGTCTTTAGTCGAGGACATCAGCTAATCTAACTCAGAGGTTTTCGTAGAATACTCCTGATAGTACCTAAACATCAATTTAAAATGAATTAACCACAGATCTCTAAACGGTGATACGACAAGTTGTTACCATTGGGTACCACTGGTTACAAGCCTTTGTTCACATTAGTCAGCCAGCAATCTGGCAACTACCAAAAAGACAGGAACAGGATAAAAAACTGTCACGATAGAAGAGGCAAAAGCAAGGAAAGCAGAGTGACATGGATAGTTAACAGGAACATGAAATGCTTATTAACAATGATTCAGAAGTGACAAACAACATTTAAGTTTAGCGAGACTTTCTATTCCTTTTAAATATTTAATTTGTAGAGATCTGCATTATTAATATTCATAAGCGTAGGATGCCAAACCATAGAATATCAAAAATTCTAAAACAGGAAATCTGAATTCCTCATTTTCTGTACTTCTTAACTAAAATGCCTACTTACTATCTTCTCCTGGACAAGGCATGCCAGGCCGTTCTGGTACACAAGGAAATACTGCAAGAAAAACATTAACTTCTGATTAATTTTTATTTTGGACAGAAAATAAACCTTTGGGTTAAATACAACACTTCTGAAAAGCATTCAACCATTCAGGAAGACAGCACAAACTGCATTTTAACAAAACCTTGTGCAAGAGCAGGTGACCTGAGAAGCTGCCACAAAACCCTTTTGCTGGACGTAACAGTGATACACATGAGGAATACGAGCAAAAAGCAGAATAAAGCAAGTTATTTCCTACAGAAAAAAGCAATGATTCTGGTTTCTCATGTGACCAGTCATCACAGTCAGTATTTGGAAATCTTGACTATAAATGTATTATATTACAGCATCTTAACAGCTACCTATGATCTTGTCTACATTAGCCTATTTTTTTTCAGTTTATTTAGCTTCAGTAATTGTCAGAGAGAAGTATACCTGCGGACAGATAGCCCTGGTGCTGGTTTAATCAGAAGCTTATCAAACACAAAAATAAACGAAGAAAGGGCAGATCAAAAAGCATACTGAAGTAATATATACAGAAACAGTGGAATATATACAGAAAGATTACATTCTTCTTCCACTTTTTAAAAGTCTTTGTGGGAAGCTGAAAAGCTGTCTCTTCCTTCCAAATGAGCTGATGGTGACTAGATTTTTTGCATCCTTTCAGAGAAGGACCATATTAAGACATGTGTAACACACCCACTAACACTCTTTACAACGAGCCCCTGCTTTTCTGCTATAACCTCTGTTAAACTGAAATCTATCTTCTACTTGTAAAAAGTTACAAACAGTAAGAAAAATATACTGCAGAAGCCACCAAAATAGGCATATAACCCTGAAAAATAAAAATTGAACAATTACACATCAAACAGGGGCACGATATTATTAGGTTCAAAACTGGTCTAAAGTACTTAAGTTTAGAAAAGTCAAACTGCTGACTAATCTGGCATCACAAACGGAGCTCATCAACTTTTTTTCCTAATATAGATGCTGCTCTGAACCACTTATCAATAACAAAGCGTAGGACACTGTACTATATATCTTCTACCATTTGTTACCAGCAAGTGTACGAAGGCACTTGGGATGAATGAATGAGAGAGACAGCGGCTGTCTTTCATTAATAAGCTAACAGCAAGTATTTTTTCCTCCCTTAATTTAATAAGGAACACTGACAAAGTGCTGACAGCTAAAAACTGCGGTGCCTGGTCTTCAGCATCCTCTTGACAGAATGCCACAACAGGCTTTAATTGAGGAGGCTGTGCAAGACACAGGTAATGCAAGGTAAAAATTCCACTTATTCACAGGTACAAACATGAGAAGTAATACAGTAAATTTCACCATACCATGAATCAGAAGCTCTGAATCCTTGTTTAGTTCATACAACCGAAAGGCCTCTTCTAACTCCAGCTGAGAAGAAACTGTACATGGGTCTCCTGTAGAAAGAGAAGAGAACAATACAAAACTCAATCCAATTAGCTCTGTACAATTCAAGAGTTCCCCCACAGTTGGTTCTAAGATAATTATTGTAGCAAAACAGAACAATATTCTCAAGTGTGGTAATATTTATTTTTAATGCTGTTCAGGGAGTACATCTGAAAATACAGTCATATTGAATGCTTTCAGGGAAAATAAAAATACGAGATATTCCCAAAAGGCAAGCAGATCATAATCACAAAACATCATTGTTTGGTCTGCTACAAGCATGGTTACACATCATTTCAGTTCAGGAGGCGCAGGTTATCTTCCTGCACCTAAAATCCTTCTATGATTCCATTTTATTTCATGGATTTTTAATTAGAACTGAGGCAATTCTATTTTCACAGCTGCTTCAACACGGCCAAGACTTTAACCAGGAGGTGCAAAAGCAGTTAGACCTCTAGTCTTTCCTCAAACCTCAGTCAAGACATTGGACAAATCATGTAACTTAAGTGAAAACACCCCATTTTTCTGATTTTTCACTGCTACATTCACACTCTTGGGACTATTTGAAGTAAAATCCCCTAAAGAAAGGGCACCAAAGCAGGAAAAAACTGTGGAGTGGTGGTGGTGGTTTTGTTTTTTTTCTTTATTATAAAACGATTGCAGCTTTTGTTGACTATTTGAGATGAGGTAAATTATCATGCAAGCACTTGGCATGTATTTTAAAGTTTCTCTGACAAGACTGCATTGGATTGCTTTAACAAATCTGCGTTTCAGCAGTAACAGTTCAGGACTGACTAAGGTCTCTTCGTAGATATCTAGTTTATGTTTCTGAAAAAATATCCTGCATCCACAAAGGCATTTCAGAATCATTAAACAACACAATCACATCAGGGCAATTTTGGCCTATAGGTTTAAAACTTGGGGACAAGGGTGGGTGAGGAACAAAGGAGATCAAACTAGAGGTCTGCTGTATTCAGGATCAGGAACAAGAAGGACCTTAAATTGCAGCCTTGGTTCATACGCCTTTGGACAGGTAGCCTGTACTTTACCTGTTTCTCAAGACTCATCTAAAGAATTCATCTGATATTTTAACTGATCACCTGTGTCCACCAGTGTTTTGAAACTGCTATAAAGGCTGAAAAGAACATCCATGCAACAAAATGTTTTCTTCAGTGTCTGATGCACATTAGTAACATTATAAAAAAATTATCCCCCTAAAAGAAGAAACCTTTGTTCAAAACAATACTACAACTGAAACATTTTTAAAGCAATGTTGAATCTGAATCATCACTGCCCCAAAGAAAGAAAATACTTCTGGTTATTAATTCAACTTCCCCCCCCTCCACCTATACAAGATGTTCTGTGGGATTTATCTCTGCCTGTTCGTACTCCAACACGTAAGCAGAACAAGCTTCTTTCCAGCCAAAATCCCATGCAGCAAGTCTACTGTCATATAACATTTCCAATTTTTAACACAAATACTACTTTCCACACCCTTAAGTGGTAAATTGGTTGTGGGTAAGTGAACTGGAAGAAGGCAGAACAATTTCCGTCTCAGCTGAACTGGATCCAATCTGAAAGTTTTACTGCTTTGAGTCTTCGGTCAATACCATGGTTTGAAAGTTCACTAGCAACAGTCTATTAACTATTCTCTTTTTGTTTTGTACTACAAGATATCAAAATTAATTCAGGCGTTGCTAAAGCTTTTCAGTAGAACTATGTACCTACCAGGCAAGGGGATATTTAAAACTTACCCTGCAAAAGTTTTTCTAGTTAATTTCTTTTGTTTCTAATGTATCCATTCTTTTCTATTGCTAAAATATTAGTAATAAATGTACTGTCCATTTGCAGCATTCTGTCTTTGTTCTTTTCTGCATGTCATAATCCTGAAAACGAGTCTTTGAAGCCAGTTGTAGTCATTTTTCATTATACCACCTCCCCCCTACAATTAGCCTATCTGGACATCAAACTGCCTACCCACCGCACAAACTTACACAGTGCGGAGCACAGGGGGAGGAGAAGGAACAACTCCATTGATTCAGACTCACTATGACAATGAGCAAACCAGTTTTTCTTCATTTGTTTCCGACACCTGTGCAAACAGTTTTGTGTTTCTTTTTGGCAGAAGAAAAGGAGGCTCTCAAGAACACACACCGTGCTCCAAACTAGGAACAGAAGGTTTATAGACATACTCTTTCGACAAGTTCGGAGTAGTACCAATTTTGCAGCCAAAGACAGCTGGGCTAAGTGTCATAGGAAAATATTTACTTTTGAGTTATACAGCAAGAAACAACAGACTGAACACAAACATAAGGCTAGTGGTCCATCCTGCAGGGCATTTCAGAAGACAGAGGTAAGACAAACGGACCACACACAGATAAAACAGAAATTTGTCTAAAATCAAATCAAGTTAATTCTATTTTCCAGTTGCATCAGAGCATTTTTTGAAGTGATTCCACTCAACTAAATTATGTCTGCCTTTGTGTGCCATTACCTCTATGAAATAAAAGTAATTATACACAATGGTCTGCATCTTGCAAAGGCTAAAAAGACATTTAGTACATGGCAAATAAAAACCTTAGTGACTAGGTAAATCCAGTTTAGTCACACATCTGATCAAGCAGTTCAGTCAGGAAGTAGCGAAGAGATGGCCTAGACACCATACCTTGTCCTACACTACACAAAGCACGGGTAGTAGCGTAACAACTACCAGTCCCCAGTACCCACATCTCCTCATGTTACTATTAAAGAGGAAACTTCAGTTTTAGTGAAGAGGATGCAAGACAGGAATTTTCCAAGAAAGCAAATTATGAGTTTCTAGAAAGAATATCCTCTGAAAACACTAGAGAGAGGTGGAGAGAGAGGAAGAGAGGAGGCAGGGGTCTTGGCAAGAAGCCGCGCATTGTAGATGCAAGAATTACTCATAATAAAGATGGGGGGATTTTTTTTTTTTAAACACACTCCTCATCGCCAGATGAACTTTTTCTCCACTGACATTAAACTGGAAGTCAATGATTAAAGCAAACACAGATTGCTTGTGAAAATTGAATCCTACGTGAATACATGAAAATAATGTAGTCAAACTGCAGCATTCCTTTTTTTTTTTAAGCCTATCTCTAATTAAAGAGCAGATATTGAGACAGAACAAACTGTTGCTTCAAGTAAATTATTGAATCTGCACAAAATTTTCTACAAATGTTTTATCAAAAAAGATATGTACTTCTTACTGTGACTGATACTGCAGGCTCTTCCTCTTCAGTGAGAGGTCTATTATCTTCCTCAAGATAAAACAAAACAGCCAGCTTACTATGAAGTAAATGTTCAACTCGAATAGCACCACTGCACAGTTCAGTCATAACATTGTTCATTTCACTCTACTGCATCTGCCTGGTATAAATAACTTCGGAATAATGCCAGGAAGGAAAAAAAAAAAAAAAAAAAAAAAAAAAAAAGAAAGAAAACCTGCTCAGATTCCCAAGACCACATAATCTTCAACACACCTGCCCATATAGCATTTCCAAAAATCAGCTTTGTTTAGCTTTAAGCTCTGAATAAACTAGAACTCACCCAATTTTGAATGGGAAAGCTGTGAGAAGGGGAGGAAACAGTTCTATAAGCACCATTTATGCTGATCACTGCATACAAATACTAATCACTGCACATTATGGCCTTTTATGTATTGCATCAAGTAATTAGCATGCTAAAATAACTCAACGGCTATTTCATAATTCAGATGTCTCCTCGGTGTAGCTCGAAACCTGTGTAGAATACACCAATTCCACAAAGAAAATAGGAACTACAAATAACCTTTTCAAAAAATTACTAATGTATACATACAGCTCAACTGGACTACATCTGCTAAGGAAAAGGGAAAACAGACTCTGAACTTTTTTTTCATCCGAGGTAGACTTAACACAGATAACGTAAGTGCTAGAGATGACAAGAGTTTTCAGTCAAAGTTGTTACTGCACTTTGGTGAAAGGTTACATACATAATTCAGACAAGGCATTTCTCTTTCAATATTTAGAAAGGTTTTTCAGTAGCTATGTGTGAACAGACTTTAGGTTGCTAAAGTAACAGCTGATACAAACACTCAAAATATAATGGTTTTGGTTACACATACAACTCAACTATATATTAAATTACATCAATATTTTAGAAAAATACTGTAATTTGTAGAATTTAACATTAGTTTAACTCTTTTTCAAAGATTTAAGACTTAAGGGAAACCATAGTCGTCTTCAGCAGTCTAAGAGAATACTTTCTATTTCTTTCATAAGAAATCTTAACATTGAATTCACATTTTGATAGTCACTGAGGTTTTATTTGGTTAAAAAAAAAAACAAAACAAACAACTACCTTTTCATTAAGATATACTTACAAAGACATTGGATAACCAGTATTTTTGATTTACTATTCCTAGAAATTTACTTATGAAGTATGTTTTAGAAGCTTATCTTATGACAGCAGAAGGAAAAGAAAAGATGAAAGGGAGAGGAAAGCTCAAAAGCTGAGCAACATATTGATCAGCATTGATTTACCTTCTTCATCAATCCACTTCATGGTGAAAAGCTGTTCGTTGTCAAAGGAGCACATGTCTCGAACTTCACTGCACAGTCCCTCAAATGAGATGGAAGGTTCAAAATATGTTATCATGATGTCCCTGAGCAAGAGAAAAATAAATTTGAGAAACTATACCATAATATGTAGCACTTGATCACCACCTCTAACACCTTCCATATACCACTAATATAAAACCCATCCCTGCTGCAGCCCCCTAAAAAAATATTGAAATAAAATAAAGCACATCAGTTCCCTTCCTATAGTGATGTCAGGCTCCAAGTCATTTTTATTACCAACTGCTTGACATTTAATCCTCCACATACTCGTTTACGAAAAATTAAGATTTAAGTGCCCAAATAACTATGAATTGAGTTGCAGCAGGTATTAACCACACACAGAAGTGAGATATATTATACCAGTGGAAACTGAAGAATGAAACGCTGCAAAAATTTTGAAGGACATTATTAACATATTGCTGGTTTTGCTTGCTCTTTAATAGTTATTTTGTTGTTAGATATCAAAATGTTATAAGAACATATACATCTTCCCTAACTAAATTTTAATTGTGTAGTTGTTATGAAAAATGAATGAAAAATATTAAACAGGTTTCCTAGTGGATTAGGGGGGATGTTCCAAACATTGGAAGTGCCTTTAAAAAAAAAGAGACCCATGATGCTTCACCCCAACGACAGGGAAGGCTGACAGAGACATATACTTAGAATTAAAATTTACTACTTTACTGTTATGCAGAATGGGTATTTCTGTTATAATTAAGATTAAAAGTTAGTTAACCTGATGTTTTAAATATGTTAACATAAAATGCTGACCCATTGTCTCAGTATTTGCAGGGCCTTAAAGGGGAACAGGTGACTCAGGGTTGCAGGCCTTTAAACAAAGGATTTCAGAGAGACAGTTCAGAGGAAGGTGAAGGGAGAAAGAAAAAAAAAAAAAAAAAGAGAAGGCTCTTTACAACACTACTCTTCAAACTTCTCGTATAAGCCCAATCTTTGAGCTATGAGACTAATCTTCCCATAAAAACCTCAGCTAGCTGGGATTTTTTTCAGTTGGTGCCAGCCACCGGCACTGTTTGGTGGGGGAAAAAGAATAATAAAAGCAACAACGTTTATATCTGGTCAAAATTCACACTGACATACCTACCAGACTGAAGTGTACATATGCAGCAAGTTAAATGTCTTTAAATCATCTTGCGCATGGGCAGAGTCGTATCAAGAAGGTGACTTAACATAACGTACCGTGGTCACTGAACCTGAACCGTTTTCAGGAATGGCAGAGAACACACGCGATAAACACGCTTGCCTGAGGCTCCCTTAAGTTCAGCAGCATGAATAAAATAAACTAGCAGTTCCTAAGCACTCTAAAAGAACAGCTAGCCTATTTCTGGATTTATAAGCATGATCAGAGTCAGTTTAGTTAGGGGAAAGACTCCAGTAAATGGTTAGGATACTGAAATGACACCTCTTCAATAATCTGAACAAAGCAGTCAAAAAGCTGCTACATTATTCGGTTGAGGAATTGCTCCTCTTCTTTCCACATGAGACAAAATGCAAAACAAAACAATTTTTGGACCCCAGTCTCTAGACACAATCCAGTACTTTGGGGCAAATGGGGCTTCATTTGAAAGGCCCGATTGTGCCCATCCCATAAGGCAAACCATGTTCTCTCCAATACAAAGTTCTCCCTTTGCATCCTCTCTCAAAATGCACAAACTGCGAACCCAATACCAACATTTGTCTCTACGATCCGAGGCGGATTTAACAGCACGTTACTGTTGCAGATACACAGGCATCAACCAAAGAGAAGCCCACGAGGCTGTATCAGGAGGCAAAGTCGTAACCTGTATTTCCTGTTTTTCAGGGAAGGAAATAAGGCACTGCTTACTTAGCAACTTCACTGATTTTGCGCTTAAGTTTACCATCCCTTCATTTATTCACATTTTAGTGCAGATATATTCACTTTGGAATATTTTCTTAAACAAAAAGCCAAGTTCTGAAGGGCACCGAGAAGTCAGAGTTAAGTATTTCAACTATGGCAGCTTATTTTGTGATTGAACTAGTCAGTAATGGGAGAGGGTATGTTAAAAGCAGCAATGACTAGATGACTTACTGTCGGACAAGCAAAAAGAGTTAGGTGACAGACCATAATCTCAAGAGACTGTAATCACTGATGCTCTAGCAAAACCTGAAGATTAAAAAACCCTATATATTAGCAAAAAATGTTCAGCAGGTTTTCAAATTTGATAACTGAAGCCCACTTAAAATAGATTTATCTGTACTACAGTGAACAGAAAAAGTCACAATGTTAAGATGTACTGAACAGCCCAGGAATCCTTCCGTGTCTATAAAGTAAAAGCTAGCACCAACTGAAAAAAACCTCTTCCTACTCGTTGCTACCTTCAAGTAGCAAAAGAGTTGCCCTTCAAATAAAAGGAGAGTTTAATTATTTCAGAATTTAAGCAAGTTCTCTGAATTGCTACTCTAATACCTCCAACAGGACATGTATCAGACAGTTATGAAATACATTTGGAAGATCTTACAGTCTCTGTTACGACAAACACGAATCGGTCTTTCAGAGAACCCTAGCCAGTAGCAATATATTAAAAAAAAAAAAAAAAAAGATCGAAGTACGAACAAGGTTCTACAAGCAACATCTAGCACACTTTTCCGACAGATGCGAAGCCAGCCTTACATAACACAGAAACTGAAAGATTACGGGTCTTTCTACAAGCTTTATTTTGCCATTTTAACTATACTGATGACACTGACATTTTCTACCGAGGCAGGTCTCACTTCCAGAGCGGTTCTGTTGTCACACCTTCACATTATATGGTGTTTTCCACACTTCTTGCACATAACACCACATTGATGATGTCTTCATTAGGAAAAAGCTGTATTCACTCAAGCTAAGACAAAGTCAAACTCTACTGAGAAGAAACTTGGCATTTTAAACAAAAATTAATAGGCTAAGTTAAAGAACAAAGGAAAGTTAATGTGGACCATAGCCTGCTGCCTTGCATGAAAAAATACAAAATGCTTTCTTTCACTAAGACGTGGGAAAAAAATTATTGAAAATAGCCCTTTCCTTCTGATGAAGATAAGCTTATGCACTGCTTTTAATAAGCATGTTTGTTTTAAAGCTATTCTAAGGCGTAATTATCCTTATTTGTCTCCTCACACAGGGAATTAGAAGAAAATCTGATTCAAGCACACCCTTTGCACCACCACATCTGGATGTGTCAGTTAACTCTTGCTGTGGAAGCATCAGTTTTTTTAGAATTTGTTTTAGTATTATTATAATAGGTCTTAATCAGGGACCTGTGAGTAGGAAACATGCAAATAAACAAGAGAGCACTTGTCCTGAATTACTTCCAGTTAAGATGTTGTCATTTGTATCTTCCATAAATATTAATAAAGGATCATTTTATTCATACTAATAAAAGGCCTGCCTGAATCAATACCCTGCAAATGTAATAATAATCAGTAGAAGATAAACCATAGGAAGACTGAGGAAATGCAAATGGTAAAATCTAAACACGAACACTAGAGAACAGATTTTAAATACCTCTAGAAGACCATGAACCTCATCACTACCTTCCCCACCTTTCCTCTGAAATCAAACAGCTTTTCTCATGCCTTTTCTTTTACAGATCATCCAACAGCCATAACATCCTTTAACAAAAAAAAACCCCACCCACAACCAACCAACTAAACAAAACAAAAAACCCCCCAATGCCAACAGTTAAATGCAGTTCACTACCCACATCCCATTTTTCACTTTTGAGCTTAAACTTCTGTGAGAAAACCAACCCCTGCAAGAACAGAGACTACTGCTTTAGATCTTTCCACCTGCAGCCTAATACAGCTATTACATATTACGTATGTGGAAATATACAGATACATAATCACATATTATCTACATATCCACATATTTATCACACACCTGGGTCAGTCATTAAGGCTTTTGATAATGTCTAATTACAGCTCACTGAAATTAACCCATACAAGACTCCTGGAGAATTCTGCTGTTTCAGTATCATTTCAGTACCGTAAAGTGCAGGCACTGCCATTCAGAACAATTCAAAGCATCTCTTTCCTCAGTGGAAGTCTGAGGTCTCAAATTGCCTGCTCCTGCTATCTGTTTTTCTGGAAAAAATACATCATCAGAAAATTAAATCAATGTTGAAACAGCAAGAAGGGGTGAAAATGTGTTCATAGGCTTAAACCAAAGCTTTCTTAAGCTGAACACTCTCCTATGTGGAAACTGATCCTCAACAGACAACAAAAGCCATTGAGCTGAAGAATGGATCAGGAAGTGCTCACGACAAAGAATATAAAGAAAGCATGTGAGAACTCAAAAATTCTTAAGAAATTAATTTCCTGGAAATATTTATGGAGGTACATTTTGATTTTACAATTAAAATTGAAGGGGTTTCTTTTTTCCCCACTTTTCCCACTCACGTAAACATATTAAAATTAAGAAAAGAAGCAAGTTTAACATGTATCATGAGAGGACTGTCAGCAGTATTCTTCATTTGAACCAAATCAAACTGAAGGTGGGCAAAGCATTGGTAACCTATGCCTTTAACTGTATTAGAAGTCTACCCTACATTACAGCCCACACAGTTAAAACAGTGCAAAATCTATGTCAGGCACTGGAAGAACGCAAGCTAGCAGTTCTAATCGTGACAGAAAAATGCTTCTTCAAGTTTTTAAGTCAACAACATTAATTCCACAGGATTCCTACTGCACAAGCAGTGTATTACTCCTGCCTGTTCTCTACTGCTACAATGCAATCCTCCCCATACATATTAATGATATAATAGCTTCTTGTACTGAACTGACAAAAAGCATGTCCAACAAATGTGATGAGACAAAAGGTAAGCTTTCAATAATATTAGAAAGCTGAAATGGTTGTAATTACAGATGCTGTTCAGTGCCACACGTTTGAAGCTGGTACACTTTGTTAGTGTAGTAACAAAAAAGTATGTAAACATTTGGTATAATAGAGTCAATTCCTAAGAACTCACTCAGGAACCTCGATTACACGCACAGATTACGGTAACTCTTTAAAATAGATAAGACTCTTTTCAACATTTTAAACAACAGCCCTATGAGAAAGAGACGCGTGACTTACCTGAGAGAAGGAAATACCTGGATAAACTCAACCTAATGCCTTAATTCCCAAGTCTCTGGGAACTCCCATCCTCTTATTCTCATGATCTCTGTTCATTTTAGGAAAATTTTCCTTCCTGGTTTTTCATAATTCATGAATTTAAGATAAAGAATTACCACTGCACAGTTGAATGAAACAAAGGCCCTTCAAAGAATTCTTCATGAATTCTTCTTTGTCTTGGCTGAGAAAAGCAATTAGGCTCTTGGCCAGACCAAGCGATGTTTTGGGGATTCAGGTTCGGCTCTTTGCTCCGAGTCGGTAAGCACAGCGTCTCGAGCCCCAGGCGAGTATCCTGACTATCGCATTCCCAGCCGTTTCAAGAACGAATCTGTGCTTTTGAGTTGCTGGGGTTTTCTTCTTTAACCAGAAACTCTTTCTGCAAGTTGAAAAGACCTTCCTAGCAAGACTTTCACCACAACTCCTACAACCCACTTAAATGCTTCTATTAAAATGAAATTACAAGAGATTAATATTTAGCGATTAACACTATTTCCCATTAAATCCTCTACCCAGCTCTAATCTTGAGACAGTTTATTTGACGAAAGGGGAAAATGCTGCCTTTGATATCAGCATTTAGATCCTCAGTCTCCAAGTCATTCCAGTGTAAGTGCAGGTAAAGTGTTTTGCTTTGATACCCACTTTTGATAGTGCTAGCCTGCAAAGCAGACATGAGACCTTCTGTTGTAAGAATGTGGAGAGAATAATTTGTTTAGATCTCAAAACAAATCATGACTAAGGCATTCAACTTGTTAGTTTGTTGGTATTCACAATGGTTAACCAACACCCTATATGACTCAGTGTTATTAAAAGTAAACTGGTAATTGCATTAACAGATAAAAAGTCAACAGATGAGACTCAAAAGAAACATTCCAGTGCCTGTGAAATTATTACCCAATATTTAAAGTGTCACGAGCCAGCATTCCTATCCAATGTAGCAGTTTTCTTCCTCACTCCCACATCCCTGAGCCGCTTTCCCTCTGTTCTTGCCTCACAGCCTCCCTGTGCAAGAATTCACGTTGATTGCATGTGGAAACGATGAAGATTAAAACTGACCCAGCAGAAGAAAAATCAATGGCTTTAACTCAGAACAGTTCCCACTTTAGTTCACTGCCTGACCAAATGAACACTTCCGCCAGCTGATAGCTGGGGCATCTCCACATCTGTAAGACATGGTGGATTAAAGGGACCATAAAACAAAGACCTTAGAATTTCACATACTATTACTTTGACAGTGTTTCACATGTCCTTTAAAGCCACAGACTGTGCCAGTCTCCACAGGACTCCTATAGACTTTTGTCAAGAAAAGCCCCAAAGCAGACACAAGCTAGAAATTAAACATGGTAGCAAATACCAAATGCCCAGCATGGTTTCTATACCTCTCCTTAAAATGATAAAGCTAGAGATACCAGAGAGTAAATACTGTAAATGTAATAAATCTTTTCTGGTACTTAATACAGATAACTGGAAGGAAGCTGTCGAGAATATGTGTTCAATCTTAATCCAAAAATGCCACCTACATTTTTTTCTGCTTAGATCACCTCCACTCAAACTTAATGGCCCAATGAACCACTGTCAACCTTTGCATTCAAACTTTTAAAGTTAGATCCTGTAACTGTTACTATTTAATAGGGGGTTGTGAACCCAAAGCAAAACACTTCCTTTGCCTTATATGTTATTGTTGGAGAGCCATTGAATTAGACCAGCAACGTGCAGATTTTCCTTGTGCAGACCTCTAGCGTTTTTGTTTACAGCAGAAGCATAATTAACAGTAGATGCGTCTTAGCTACCATTCCCAGGCTCCCTCAGAAGCCACTCAGTCCCTGGGAAACAGCCTAAAATCTGATGAAATAGGTTTTTCATCCAAACACCCTCGAGACCTGCATATCACTTAACACGCAGAGGCCAGGACCAAGGCTGGACCCTTGACATATTTTTTTAAGGACGACTTTTGGCACGCGTCCCCAGTAAAGCGTTGTGAGGAACGGGCGGCTGTTACTGACGGGGAAGAGGCAAAGGACCGGGGTGCGCGGGCAGCGGGGGGGGGCAGGGCAGGGGAGGCCCCTCAGGTGCCTCCCTGTTTACCGGCGACGCCGTGGCGGCCGGACCGAGACCCGGGGGTGCCCAGCCCGTGCGGGCCCCGGGCAGCCCTCCAAAGCCATTTTAAGGCGGCTGTCTAGTTGTGGGGAGGTTTTTTTCCTTCTCTCTTTTTCTTTTCCCCACAAGTAAGTGGATATCCAAGACTCGAGACCTTAACGCTACAGCAAACGCAGCGGACGCCCGGTGTGTAAAATGCCGCCGCTGACAGAAACCTGCGGGCGGTGAGCCCTGACGAGGCCGACAGCCGCGACTCCGGTCCCCGGCGGAGAGCCGGGGTGTTCTCCAGCCCCCGCACCCCGGCACCGGAGGGCAGCCCGCCCCGAGCGCCCCGCCCAGCCCCCGCAGAGGAGCCTCCTTTAGACCCCGCCGCTCCCGAGGGACCGGGCCGGGCAGCGCGGCGCCGGCCCCGCCGCCCCGGGCGCTGGCGAAAGCCTCTCCTCGCGCCGGCCGCCGCCCCTCCGCCTGCCGGGGCCTCCCCTCCCATCCCCGGGGCTCCGCGCCCTCACTCACCCCTTGTAGTAGGCTTTCACCCGGACCTGGTGGGCGCTGTCCCCGCCGAGGCCGCCCCCTCCGCCGCCCGGAGCCGACATGGTGCTGTTGCCGCTGCTGTCCCGCTGCGTCGGCATCCCCTCCCCGCGGCGAGCGGCTCCGCCCGGGCGGGCGGGCGGGCGAGGGGAGGCTGAGGGCGGCGGGGGTCGCGCAGCCGCCGCCGCCGCCGCCGTCCCTCGAGCGCGCCGCGACCCCGCCCCCGCCTCACGGCGCCAGCCCAGGGCGGGCGGGACCACGGCGGGGGTGGGGGGAGCACCGGAGCAGGGGCAGGGGCGAACGCGGAGCCGGGCGGGACAGCGCAGGCGGGGAGCGCGGACACTGCCCCGCAGGAAGGAGGAGCCGCTCCGGGAGCGGTCGGTCAGCAGCTCTGCCGCCCGGGGAAGGCGGCCGCGACGCCTCGCGTGTCGCGCCCCCCCCCCCCCCCCCCGGGGAGCTACATGGGCTCTCCCCGCGCACAGCTGCGGAGCGGAACGCTCCACGCCGAAGCGGAAGCGGGGGGAGAGGCGGCGGTGGCGCAGAGGCAGCCGGGATCCCCGCAGCGAAGGCGCCGGAGCGGGCGGCTCCAGCTCAGGCGGGCCAGGAGCCACCCTGATGGCCTCGCTTCCCCGCCACTTGGTACGGCCCACCGCGGGGCACGCTGGGCGGCAAGGCGGCAATGAGCGGCGCCGCGGCCCCGGCTGCGGGAACCGCAACCGGCCGGCGGCCCCTCGCCTCCCGGGCAGCTGTGGTGGCCGGGCCGGGGCCGCCGAACCGCCTCTTTTGAGTTCTGGGTGCCGGCAGGGCTTCACCGCAGGGTGAGCGGAAGGGGCGAAGGAGGAAAGCTTCGCTGAGGTACCGACAGGACCGTCCGCCTTTCAAGGCCAGGAAGGCCTGCGGTGGCGCTCTGTGGCGAGCACTGGTGCAGGCTCTCCAGCTGAGCTCTCGCGTACAACCTAAACCCATCACCGCCACCAGGAAAAACAGGCTTGGACACACCTATGCTCCTTTGCCATCGGTTTCAAACCGTGACCCCTCCGCGAATTTCGCCACCACCCCTCTGGCCTGAGAGGAGCCGTGGAAAAGTCAGGATTTTGACACCAGACGGTTGCAGAAGTCGCGTGCTGCCCTTCAGCAGCCGCGCGGAGCCGGCAGGCAACTGGAGCTCTTCAGAAGCAACGGCGAGGCGTTTCCTACAACTACTGTTGACTAAAATATTTTCTGTAAGAATTCATGCCATGTCCACGGCCCACAAGGCTATATTCAGTTCAGGTGAAGCTTTAATTACCATATGGCTAAGATGTTTTTTAAGAAAGGAACAGGAAAGATGCGTTTTACTAGAGGGGGGTGAAGGGGGATGGTTAATAAAAGGTATTTTATTAAAACTGTTAATCATAAGCCACCTTATCACTGCAAGTAGTATTTCCTTCCCACTTTGCCTGTTTAACAATACATCAATAGCTCCATTGATATCACGTATTTATATTGCCCAACGCTTCCTGAACAGACTGATGTTTCCGGCAATTCTAAGAAACAGGGAACCTTTGTTTTCTTCTGTGACAGTAAAAAACAATTCCTTTTTTCCACTGCTCCCCTCCACGCTCCAATCTGCATCGCATCTGCTTGGTTGTATTGGAGCAGCGTGGAGTTCGGCTTTTTCGTGTTTGGTTACAGGCTGCTACAGGAGATCGGCACTTCCAATCAACACCCCTTGCTCTTTCTCATATTGGTGATAAAATAAGGCCTTATTTGCTGTTTACCTTTGGTGTCGTTACAAAGTACAGAATTTTTTTCATGCTACCTGCCCTTCCTACAGCCATTGGGTTTTTTTTTCCTCAGAAGAAAGTTATTTGCTCCACCCAGCTTCCACACAATCTTACATTTTTTTTTGTACATCAGGAAGTATCTTGCTGTATCTGAACTCACCCATGTCTTGCACCAGGACTTCCAACATATTTTTGTGTCCTACTGGATCTCCAAGAGTATTTCAGCATGAGTCTTCATTTTCCCTACACCTCCTTCTTTTTTAACCTATGAAAATTCTTATTTTTCTCCCACGTAATCATCATACGATCTTTTATAGAAACCAGGCATCCTCATTAGACCTGGAAAATTGTCACTATTTATCACAGGCAGTCCACCTGCAGTCAGTGTGACTGCTTCACCCTTCAACAGTTTAAGCTCATCTATAATGCTTTGGAAGGTATTTGAGTTCTGTAAGACACTTGCCAAGACTCTTCTTTGCAAAGCACTTATCTATCCCAACTAGCTGCTAGACGTCTGGCATTTCCCCCACCGCCCCTTCACATCCAATTATCAGTTGGTCAAACTGCATTATGTGAGGAAACAGCAACCTAACTGCAGAAAGAGGTATTGCTGAGCTACATTTTACTATTTGTTCCTATTGTTCTGTTATCGAATTTTTAACCGATTTCATTTTCACTCACACAACTGGTTCTGTCAAATATTTAAAGTGTCACGAGCCAGCACTTCTGTCCAATGTAGGCACTTTCTTTATCATTGAGAATACAAGAAAATTTGAAAATACTAGTATACCTGGAGGCTATGTAATGATTTTATGTAATTCGAAGATACGGAAGGTATGTCTTCATCACAGGAAGACATTTCGTGAGGAAGAGAGGGCGAGGTGCTGAGTTTATCAAGATGTCCCACGTAAGATTTTAATTAGACCTACATGGTATAGTGGCTATTTGTGCTCATGGATGTTGGGCTTTACCCATCTATGCCAGGTAATATGCAGCAGCTGCTACCACCTGCCAACAGGAATCCATTCAACTCGGATCAATTGCGGTCAGTTTGGAGGGAGGGGTGGTCTTCCCCATGGCAAGGAAAGTCTCAGGGCCAACATTTCATAGGAAGGAACTGAAAGCTAAGCTAACAGGGCTAAAAGACTCTTCTGTTTCATATCCCTCAGAGAAGTTAAAAGCTCATCACCAGTGTCCTGGTTGGAGCTGCCGAGGTCCTTGAGCAGCCAATGTGGAAAAGCACTACAAACACATATTTTCCTGATCTTAACCTCCCAAAAGCATTCTCAAAACAGTACGTATGACCTCCTTCATCTTCCTACTATAGCTAAAGCATGAAGTAAAGATTTGCCATAGGCCCTGGTAACATACAGCTCAACTGTACCGCTGCCACGGGAAAATTACCTGTCCCTGCTGCTGTGCTCAGCTAAACACGCAGCACCGTTGGAGATACGGGAGAAATAAGACAAAGAGTCTTAAGGCAGAGGACGTTAATCAACCTCTGTAAACAGTTAACAAGACCTGGCCTGAGAGAAGAAACAGGAGGACACCGCAAAACAGCCTAGCAAGGAAATACCAAGATAAGCATGGGAAAACAAGGCCGTTGACAAAGCCAAAGTGATAATCATTTGAACCATGAGTGAACTATCCCAAGTAACACAGTAAAAACCACACCTCCAGCAAGGAAGGCCCCGGCCCAAGCAAAGACCCCTACCCACTGAGCACGCTCTGTAAATTTAACACACACTGTACCTCTAAGTGGAGACGAGGCTTGTGAGAAGTGGCAGAAGCAAGGATGAATAAGTGGAATTGTGAAAATACTGGTAACGACTACTCAGAACATATAAAATGTCACATGTGGTCATGTTAACCAAGGGGTGCTAGCTTTGTGGAGCTACCACCTAGCACCCATGTCTGCCGGGCTGCTGCTCCCCGCCACAACCTTCCCGCGCTAACGTGAAGCCAGTCGCTACCTCACGGCGGTCTGACAGCCGCCCGGGAGGCGCCGCCACCGCCGCCCCTCACGGACGACGCCGGTCTCCGACGACAACATGGCGGCGGGGGCCATCACGTGCCCGGCGCCGGCGTCGCCCAGCGCGCCTGCGCGGCGCCTCCCCCTGAGGGAGGCGAGAAGATGGCGGAAGCGGAGTGAGCGGCTTGTCCGAGGCGAGTCTCCCGGCGGGACGCGCGGAGGAGGGGGAGCGGCAGCGGCAGGCCCCGGCCAGGCCGCGGCGGGGCGGGGCGCGTAGGCGGGGACCCGCGCCCTGACAGCGCCCCGGCGGCGGGCCGGCCCCGGGCGGGGAGAAGGGTGCCTCCCCTCCCGCCCACCTTTTCTCCCTCCCCGGCGGCGGCTGGCGCCCGCGGGGCTGCTGAGGGGGCGGGCGGGGGCGCTGGGCCGGAGCGCGGCCGCCGGTTGCGGCGGCGGGGCCGGGCTGGGTGAGGCCGCGGCCCGGTGCGAGGGGCTGAGGGGGCGGGTCAGCCCGGCGGGCCCGGCCTGCGGCGGGGAGCGCGGCCGCGGCCGCCCCGGGGCCCTGCCGCTGCCCGCGGAGCAGCCCCGGGGCTCCCTCAGCGCCGCGGAGGCCCCCGGGCCCGGGCGGCCCCCGGGCTGGGTCGCTCCGCGCCGGTTCCCGGGCAAGTTGCAGCGTGTGGCGTGGGTTGTATTTCTACAGGGCATAGTTTCAACTCTCTCCTTTTTTAATTTTTTTTTTTTTAAACAAAAAACACAAAACCCCAAGGTTTGGGCAAGGTTGGCCTATGCTGTAGTTAGAGTGAAGGGAAAGAGAGAGGATTTATTTTGGAGCCTTCAGTCATATACAAAAATGCCTGTAGGGATTAGACTTGGAGGAGATTTTCATTTATTTCCTGCGTTTTGTACCCTTGCAGTTGTAAGGAGAGGTCATGAATAGAAAGAATAAGAATAAACCAGATATGTAAAAAAACCTCCACCCTATTTTCAAATACCAGTTGTGGTTGCAGATTGTCAGCAGTGTTCGTTATTACCGTGACGTTTACCAAAAGTCAAACTTTCTGAAGCGTCAGTAGTGACGTGTATCCACTGTGAAGGTAGTTTAATGTTGTTGGTATAGAATAACAAGTATTTTTTTTACTTCACTTCAGATATTTGCTTTGACCAAAAAATATAAAGAGAATGAAACTTCTGAATTTTGCACATTATGCACAGTGTAATTTGAAATTATGTGGTGTCTCATACTGTTACTGCTTGAATAAATACTTGTTTCCAATATAGTTTTCTGTTGTGCTTTATATTTTGGGGTTGCTGAAATGCATAGTGGGTTTTTAAAGTCAGAATTCAGTGCATTTTCTACAACTTACTTTGCATTATAGAGGTTCTTTTAAGTTGCTCACAGGCAGCATCGCTGTAAGGTCTTTGTCATACATTTAACAAAATTAATTTTACTGTAAGTTAGGAGTTTTGCCTTTTTGATATTGTTGAGTACTCAATTAACAATTCCAGGAGACTATTTTCAATTGTATCAGGGAGTTTGTTTTTTTTTTTTTATAACTAGAAGTGGTCTCCGCATATACAGCATTGTAAAATAAATGAAAGCTATGCTGTAAACGCAGTTTGATTTTAAGCCTGTAATGGTTTTTATACTTTCTGTCATAAAATATCCATCTGCTAAATTGTAATGGATTCTTGGTTTCATGCTAAAAAAAAAAAAAAAAAAATTATGTATTTCCTCTTCTCCCTTAAACATTCCACTCCTCACTTCAAGAGAGGAGAGGTTTCTAACAAGTGTCATCTGTTGAAACACCTTACTATTCCTTCAGCCGAAAGAGGGCACGCGGTTTCCATGCCTTAGCGCTGTGCTGCCTGGTGTTGGTGTCGCGGTAGGACTGAGGGGAGGCCCGTAAGCATCTCGTACCGGCTCCAAGTGAGGTGTTAGAGGAGGACTGGAGATGCACCTCAGCGCCAGGCCATGCTGAACAACAGTTTGGGAGCTCTTTCCTCTTTTCCGTGTACATCCACTGCGGGAACAATTTGGGCAATGACAGAATTAGTTTTTAAAATGAGACACTTTCATCTAAAGGATTAACAGCTCTCGTGGGGTGAACTTCTCATGGAATAGCTGGTGGAGTGTGATACGTTGCACATCTCACTAATAATACATATAAACCATGCCTGAGAATGAAGGAAATTAAACATCCAGAGTTGTTTTCTTAGGCTAATTTAACTGGTTGCATAACTCTCTGCTAAAACTAGCTAGACAAGTTGTAGGTGTAAATACTTTGATGTGCTTTTAATGTCCTCTGGAGGAGACAGGACTTTTTTTTCAAGGTACTTTTCATTAGCATTATGTGAAATTAATGTAAAGTGTTTTTAGAAGTGATGCTGTTTTTATTGCAATTGAAGTAGTTAACCCATGTATGTTGTGCTCTAATGTAGGTAGACAAATGGCATCAATAATGCACAACAGATCTGAATTTTTAACAACAAAGACTTATTTTTTTCTTCAGTCCTAATAGGAGGGATCTCTGCTTTTAAAGCATGCTTTATTGCCATAAATTCTCTTTGATGGCAAAACATATGCAGATATACAATACAAAGATAGGCGTGAGGTCCCTAGGTGACCACGTATCTATTAAAAGTTTAGTTATTCCGAGTAATCAGGTGCTACAGCATCATGTGCGGTTCTCTACTTGCAAAGTAGTCATGTTCTGAGAAGGTGACGGGGGCAGCCTGGCAGCGCTGCATTCTGCTTTTCGCTGTGTGAGTTGAAACTCCTAATTATGTTCCCGTTTGGTGCAGCATCCAACGGGCGGCTTGTTAAGCACTTGGCAATGCTGCTTTTTTTTCTAGTACGTTGCAGCTCTCTCAGTGATTATTTTTCTGAACTCTTCTTTATTGTAAGAAGGAAACACATCTTCTCCCCACCATTTTTTTTAACATCCTTTTAAAAGCAATAAACAGGAACTATACTATTTCCTGTTAATCATAATACTAAAACTGAAAAAGAAACTAAACATCCCTCATATGTTGAGATAAGCGATTTATTTCAGTTTTAAAGACAACATTTTGGGAGAGTGTATTATGCAACAGAGGGAAGTCTCGTGAGGCTGGGGAGGAATCATCAGAGGTGCTTAAATAGGTAGGTTTTTTCCTTGACTGTTGCTGTATTTTGGAAGGTATTCTGTAAAAAGTAAAAGCATTTTTCTCTACATCCTTTCCGTCTCTTGCCAAATAGAGCATGCCACCAGTGATTTTTGCAGAGAACGTGTTTTGCTGAATGTACAGAATGGTCAGCCGGCAGTTGCTGTGCTGTGGGGAAGAGGGGTGCGGCAGTACTCCTGTGTAGCTTGCCGGAAATCTTGCGTGTATTCCTAAACTGGTCACCTACTGCTACTCTTGATGGATCTTAGATGATTACAGCCACATCTCTCAACAAATTCCATCAAGTAATAGCAAATCCTACAAACTTACCCCTTTGAAAATTGTCCACTGTTCTATCCACTTTTATTTCAATTCTGCCAGGCTGGACGAACACTGCACAGCTATGGAGAATGAACCAAACACAACAACATGTTCTGCATCTACAACTACGATCACTACCACCTCCACTTCCCGGACACAGCTGCCACAGATATCTGTCTACAGCGGCTCTGACAGGCATGCCGTCCAGGTAATGGGCTATGAGATGTTCTTTCCTGTACTGTACAGTGCTCTCAAACGCAGACGTTGCACAATACTTTACACAAGATTAAGTTTCCATTCTTAATTACTGTCTCCTTTCTCAATATCTGACTTTCTGGTTTTCAGAAGATATTGTTTACCAAAGGGTATCAGATCACTTAAGAATAGTGCAGGGTACAGGCCTGCCTCCCAAAACCAAACCAAAACCAGCTCAACCTGGCTGAAAATAAGAGCGTTGGTTAAAGTGGTTAGTGCGGAGGGAAAGGAGTGGTGGCAGTGGAAATGCTATGCTAGAAGGTTCGGGGTTTTTTGCCGTTCCCCAAGGGTATGGATTATTAACGTAAGCCTTTACAAAATAACACAAAATAAAGCTGTTTGTTTGACTAACATTGACTACAGGGATCCAGAGGTATCTGTGCGTGTAACTGCTGCTTTGGATCCAGCTGCCTCTTGATGTTCTTTAAATTAGGTCTCCTCGAACTCTGTACAGTCCGTTCTGCTGGGTTTGATAATTGAGTCTCTCTCCCGCTATCCTGATCTTTCAGAAAGCAGAACATTTTGTAGGACTCGTTGACAAGAACCTAAGAGGCTTGCATGTTGTGTTGTGAATGATGCTGTATTGTCAGCTGATTGTCAGGCTTTCCTTGAAAACGTGAATATATTTTATGTTGACTGTTCTGTAACTTGGTTGAGAACAGTGATGGAGCAAGTTCAGTATGACATAATTGGTGTGAAAAGCATTTATTTGATTTTCTTTCCTTGTAAAGGTAAACTGCAGCATCATGTCAGCATGGCGTGTACGTTGTAATTGTAATTAATTACCTACTGATTCATCACAGGTTATTCAGCAGGCCTTGCATCGTCCTCCTAGCTCAGCTGCTCAGTACCTCCAGCAGATGTATGCAGCCCAACAGCAGCATCTAATGCTGCAGACTGCTGCTTTGCAGCAGCAGCACTTAAGCAGTACCCAATTTCAGAGTCTGGCAACTGTACCACAGGTGAGAGCGAAGATTGCTGAAAAAGAACGTTGTACTACTTTCTAGAGTAGGACTACAATTCTAGAGCATTGTCAAACATAATAACAGCTTAAGTGCCTGAGCTTAATGCCTCACAATAATTCACTGTTGTATTTTAATGACTTTGTTATTTTAAATTGTATCTTCCTCCAAACTGTTTGGAGGATTTTGTCCAGTGTTATAGATGCTCCAGTAGGCGACCATTCCATGCTTTATTGCATACATTATAATGCATCATGTAAATCATCAGAGAGTAATAAAATAAATATTAAAAGCAGACTACTTCAATCTTCATCCCATGATTTTCTGTAAAAGTTGATGGGGAGAGCAATGAATAACAATGTATCTTAGTGAAATCAAATAAAAGTAACGAACATCTGGTATCTTAGTGTGTTTTGCCACACATCTGGCTGCGTTATAAGTAATGGCAAAATTCAATTTTAACTCTGAGTGTGGGAATGTAGGAGGTAAATGACATTTTGTTTCTGAAGCACAGCTTTTAACATTAGCTAACACTGGAGGAGACCCATTTTGAAAACTCAAGCAGTGGAAAGATTTCCTTTGACCTCAGTTGACCTTGGATTGAGACTACTATCTCGCAGAGATGGTTGTCAGTGATTTTGCACATGGAAATGCTAAAACAGAGTTAAAGACTTCAGGGATATAGCTGTTTGTTGTCAGAACTGGGACTGACTCTTCTACGCTCCTGGCTTTTTCTTCTATACCTTTTCCATTAGATTGTGGTAATATATTGATTTATCATCGTTTTGTGACGGATTTGTGTGTGCGTATGCACTCACTGAGACAGAGCAAAGAAAATCAGATTGGGGAAGGCCAAGAAGTTTTGGTATGCAGTCTGTTAATAGAGAAATCTAAGTCACTGTCTCTGTATTCATCCGAAGGGCTGGAATAGCGTATTGTTATAGACACTAGATGTGCATACATAAATTATCATTCTTGAATATGAGGGCGTTCTTTACAGCATTTATAAAGTTTGTTTTATTTTTAGAGGATTCTAATCATAATAAAAATCATGATGTGAGTTTTAATAATGACAGTTTATAATGATGTCACATTTAAAGTTCTGAGCACCCTAGGTAGGGAGCTGATCAGTTAGCTCCATCATTAACAGTCTGATAGACTTTACCTCTGATAGTTTTTGTTCAAGCCTTGATCTGCAAGAATCTGAGTGCCTGAAATTGGGTAGGAATTCAAGGCTTTTAGCACCTTGCAGATAGCATTCCATGCTGCAGAGTGCATGTTGCTGAAAACTAATTCCTCTGAGTAAAGCATTTTTACAGTTAACTCAGAGAAGAGGTAATGGTAGAGAGGGAGGTTTCTATGGTTTATGCAATAATATGAACATCACTTAAAGACTTTTTTTATTTCAATATTTGACACGTATTCTTGCTATTTAGGCAAGCCTGTCAGGTGGGAGGCAATGTACTTCCCCTACTGGGAGTGTCACTCAGCAGTCAAGCATGTCGCAGACCTCGGTACGTAACTGAACAAAGCCCTCCATCCATTCTCAACCCCTCTTGGCTATTGTATAACTATTTGCAAAAACAGAAAAGATTTTAGTATTTAA
Organism: Nipponia nippon; assembly: GCF_047370975.1. Taxonomy (NCBI): domain Eukaryota; kingdom Metazoa; phylum Chordata; class Aves; order Pelecaniformes; family Threskiornithidae; genus Nipponia; species Nipponia nippon. The sequence goes on from NW_028262391.1 coordinate 4,687,745, forward strand.
ATTTGTGTGGGTAAAATTAGTATTACAGAAACAGTAAATGGAAGTGTGACGACTCTGTAGTAAGTGTTGGCCGCGCTTCCAGCATCCGCCAGTCATCCTGGTGCATGCTGCCAGCCGCTAATGTTGCTGGCCAGCGTTGGAGGCTTCCCCGGTGCCAGCCCACTCTTGGTGCTCCCAGGGGCAGCTGCTCACTCCACAAGCACTGGTGACTGTTCAGACCGCTACAGGAGTCACTCCCTGAGCTTTCATCTGTTACATGATTTCTTACTGGATTTTTCACATTAGTTTCTTTATTCAAGGCACCATTGTAGGTTAAAATCATAACTCTCTGTATCAGTGATTAAAGAGCACCAAATCTGAAGAATCCAAGTCAATGCTCACATATATATATGCGAAACTGAATAAATGTTATAGCATTCATTCTTTTATTGATTATCATCTTTTATCATGCATCTTTTATGCTCTTTCAATTACTTCATCCATATTCTAGGCATGTGCTCAGGTTTCAGTTATTAGCAGCTCTGTGTTCAGTTCATGCTGTATTTCTTCAAGCGGCATCTTCAGACATGTAATTTGCACAGTCTCTTATGTACAGTTCTACAGTTGTCTGGAGTAGGACTTTGTTAGTCCTGCAGACATCCTGCTTATTAATCATGCCCTCAAGCTGTTCATGATTTCAGTGCATAGCTTCAGTTATTTAACTGTATATTTTTTAAGCTCTCATAGCATTGCTTTGGCTTACAGTTGTTAGAGGTGAAATCATTCATTCATTAAATTTAGGTGGGAAAGTCTTTAAAGATGTCTGATGTTAAACTAACATAATAATTGGGCTGGGATTTTTCCAGGAAATCTTTTGAGTAAGTGATGAAAAAGAGCTGGGCACTTAACTCTGTTAGACCGGTTAGGAAAAAAGGAAAAAGAAACAAACCAAAAACACAGCAGCTTTTGTTTGAGAAAATGCTAAGGAGCGATTGTTCAGGAGCATTTAATATGAAATTCTAGGAAGTTTTACTTTCCAGTCATTTTTAAATGTGCCTATGTAGAACGAGGAATCAAAGTCCTTATATGGCAGTGCAAAGAAAAGTCCTGATCAGGTTGAATAACAAGCATAACAGAAGATGTCAGTCCAGTCAGATAATATAAACATTTAAAGATGCTTGAATATTAAAATTTAGGTGTTTTTCTTAAAATATTGCAAGCTCATGCTACATATTCTGTAAATGTATATTTCTATGAGGTATATTTTTCAGACTTCATAATATCATTGTTTGTACTCGTAACTGGTTATTATTATTTACTGCTAAACAGTTGCTTGCAGTTTAAGAATGAAAATGTACAGTCTTGCCAGAATCCAGTTTTGTGATGATTGGCTCAATATATTTTTGATGTCTTTACAGTTCAGAGATTTCAACTGCCCCTGCCATTTTTGTCAAAGGCTTTCTGGCTTTAGACCCTAGGATGAATGAATTTCCATGACAGAAGCAATATTTTTGTTTCCTTAGATTAACCTCTCCACCTCTCCTACACCTGCACAGATAATAAGCCGTTCACAGACCTCCAACACCACCAGCAGCAGTATTACCCAACAGACTATGTTGCTGGGGAGCACCTCTCCAACCCTGAGTGCAAGCCAGGCTCAAATGTATCTACGAGCTCAAATGGTAAGTTTTGATTACAATTCTTAAGCTTGGTTTTGGTCCGTCCCTCTCTTCTCCACCTCCCACCCCCCAAAAAACAACCCACCTTAACCATTTCAGTTTTTTTGTTTCTATAAATTAGTTATAAATATTTTTCTTTAGTTTCAGATAGCATTGAGAATTTAGTCACAAATTTGTGAATACGTATCTTCTGAAACACTGTAGACATCAGAAGTAAAAGAATTGCCATAGCTTAGTTCTCTGGTGAAGTTTGCTCAAGTGTTTTTAGCCTGGTTGTACTGCAATTATTAAATTGATCAAACATGGGAAAAACGGAAAAAGAGCACTTGTCTTTTCTGGCGATGTAGAAGGGAATACTGGAGTCTCTCTGTATTCAAGGTAGATTGTTTTCCAATGCACTGGTAACATTCAGAGTTCCAACTCTTGATTAAAATTTTCTTCTATTTAACTAAGACTGTTCTTTGCATTATTGTCTCTAGAATTCAAGTTAGATATATAGCTTTGATTCTCTTTGGATTAACATGAAACTCATTAGATTCTTGCAATTTCCTGTCAATATGGCCTTTCCATTTCCTAATGGGCAACTTTGAAAAATCTGTTCAGTGATTTATTTATTTATTTATTTTATTTAATACTTTCTCTAGTGAGTTTCCTATGAATTGAACCTTACAATCCGTGAGGGATTTCATAGAAATTACTGAAGTTGTACGTGAATGCTCGGGTACCAGTCAGCACTTGGTAAAGGCCAAAGACACTAGTATGGCTTGTGTGAGTTGATGACCAGAGCTTTCTAGAGTGTTGTATTCAACTATATGAAACAGGAAGAATCACTGTTGTCCTACACAGAGACTCAGAGCCAGAGGTCCATGACTGCAGTGGTATATAAAATTAGATGCAGGCATAAGTTCTTGCAGGAATAGCACCCATGAAGTACGTTTGGGAAAAGTGATCCTTTGTTCTTTTTCTGAGATTTTTCTTAGGCATGCACAGCAATGCTGTTATGCTGTGTTGAGTTTTTTCTTTGGCTCTTGTTTTCCTACGTATTTATTGAAAAAGTAGTATAACTTGGAGATAAGGATTTAAAGATCAAACACCTGTTTATCCATTTGCCAGTGAAAGGATTTCTTGAGTCTCTGGTTTGTAAGCAAAGCTCGGTGCTGAATGCACCTAGTACTATTTAAGAGAGCAGGAATTACAGATTCCTTTTGTGTCGCTGCCTTGCAATATGCATTAACAACTTGGTAGCTGAAGCAGTATGGGGATGACATTGCTGGGTTTTGTAGTAGCAATCTCTCTCAATGACAGGGATTATTGATACAGTTTTCTTATTCGTTTGCACTAAGTTTTCATCCAGACGCTCAGTGTCAAATCCCATGCTTATTTGAATAACTGCTTTATATCCTAGTTTCAAGAAAGAAACTTACCCTGTTAGTTTCTGTTTGGAATGGTATTGCAAGATCATTTTGCTAGCCTCAGTAGTTCGAACGTCATACCTGTCTTTCCGTGTTTCTAGCTAACCATACTAAGTCATGTATTTTTCTTCATCACCAAGACCTTTCATTTTCTTTAAAGAGGTCAACTCTTATCTCTAGCGAGCTCATAATAACAACTTAATCACCAGCTCAATTCAATTCCAGATAAAAACCTTCATGTTTTCTTAGCCGCTCCTTGCATTTGAGATCTCTTTAAAAATGTGCAAGACTAACTAATGGTCTCTCTTCAAAGCCTTCCATAAAGCTTGTCTTTGCTATATTGCCTGTAAAGAAATTAATGAGAATTAGGTATGCTGGTATTCTGAAGTTAGTAATTCCAGGTTGGTTGTATGATACCTGTTCTCACTATGAAACTTAATTAGCATAGTTAAAGTTCATATAACAACTCTGCTTGTTAAATAACATTTTGGCAGATTGAAAGATCTAATTTCTCTTTCTTTAATATAGTAGATATTGGGCTGCGCTCTTGACTTCTTTGCCTTTGTTTCACTCCTTTGTAATATTGGAGGGAAAGTCCTCTTTAAAATACTTGTAGGAAAGATGATAGGTGAATGTATATATGAGAAAGATTTTTCTCAATATGTAGAGCAAATATTTTACATTATGATATTTATTTTACATTATTATCTTTTACTTACTTAAATTACCATGATAAATTGTTCTTCGAGTAAGTTCATCTAAAAGTAAAAAAAGTAAATCTTAGAAGCTGTACATCACTACGTGTAAGTTATGTATCTCTCTCTAAAATATTGCATTTCTTCCACATATTTTCAAAGTTTCAGTCTGTTACCAGGTATTTTTTCTTGCTTTGCAGCTTATTTTTACTCCTGCGACCACTGTGGCTGCTGTCCAGTCTGACATTCCTGTTGTCTCATCATCTTCCTCATCTTCCTGTCAGTCTGCAGCTACTCAGGTGAGCTTGTGTAAATTTATTAAAGGTATGTACAGTAGAGTGGGCCAAAATCAAGCCGTTCCTCTCGGCTCTCAATGTTCAGTACTGCCCTGTTGCCAGATGTTGTTAACCTTGGTTGTCTGGTAGTTTCTATAGCAGCAATGACATTGCAAAAATCCAGTTTGATCCGTAGTCAGTGAGGCAATGGAAAAGCTTTAACACTGGTACACTTTCTTTTTCTTACTTTGCGATAAATATGTCCTTAGGGTTTCAGTCAGCTGTATTTAGAGAAATGTCTTTGTTTAGCATGTAAGCAAACCTGAGCAAGTAGGCAATGCCAGTTAATAAGAAAAAAATGCATTTGGTTATATCTGTAGATGTGTATATTAACACTTAGCCAAGATGTTTGTGAAGGTACAGTATAGTGATCTCACAGTATCGTCTTCCATGTAGAAATATCAGAGAAACTCAGTAGTTCATCAGTGATTAGCAGTGTCTCAATGGCACACCTAACATGGCCTGTTAGGTGAACCGACACTTCTCTCCTACTTACTCTTCTTCCCTTCTGCTTTCATACTTTTTTCTTTTCATGTGTGTCCCCCTCATGTATGACCTGGACATTTCAGATTAGTTACCCTATCTGTTAAGGTGTGCTGAAGGTTGATTTGTACTCACAGAGACAGGATTGCAGTAAATTCCTCATGTATGCCAATAAGGAAATAAACGCTGTTGTCTTCAGAACAGGATTTGGATGCATCCTATGGTAACACACTGAACAGCGAGAAGTAAAATGTCGGCTAGCCGTTTGTTACACAAGTACTAACTGTTGAATGAGGAAGGGATTATGTAATCAAGATAGTGGATGATGATAATAATTAGTCCTCTTTTTCGTGTAAAGCGTGATGTAAGTTAGTGCTACAAGGCTAGTCTTTATCCTTGAAAATAAAATTCTAGCTCAGTGGGTAGGATTGGAAAGCTGGGATCATTCTGCACAGATTCTTGCTGCGGTGTAACAGACGTTAGTGAAAGTAATCACTGACTGATTTACGTTTCAGAAGGCAAACCTTTTGTTTCATGTGACATTGGAGGTGTCATGATGAAAAGGTACATTGATATCGCTGTAGAAATAAAGGGCTCAGGTTTGTTAAGCCATGGATAACATACAGCAGATTCTGGTCCTGTTGACTCCCCAAGGCTCTGGTTTATGTTAGTCTCTGCAAACATACTTACAGACCACTGCACTTCTGCAGTGTCTGTATAAAAATAAAACTGTATTTGCTTAAGATGCTTAGTGTCATTCACTTTGAAGGCACAATAAAAGAGAAAAATGCAAGTTTTAATTCAAATTAATATAATGAACAATTTATTTTAAAAGCTCAATAAGAAAAAAACTTTCCTGTATTTTCTTTATCAGTGAAGTAATCCAAGATCACTATTCTTCTCTAAATTTTGTGGGTTAAAAGGTACTTTGATATGCAGATTGTTAGTTTCTCATGTATTTTGATCACATGGGATGAGCAGCATTACGTAACATTATTTTTTTGCTATTTTTGCCTGGATATTTGTCATAGATGTTTATATGGTCTGGGTTTTTTCACATTTTGCTCATTTCCCAGGTTCAGAACTTGACATTGCGCAGTCAGAAGTTGGGTGTATTGTCAAGTTCACAGAATGGCCCACCAAAGAGCAGCAGTCAAACTCAGTCATTGTCTCTGTGCCCTAATAAACCTGTAACCAGTTCCAAGGGCAGCCAACCAGATCCCTCAGAAAGCAATAGAAAAGGCGAGAGCCCAACTCCAGAGTGTCGGAGTGCACCAGTCACACGGACATCAAGCATACATCACTTAATAACACCAGGTAGGATGAAAATGGAGCTATAAGAAAGTTATTTTAATTAAAGTTAATTTATATGTTTTGGTTCTGTCGGAGCCCAATGCTCTCTGACCGGGTTCTTTTAGATATTCTACATGAATGGATTTTAATAGTAAATTTACTTATTTGCCGATATTGGATGTTACACAGGATTTTGATTTAGCAGAGTAAAACAGCAATGTTCTTAAATCACAATACAAGCACAATATAGCAGTTGCAATACACAATTGAATCACAGTACAAACATGGTGCTCATTATTGGTCTGTCTGTATGCTTGTTGTCAGGATGCGTCATCCCCAGTCTCTGGGAAGCCATATGTGGGCTGAAACCACCTCAAGCCTCTTGTTCTCATCACAATCTATTTTGTTGGTGGTTCTTTTTTTTTTTTTTTTTTGCTGTTTTGTCTATGTCATCAGAATGTTCTCATATCGAGTACTTTTATAAATCCATAGGTAACAGTGCCCCAGAATTTTAGTGTTTTGTATTAAGAGATAAATCAAAATAAGTGTGCAATTGGTTTGGTAGGCATTTACATTGCATGCAATGTATTTGTATTTTAGCTTCCTTATTTTGAAGGGGTAAGGGTAGTCTAGACAATTGGTCTGAATTCTGTGGAATTTAGCTTGGCTTAATGGCAGCTTTTAGAGAAGGAGTAAGACTGCGAGGCAGACATTCTTGAGGTATTGAGCCCTAATGCTTTTAGAACTCACTTCTATAAGGAAACAATCCATCTTCACTAGCAGAATAAATAATAAAAAAAGACAACATAAATGAGTTGTTCCTCCAGTGGAAAAGACAAAGCAAGAAGAGTTTTGCATGTGGAGGAAAATGTGTGTGCATGTGCTGTAAGGAATTGCTAATGAGTCACTGGCTCACTTAAAGGTGATGTGACATCTCTGGAAGCTGTGCTATTTTTAGCTTCATACCTTTCAGTTTGTGTGTTCAAGTTCAGGCAAATACTTTGAAAGTTTTTAATTCATACTGAACTCTTGGAATTTTGTTTAGTCTCTTAAAATTGTATTACCTAAAATTCAACTTAGCAGTTATCAATGAATCTTGTTGATTGTGACATGCTTTTCTCTTCCATTCCAGTCAAAGCAAAGGTTAAATCGATTTAAAGTTGCATGAAATTCATAAATAAGCGAAGGCTGGATCAGCAATAATCTTAGAACTAGCACCAAAAATATAAGTTTAGATACTTTTATATAGAAAGTACATATATGTGTATATATATGTAAAAAACACGGCTATGTTCCTTTATTCATTGCTGCATTTTGCTTTGGAAAATGATATATTCCCCTAATAAATTGTTCTTGTGTACTATATGCTGTTAAAGAAGATATTTCTAAACATAGACCAGCACAACCCTTCGGATCTTACTTTAGAGTAAAAAATTCCTTTCTTTTAATATTTTTATAATGTTCTCTGGACTTGAAGAAATAAATACTAATTGTCACTTTTTTTCCCCCCTCACAGCTTCATATTCTCCATTGCAACCTCATTCTCTAGTAAAACATCAGCAGATCCCACTTCATTCACCACCTCCAAAGATTTCCCATCACCAGCTGATACTGCAACAGCAGCAGCAAGTCCAGCCAATCGCCCTCCAGACTCCTTCGGGTCAGGAACCCCCTCCATCACAGCACTGTCTACCGCTCCCAAGCCACGGTCTTCCTCCGGGTCCCAGCAGCGTCCAGTCTCATTGCTCACCTATTCACATCCATCCTCCACCTCTAACACTATCTCCTACTCCATCCCAGTCAGCTCAGCAGTCAGTAGTGGTATCCCCTCCACCTTCTCACTCCCCTAGTCAATCACCCACCATAATTATTCACCCTCAAGCACTTATTCAGTCACAGGCAAACTCCCTCGTGCCAACAGCTCTTCAGCCAGAGCAGGCTGCTTCTCAGCAAACTACTACCAATCCAGTTCGACCAGTTGCACAGCCACTTAATCTTCCATCGCATCTTCCGCTTCCATCTTCCCCAGCTGTACATATAGGGTCAGTAGATCAGCCCAGCTTAGTTTCCCCAGGCCAGCAGATCGTGTCCTCGACACCACACCAGCAATATTCAGCCTTGCAGTCCACACCTATCCCTCTTGCAGCTCCTCCTCAGCTGTCAGCATCTTCAACCCAGATTCAACAACTGCCGTTGCAGTCTGTGCAGTCTTTACAAGTGCAGCCTGAAATTCTGTCCCAGGGCCAGGTTTTGGTTCAAAACACTTTGGTTTCTGAGGAAGAACTTCCCGCTGCAGAAGCTTTGGTCCAGCTGCCATTTCAAACTCTTCCACCACCACAGACTGTTGCAGTGAATCTTCAGGTGCAGCCATCGGTACCAATTGAAACTCCAGTGGTGAGTTGTAATATTGCAGTCCTTTATTCTTTATCCTCGGCTTCTCTAAGGAGCTGTAAATCTGGCTCATTGACTTCAGAGGGAGCTAAATCAGGTGCTAGACAGAGGACCAGAAGAAACCTCTTGATTACAGAAATGAGTTTCAAGAAAACGATAGACATTTTCCTCTGATTTTTTTTGGCTTTTTGTAATGGATCATCTGTCAAGAATATCAACCAAGAACCATGAAAGTGCAACTTTTTGACCTAAAATCGTATCTCTTAATGAAATTGCAGCATATTGAAAGTTAAAAAAGCAAGTAAATACATGCCAATGCTTATGTCAAAATGAATTTTGGTAAATATACCATATGGACTGTAAGCTTTTAGCTCTTTAATACAAATACAAGTAATCAAAATTTTCAGTAGGAGAATCATCTCTATACTGGGTGCAAAGGTGTATAGCCGATTATTAAGATAATACAGTTCTGGATAATTAATTTTGTACTAACATTGAAAAGATCCTCTTCATGAAAGAATAGGGGAATTTTTGATGCTGTCTTGGTGTTCCCCATCACTGCCATTTAATTTAGTTCAATGTTATCTCAGACATCTGCAGTTTGTAACTGGAGGTTTCGGCTTCACTCACAGTGAACTAAAATCATGTACAGCGAAATATTAGTGAAACAAAATGATATGCAAATAATGCTGACATTTAAGATTGCATTGCTAGGCTTTAGTAGTAACATGCTAATGAGATTAACGTGAGCAAAAGAATCAACAGCTGTTGTAGGCTTTTTTCAGGCTACCAATAGGTTAAGGAAGAAGGTGTGCTGTTTAATTTATATTAAGAGGGTAACGATAATGTCAACTCTCTGATATTTCATGTAGAAGCTGGGCAAAAGAGTAGAAGCCAGGTTTGCTTTTGATGAGGTGGTGTTTTACGTCCTAATCTGCTAAACTGGCTGTCAGTAATTCACATAAATTTACTTTTAATAGTTCTGAGAAAAGTACCTTATCATCTCTTATAACCACTAATGCTTGATAGTCTTGGTGTACTCTTCTGCCGTACCCAGTTTGATGACACTGCTGTATTAGATAGAGAACAATTTACAGACTTGTCATTATCTTATAAAGCTTGCATTTTGCAGAAGTGCTTAAATAGCTACAAATGTGTGTGTAAATAAAAATACAGTAAACTATGAAGATAAGGCCTTGAAAAAGTCAAGTTCTCTAGTCTGTTTGATAGGAGAACTGTGCCTCTTTATATTTTGCTATTTGTAACAAAATACTTTAATTTTGCTCTCATAGACATTGTGATGTCCCCAGAGTTCATTGTTTTGTATGCAGTTTGGAAACTAGTATTTTATTAGGAGATTAGCATGTTTGAACATTTTAACTGGTAATTTATTTTAAAAACTGTATTTATGCAACTCTTTTAAGGTATTAAGATAGAATGGAAATCTCTCTAAAGCAATAGTTTGTTGGATGCAGATTTACCAAGTGGAGAATGTATGTGAAGAAGAGATGCCCGAGGAATCAGATTGTGTCCATATGGCTAGAACACCTACGCCACCCACTTTGTCTCCACCAGCCATAACCTTGGGGAATGGAGAGGCACTTAATTCAGAAGATCCTTTGTCAGGTGGGAACAAATGTCAAACTAAGGTAGCTGTTCTGCTTAGAAACTTCTACTAGTTATTGATGTTTTAAAATAAAAATCTATGATTTTGATCTTTTTTATAATTTAGTGGTATCATTTTTTAAGTAAAAGAAACTAATGAAATATATTAGAAATCCATGTGATAGAACAAATTATTCAGTCCCGAAGGTGTAGCTTACTTACGTATTTGGATAACATTTAGCATGGAAAACACTTATTGGAGCTCTTTAGCATATACTTTTATACTAAAATCTTAACTGGAGTGTCAATCTCCAGTTAATCTTTAAGTGATAGCAGTGTGATATGGGCAAAATATGCTGACCGATGTGGTGGGAAGATTGATTTTGCAGAATCAGGGTCAGCAATCAGAAGCTGCTGTCGGAATGGTTGACTACACTGTATGATTCTTCTTGGCACCATTTTTGTGTGCCACAGTAAGGAGCTGTTCTAATGCAAAAGCTACCAATGAAAATTTTTCTTCTTCAGTGAATTGTAGATGCCTGATACATGCCTGTATCAGCTGTTGTCGTGCAAACTAATGTAACTTCCCCGATGTGCTAAATATGCAAATATATACTCTCTCTCTCTCTAGTATAGTGTGTTTATATATATGCTATATATATAACTGGGTGCTTAGTGGTGCTTAGTGGCTTGATGTTGTATGTGCTTGTGACCCTGCAGGTTACTGAGGCTCAAAGCATCCCTGAAAATAAATTCTCTCTTTAGAAATACCTCAGCTGCTCAGTCTTGAGAATCTAATGTTTGAAAATACTGGTTTCTGCTTTTGACGTATGGATCTGTGATTTGTGTAGGTAATTAGTGGCCAACTATGCTTAGAGTTAGTAGGTACTGAGTAAAGGAAAATGTTTACATGAGAACTGTTTGTTTGTGGGATAGTCTGTCAAGGAAAACCATCTTATTTCAAAGGTACAATCTATAAACCATAGGGAAAAGCCTGTGTTACAGGATGATGGGTGCAGAGATGGGTGTATTTATCACCTCATATTTTTAGAATTCTGAGCCAACAGTTGGACGTAGGTGATAAAAACGTAACGTACTTTGTTATTTTTTTTCAGAAGATGGGGGACTACCTTCAGTGACATCATCAGTCAGTGCCTCAGTAATTAAATCTCCATCTGATCCTTCACATGCCTCTATTCCACCACCACCTCTTTTGCTTCCAGCAGCAACAACAAGGAGCAACAGCACATCAATGCCCAATAGCATTCCTAGCCTGGAAAATAAACCTCCACAGGCTATTGTTAAACCACAGATCCTGACCCATGTTATTGAAGGCTTTGTGATTCAGGAGGGGTTAGAGCCGTTCCCTGTAAGTGTAAAAGTTGCTATGAATTTTTTACTACTGATTTTTTAAAGAAACTGTTCTTGAGGATGATGTTATTTGTGGCTAGTAGCTATTTAGATCTTGAATCATTTTTCAAATGTTGCTTTTGACCTTTCTTCCACTGATTGGTAGCCTGTTTCTTACAGCACTCAATATACTTGTATATTATTTGTATTGTCTTACGTCCATAATCAGAATTCATGCTACTGTTCGGCTTGCCAGTATCACTGGATGACAAGGTACTAAATGAAAACAGAGACACAGTTGAGTAGATAGGCTATATCTGGAGAGAACTACAGAGAGTGATTGTAGGCTACCATTTGCAATAACTTTTTTTACATTTGTCTGTCTCCTGGAGACCTCGATTTAAGCGATACCTTAATTTAAACCTCTGAGATGAGTCTGTGTTAAAATTCTAAAATGTTAAAATTTTGTTGTTTAAAGCACTGGCAAGCCCCTTACTGAGCTTGGTGTGATTAGTACTGTGTCTGGTAAGAATTTACTGTTGAAAAATGTAAATCCACAAATGGACAGTTTAAAACCTATGAGCCTGCCTTATTAACTAATTCAATGTGTCTCTCCTTTTCCCATCACTTCATTTCTCTAGACAGAATGTGTTTCTTCCTTTGTTAAATGTAATTGCAAACTCTGCAGAGCAGGAGCGAGTCTTTGTATTTGTTTGAGAAATGGTATTCAGAGCTTTGGCGCTGTATAATAATGATTCATTGATACAGAATAGAAACTGTGATTCTAGTCTCAGTTACAACTGCTAAGTCGCAAATACTATTTTCAATTATTCATTGTTCAGTTAATCACTGTTGCTTTGCTTTTATTGCAATAGGTAAGTCGTTCATCTTTGCTGGTAGAACAGCCTGCAGAAAAAAGATTGCTAGTGGAGGGTCAAATCATGAGTGTTGTGTGTGTTGAATCAGACTTGCAGAATACAAAACATGCAGACAACTCATCGGACACAGAGATAGAGGATATGATTGCAGAAGGTTTGTAGTTTTTGTTTAAATATCCATTTTTTTCCCTTCAGTTCTGTATGTCTTACAGAATCCCATCCCGTCTGTACTTCTGGAATCATTCTCCAGGCTTTACACTATCTCTAATAGAAACTATTTTCAAATGTTTTTTACTAGCTACACATCATAACAGCAGTTGCTGTAGATGCACACAAATGTCAAGAAACTATGCACTTGTCCTGCTTAGAATATAGTGGTCTCTGGCACAACTCATGAGCTAAACAGAGTTCCTCATGCAGTATCCGACATCATCATCATCATGGACTTTTTAGAAGTCAGCAATCAACTATTTTGGATGTGTTACACCACTACTGCTGTTCAAGCCCAAATGTAGGTAGCCTCATGAGTGTTATGAAATGGAAATTAAACCATGGCCTGGCCCAGAAAAGCCAAGTTATTCTTTAACTCACATTTTTCTATAAATTCATCCAAGATTTCAAAGTCCAGAATTTTTCAGCCACCTCTGGGTTTTCTGTTCCACAGCTTGAGCAATTGCACAGGAGCTGGTTTTGGTGATCTGTTTAAATTTGTCTTAATGCAACTCTTAGTTTCATTCTCTTAAAATAGTTCTTTTCCTTCTTTCATATCAAAACTGTAGTGAGCAGGGTAAGAAGGGACAAATACAGTGCCTGCTACTGCCACAGGTCTGCATCGGGGAAGTGGCTGGAAAAAGTCAGGACAATGTGTCGTGACCAGTAGCAAGTGTCACCGTAGCTGTGCTTCAACTACTTCCCACTCCAGGCATTCTAAATTGTCACTTAATTAAACCGATCTGTCCCCCTGATCTTTTCTCATGGGAATTTTTGAGAGAGCAACACCAAAGGCAGTTTGTTAGCTATTGTGGTTTCTGCCTTGGGTGAATGGTACTGAAGTGCAATAGGGGAGTTGGCTGCATCCGTTGTGTATCTCAGCAAACAAATTAGCTCAAAATTCAGTCTTTTAGATTATTAGATCCTGATACATTGGTTTTTACTGCAGTGGTTTGTATCCATTACTGCTTATAAGTGTATTGCGTCAGACCCAAGTCAAGGATTGCAGACAAGGTAAAGAGGTTGCTTTAGAAAGCATTCTGAATTGGAAGAGTATTTGTGGTAGTGAAGTCAAGTAAACATGGTTGGAATTTTTGCTTAAGGCTGACTTACTTTACCGCTCAGGCAATATCTCTCTCTGCTTAAAATGAAGAGTATATTTTTACCTGTAGCGCTATTTTTAGTAGGAGCTGGTTTAGATTGGAAGCACACCACTGAAAGGAATTGTTGATGGGCTGCAGTCCTCCTACAAGTCGATACATCATCTGTGCAAAGAAGTCAGAAACTGTGGAAACAGTGCCTGAAAATGAAACATAAAAGAGGATTTCCTAAGTTATGGCTGATTATATGATTGCATTTACTATTTTATCTCAGTACAGTCCAGAGCCCTTCTTCATTTTGCAGTAATAGCCTAGTTTAGGCTTTGCTTTGTAACTGTAACTTTCTTTCGATTATGTTGTGATTAAGTTGTCTATATAGAAAAATGAAGAAACAATTTTTACAGAGTCAATTTTTTAAATATATTACACAATATTCTACTGTAAAATAATTTAAGGCCCATAGCTTATTCTTCACAAACCTTCACATACGCATAGCAGACTAAATTTTAGAAGGCAAACATCTGGCATATTTATAGTGGAGGGTTGCAGTGTGACTGGAAGTTTTCTAAACCTTTGTTTCATTTAACAGAAAATTGCTGTTATTTTTTTGGTATCGACTTCCAGTTGAGGGCTTTCATTTAACCGTTCTTTGAGAGGGAAGTCCAGTGACATGAAAGCATCAAGCACAAGAGGCTTTAAAAAAAAAAGTAATCTGGTAAATTGTATGACTTGTTTGACGTTTTTTGGTTCTTTACAGCTCAGTGGAGTTACACTACTTTTCTACACACAAAATGAGACTTATAAATCTCTTAGCTGGTGACTGTGCTTAGTAAATTAGTAAATCGCTATTAAATAACCTTGCTTTCTTGATCAAGAGTACAGCTTTTCTTTTAATACCTTGTTTCACCCAGTATATTTCAAACCAAAGAAACTCTTTGCCATCTTGTGTATCTTCTAGAATATTTGAAGCTCTGTTTGCAATAGTTATTTTGCCCTTAATTTCTTACAGTAGATCTTAAGTTTTCTTTTCAATAGCATTCCCTAAGAACTTTTCAGTATTAACACTGTGTTGTTTCTCAGGTTTCAAACAGCTTGTCTGTTGTTTCATGGAATTATTCAAACATTCCTGGTTTTGTTTTTAGTTATTGTTCCTGACAGCTGGTGTTAGGTTTATGTACACAATTTGCAACTACTCATTAGATGAGCTAGTAGGAAACGTCCATCATTGAGACACATCCACATACGCAGAAGCAATGGAGATTTTCTGATACTAAACCAGGGTATGATTGCATGTATGGTAGAAACACCTAATATGCAAAAGAAAAGGCTCTTAGCATCAATTTTTGCTTCACGCTGTTGTCATTTTTTTCCACATAGCATGACCTGGATTGAGAATGAGGGTTGTTCGGTTTTTTTAGAGAGAGCATGATTTATTTGAAGGATGCATCTCTGGTATTTAACTTCAGTTGCAAGGTTGGTCAGGTTTGGTATGTTTCCTATTTCCAGTTCTGACTTCGGGTGTGATAGCAACTTAAGTTGGAGGCTTGCAACATGGCAGTTTTCAGCCTGTCGCTGCCAGAGGATTTGTTGACTTCAGTTATGTCTTTGAGTCCTGATACATCAGATAGGTTATTCAAATACCCTTTTCACTATTTTCAGCTCTTTGCTGCATTAGTGCTTTTGTGTTACCTTGTCAGTACAATAGTTAGTGTTAGCAAGCAGGTTAGTCAGTTAACATCGCTATAACAGACTTTTCCAAATTCATAGTTAAATTCTTTCAGATTAACTTTGATTCCTGCATTTGCATTTGCTGGCATCAGAGCTTAACAAAGAGTTTAGAACAAAAAGCTAGTTTGCAATTTTTGCAACTAATCAATCAGGTAAAATTATAAATACGAATGCAGAAGGTGAACAGCAAGAGGCAAAGTGTATGAAACAGTGACTCAGCTGTATTAGAAATGCGGGAGAAATGTACGTTTGTTTAGTCCTCTGAATTTTTGGACAATGTATTTTGTCCATGATTGCAGCCATGCGGCATGCAGTTCTTTTACTTAAGCTGAATGAACACAAAATATTACATTTTGGTTTGTGCCATGTTTCAGTTTCACTCCTTATGATGCATTTCACAGATGGTGGATGGGGATAAGGTGATGTTTTGGTTTTTTTTCCATGCCAGAAGTCAAGTTGTTTTGCAGGTATGGTAGCATTATTCTAAGCTATGTACAAACCATGCTCTACACATGAAATACGCTTCCAGCAGAAGAGAGCATGGACATTCAGCATAGGACGTGTATGCTGCCTTGTTGCCTTGTACTGCCTTCTTTTGGGCTTTTCTACTATTTCTTTCACTGATGCTTCTCTCAGCTGGTGTTAGAGTTCTTCACAAGGAGCAGGAAAGGTGCCTCCTCATCTCACCAATAACAGAAAAATATTGGGTAACAGTAGACTGTAAATCCGTAGATGCTATAATCCTTTTCTTTCTTATATGCAGCTTACCTTTTTCATAGATAAGAATCTGTGTTTTACTTGCTTTCACAAGTCCCTTTGGTTGTAGCAGTTGCTTATTCAAAGAAAGTATTTTGAAAGGTTAGTGCATTATGTCATTACAGCAGAGCTTGGATTTAGACCGTGGAGTGCCCGGTTCTCTTAATGAACTCTTTATAAGCAATTCACGAGGACTGTAACAGTTCTTTTTCATTATTCACTATGTTTGAGGGCATACTTGCTCATGGATGGCTTCAAATTTAACAAAAAAGCTGATTACGTTCATTGAATAACTTAATTGAAGGTTCAGTAAGGTTCAGTTTGCTCAAGATCTTTTCTATAGAGTGTGAAATCTATGACGTGCTTAGTTTTGCATAATTTTCTGTTAATCAAAGTATTTAATGAAATGTGTTAGATATTTGAAATTCTTCTACCTGCCTGCTTGAGATGGGAAATTTGAAAATAATTTTGTGTCGTTGAAACTGGCTTCTTTATGCCTCACTCCTTTCTTTAGAGGGACTGGATGAAATTGAAAATGATCTTTTGAAGTGTGAATTTTGTGGAAAAATGGGATATTCTGATAAGTTTCTACGGTCAAAAAGATTCTGCTCCACATCCTGTGCCAAAAGGTACTCTGTCTAGTTATTGCTTGTCATTATCTGGTTAATGGAATAGCATGCAAATAGTATCTGATGTTGAAAAATTAAGAAACAGTAAAACATGACTGCCTTCTACTGAATTTGCAGAGTATATCGGTACAAAGGACTATGGGAGATTATAATATATTTCAAGAAGGTAGACAAAGGGAATTACAGTAACATTGTGGACCTCTTTCCCGAGGATGCCATGAATGCTGTTGGGCTTATGGGAAGGTGATGGGTATCACGGAAGAGAAATCCATTAAGGGTTTACTAAGTGTTTGGAAATCGGTGGAGAGGTTCATGGGCCACAAATCTTAAATATTTCTCGTATTCCTGTTGTCTTCCCCTTGATGTTGGGTAATGTCAGAGAAAGAATGCTGGCCTAGGTGGGCTTTCTTATAGTTTTGTGCGATGCTAGGAGAAAAAACCCACTGAATTTATCTTGGCATAATTGAAATGCTGCATAGACAAGAAACACTCTTAAATGTTTTTAGTAACGGTGTAAAAATTCCTTGTTTGCATAGAGGAAAATAGAAATATTCATAAACATACATAATTTAGTGTTTTCTAAAGCTTGTCCTTTCTTGAAAATAATAAGTGATGCCATTTGCTTGTACATGGTGGGCAGAGGAAAACAGCTGGTTTCTGTTTCTCTTTGGGTTTACTATGCTGCTTTTATTTTATTTTAGTTGAGAGGAAGAACTTGTAGTCAACATCTGAATGTAAAATCTTCCATCATTACAGCTGGAAATGTGATATTTAATCCCAGATGATTTAGAAATGGGGAATAGTTTCCCATTTCTAATCACCACTTAGTTCTTTTTTTGCAACCGTGTGCCTAGAAACCACTTTTCTCTTATGTCTGCTACTTTTTTAATCCCCCATGTGAGACATTCCCATTTTAAGTCGTGGGAATATATATTTTTTTATTTGGTGCTTGTTGGGACACTAGCAGCGAAATAATATTAAGGATTTGGCCCCTTAATGTTAAGATGGGATTTTTTGCCTCCATCCTCCTTTGGCTGGGTATCAGCTAAGTAGAGAAAATGGAAGCAAAATGTGACTTTAGGCTTTTAGTGGACGTTTTAGAGAAGCAGGATTGGACTGTGTGATAAAATGTGAAGATATTTCTATCATGGAAAATTTTTAAGACTGGGAAAGGCAAACATCTTCCAGGGATGATCGAGATGTATTTGATCGTGCATCAAGAGAAGGAGTTTGAGTAAATGGCCTTTGGGATACTTTTCTCTTATATTTTTGTGACACCCGTTGTTGTCTTTGGTTAGGCAGCATTTCTGTAGACAACAATGCAATTTTACTGTTACTTGATTGAATGCAGTCCAAAAAACTATTAGTGCATGATTGAATATATCTTACTTCTTTAGGCACAGCCTTAGTTGCACTAAGAAATTTGGGCTGTTTACGTCAGACAAGACCAGTCGCTGGAATCGGAAATCAGATAGCCAAAGTCTTGGGCGACGCGGGCGTCGACCGAGTGGCCCTGATGGGGCATCACGAGATCATTTTCTTAGACAGGTCTGTGGAATATTTGCTTAAAACTATGGCATTGTTTTGGGAATTACAAATAAAGTATAATACTGTAGTGTATTTGTACTACGTTTTCCAGCTTCCAATTACTTATCCATCTGCAGAAGAAGATATGGCTTCTCATGAAGATGCTGTTCCAGCTGCCATGACCACCCGTCTGCGAAGACAGAGTGAAAGAGAAAGAGAACGTGAACTTAGGGAACTAAGAATTAGGAAAATGCCAGAGAGCATTGACTTGTTACCAGTGGTGCAAGCTGACCCATCAGTATGGACTGTTGATGAAGTTTGGGCCTTCATACATTCTTTGCCTGGTATGTGCAATAACTTGTTCCTTTTTTTTTTTAACAGGAAAGCCCTTGCTTTTTAGCATTGGTGTGATGAGGAGGTGGTGTGGTTACAGCACTAGCGTACTCGTTAGTCGGTGATAGAAACTAGAATGTGATTTGTTTCCTCTCGCTTATTCCTTCAGCACAAATCCCGTGTTGATAGAACTAGCCCCACTTCTGCTGTTGCATCCCAGCTGACGGAGATTAGAGCTGGTCCTCCCTTCAGTCTGACTTCTCTCAAGAGGTCAGTAGAGAGGTCAGACACACCTCCTCCCTTTTACATTTTTATTCTCTTCCCTCCTTACTTGCTGCTTATTCAGTAGAAGCAAGGAGAGAGTTCTTTCCCTTTATACAACTGAAAAATTTGAAAGACCTGCCCTCATATAAGTCATTAAAAAAGAATAAGCGAGTTTCTTCTATAAAGCTGAACTTTGTTTTGCATAGCTTTGCTCAGTAGCTGAAATGCAGAGAACTTCTGCATATAGACTCTGCTTACTGGTAGACACAGTCTGTTCTCAGAAAAAAAAAAAAATCTTGTTTCTCCTTATTTAGAAACCTTTTCTTTAGCTCAATATTCACAGTTACCTTTATATCATCTTCAGGTTATATTTGACATTTATTTATTGTTTCCTAACTATCATAAGCTTTAAAGTTTCACTCCCCCCTCTTTCCCAAGGATGCCATTCTATCTGATCAGATACTGTAATCCTTTCACGTAGCAAGGGCAGGTCGCTATAATAGCGGTCATACAAGAATTTTTGTTGCTTACCCATGTAACTTACATGTCAAAACATTGAAACCCAGGTTAAGTTTGTTCCTAATTTTCTAGTTTAGAAATGCTAAACCATTTTTCTCTGTATCCCATTAGGCTAATAACCTGTAAGGAATGTATCTTCATTGCTAAGTCATACACATGGGTTTTGACAGTTACTTGTTTATAAAGTAGGTCTGGCAAAGAATTGAGTAAGGGATGTCTTAAATCAGCAAAAGTCATCCTTGAAGTACCTTTCTTCTGACGGTTTATAAATTGCAGTTAAGTTACATTACCTGCTTCTGGGAACCTGCAGTGATGTCTGTAAAAACAAGCAAAGCTCCTGAGGTTTAAGACATGGTCATTCACGTTTCTACTTCAGCTGTGTCACTGGAATATGACTCTGTCACTGCTGGTTTGAGTTATTATTGTTACAGATTTGAGGCTCTAGTTAATTCAAAAACTTCCTGATCCTAGGTTCTGCAAAAGAATAAACGATAACTCCTGTCCTAGAAAACGTGAAGTACCACATAAACACAATTCATTTGCAAGTATGAAAACAGAAACATTATTCTTAAAATGTGGTTTCTGTTTTGAAACCATTACTTGTAGAATATTTCACCAGCTGCTGGATCTGGGGGGTTTTTGTATTCAATAAACAAGGTAATCTCTGATTTTAAACCAATTTTATATTTTTCTGCATTTTATGAAAATTTATTAGAATTCCTCATTCCCATCCATATTAAGGCCTAGCTTCTCAAATACTTTTTAAAAAAAGTTCAATAGGTATTTAAAATTATATTCATAACCTGCCAGAATTTTTATTCTTACACAGCTACATTCATGTTTTTTTGCAATTGGGGGTTTATTCTGCTCAATACATTCTCAAGCCACCCTCTTGAAAAAGTATTTTTTCATATGCTGTCAGAGTTGAATAATAAAGAAATAATTTAATTGACTTTCATTATGCTATTTTGCAACAGATACTTGGTGCAGTCCGTGCAGACCATCTGCCATGTTGTAGGAGACGGTGATTTGTCAGCTTTTCGTAAACATGAGGGGCATCTGTTTTGATTTACGGCTTTCTGCATAGAGTCTGCAGCTGAGATCTAACTGCAGACTCAAGTGTCCCTGTCAGGCTTTTCCTGAATTCCTCTGGAGTCTTTTGGAGAAATGAAGATTGTAGGACACTTCTACTCTTACTTATTTCTTCTGGGGGGAAGAGACAGCAGCAGTTTAAACCCCAGCAGAATTGTTCCTCCTTTCTTTCTTCAGCTGCAAGATTAATGGTCTTTCATCCACTTCCCATCCTTTTTTTAGCTAAGTTATTGCACAACAACCAATTGCGAAAGTGCTTAAGAATACTCAAAAGTGCTTGGATGAGGGAACTGAAATGTGCTCAACTTTCATCCTTTGCTTTTCCAAAATGACTTTGAGAGAAGGTGTTTTAGGAAAAGTTGCGTGGAAATGCTTCATGTCCTGCTTAAAGAAAAAAGCCTGCAATAACAACCGATTATGTATTTTACTAGGACAACTTTTGTTCCTAAATGCAAAAACTTCTCTCCATCTCTCAGATTCTTTGTCAATGGCGTGGTCTGACAATCCCCATGTTCAGCTCTCAGGTCAGATATGCAGTGATACCTTTCACAGAAATACTTACTTAGTACTTGACTGCCAGATGTTTTGTCTGTTGTCAGCACATAAATAAGAACCTTTATGATGATGATAGAGCTGTTAAATCCTCCTGGGAATGGTCAGTTATCTTGAGATTTTTTCTTCATGTTACTGGCAGCACGATCTTCATTTTGTAGCTGGAATCAGCAGCACCATTCCAGGAGCTCTGTGACAACTCTGAGCTCCTGAAGAATGCTCTCTTATTGATTGTGGTACAGTTTGCAGCTGGGCTGCACTAGTGCATCACTGTACCAGAAATAGTAAAAGTAAATGTTATGGAATACATGCAAGCAATACAAAATTTTAATGGCTTTAGTGGCTATATAAATACTGTTTATGACAAACTAATTTTTTTTTTTCTCCAAAGGATATCACTCTAATTTCTTGTTACAATAAATAATACCCAAGAATCGGGTATTTATTGTGTATTAAAGCTGCTTTGTTTTAAATGCTATGCAAAATAGTCCTTAGTCTTGATTAAAAGTTAGCCAGCTGATACAGAGTAACTGTTCTACTTTTGGGATTGTAGTTTATAGAGTTGTAACATAAGCTACACAGATTTAGCCTGAAACCAGAGGCTACAATAAAATTCCATAAGACGACCTTTCTCTTTTCAAATTACCTTTTAATCTTTTCCTTTCCTTAAAAAAGTGGCAGCTAATTGTTACATGGGGTCTGTTTAACAAATCATTAAGACAAAAAAATGGGGCTTTATTCTTTGTGAAAAGCTAACCTTTTCCAGCCTTGAATGTTACAATCACTACACAGTAATAATCCAAATGAATTAAGGTTTGGGTGTGGATATTTCCATCCACGACCTCTTTCTATTTGTCTCTTACATATTTGTAAATCCATTGGGAAATTAGACTATCTAGTCTTTATAGAATTTAAATCTGAACACACAAGAGGACATCAAATTAGTCAATTGCTCTCATCTGGGGTGGAAAAGGAGTCCTCCACAGTATTTTCACATCTCTGTAATAGTACACCTTTAGAAAAGGGGAAAATATAAAAATGCCAAAAAATAGGCTTAACCGAGGAATAATTAAAATCAGCAATGGAAGGTGGAGCACGAATGAAAATGCATCTGAAAGACTTTGAGAGAGACAGAGACACCACTGGATTGAGAACACAAATATATTAAAAACAGGAAAAATGTGGCTATGAGGAAAGAAGCTTCAAATAAACAACTGACAATGAGGGCTCTTATTGATGTTGTTAGATGACATTTGTCCATATAACAGAGCTGCCATACAGCCAGGCATAACCGACTGTTTCTGCTTAACAGATGTCCAGAACGTCTTTTGAGGAACCTTTTGTTTCCACAATGTTCTTCAGTAGAAAGGGGCCCTCAGTTACTTGGGACAGTCCAACCCAGGAAGAGTCCCCTTTCTTATGGTGTAGGCCTCAGTAACCTGAGACCATGTTATTTCATGTTCAGGAAAAGAGTTTAAGAGTTTAAAAAAAATCCAACTAGTTTAAAGCTGCACTTGTGAAGTGACTTACTGCTGTGTGTAGCATATTCACTCAGGTAACTGATGATAAATGCCTTCTTGAGACAGTTACGCTAAATAATCAATAATCAAAATTCTGTTTGCTTAACCCAGTGGTGGTAACAGAAGGAATTAACACCTTTCGGAAATTGTAGCTAAGTGAATTTTCTCATTGAGTTGTACATAGCAGTAGAATATGCATATCTTTTTATTGATGGAAAGAACCCACTTGAATTATGCTCTTACTTGATTGCTATTTCAGTGGTATTTTCCCAGTCTCTTCCAATTGTGAGATTGTGGTGATTGTTCCTCTTAATGAAATGAGAAAGCTTTCTTTGCTAGGACTTGAAATTTCCAATGAGTAACTCTCCAGTAGTTACAGTGTAATTAGAGGCTGTAGTAAAAATGACTTTCAGATTATCTTGGAAGTTGCCATTGTAATATTGAACTCTTGCATATACCTTAGGTTCCACAGGCTAAAGGGACAAGCATTGGAAATTGCATAGCTGAAAAGCTCTAGCATGGACAGTCATTGCATCTAAGAATGCACATTTCTAACTCAGTAATTCTTTTTTTTCTGTTGCCGTGTAGGTTGTCAAGATATTGCGGATGAATTTAGAGCACAAGAAATTGATGGACAAGCTCTCCTCTTGTTGAAGGAGGATCACCTTATGAGTGCAATGAATATTAAGCTTGGACCTGCATTGAAAATCTGTGCACGTATCAATTCATTGAAAGAATCCTAGGGAGTGAACATGAAGGTTTAAACAACAGTTTCTCAGTGACAGAACCGACAGTAATATGCCAACATCTTCACTGTGGCATGAGTATTACTGTGATGTTTTGTTAAATATACGGGGGTTTCCCCACATAAAGACTTAAAAATGTTCCTTTGATTATACCAGGTAGTCCTCTGTAGTTTCCAGCAATTCATAAATTCATGGTAAAGCCTGAGTAATACTTTGAGTTGAAGTGGGAGTTCATGGAAAAACATAAAGTGAAGTATGCTGTGATAGGTTAAACATTCCCCAACATGTACTTTCTAATATAAGTTTAAGATTAACACCTCAGCACCCACCCCAATCTAAACACCGTTTAAATTGTGTTGCTGTATTCTGAAAGATTTTTCCCCACATACAGCAGTTTTTGGACTGAAATAACAGAGGTGTCCACAGACCCTGTGGAAGCACTAATAACAGTAAAATGCTATGCATTTAGTTGTGCTCTCTGAGTTTCTTTTAGTCTTGAGCAAATGGTTTGTAAGGGGTTGGTTGGCAGCCTGTTTTCCTTGTGTAGGCTTACCCTCATCTCTGCCACTGTATATTTTCTTGAAGTCTGGAAATACTATAAACCATGTAGATGTCTCATCAAAATCCTCATCATCAGGCTACTGAAATGCAATGGCATGACACTCTTGCCAGAGGTAACTGAAGCACATGTTACTTTACTCTTTGTATGCTGCTATGCACTAAGAGGGCACTAAGTTGTTAGGTTTGTAGTTTCGCATGCTGCTAGTTAAACTAGACCAGCAGTTCTCAAATGGGGGTGCAGAGCGGATCCTGAGAAGGTGTGAGAACATTCAGGGTTCAGGTTCCCAAATGCCTGGGCGCGAGGGGCTGAAAACTGCAGCCAGAACTAGCTCATGTTGAGACAAGTGTACTTTAAAGACTGGAGGTAGAGAAGGGATAGCATAGCTCAGATGCTCTTTTTCTTGATACCTCTTCTAACTCGTCTTTCCCTATAGTGCATTCCCATTACCTCACTGGAAGCTTCCAAGCACCTTTTCTTTGTCCGCTGGCTCGCGTGAGCTGGGCTTGCAGTAGTCTGAGGAAGGAGCACAGTGAGTTGCTCGATGAGGTCCTTTCGGAGCTGGGTGTAGGAGCAGCTGCTGCTGCTGCAGCAGCGAGGGAGCCTGGAGCTGCAGGCGGGCAGGAGGAGTGCCACAGCTGGGCAGCTCTGGGAGGGATCTCCAGGGGCCCTGCTTTGTCCCTCTGGCAGGGGATTTTTGACTCGGATGCTGCAGACCCAGGCGGTGGGAACTTAGTGTCTCCCTCCGTCTTCCCGCTCTCGCACTCTATGCGGAGCAAATACGTGTTTCCCTAGTTACTGACACTCTCAGAAGCTGCTTGGGCTCTGAGGCAGCAGCACCTTCTCGGCCTTTGCTTCCCCATCACCTGTGTACGGATGTTCGTGGATGTATTTTGAACCTTCTGTTCCCTGCCTTTCGCAGCTCCACTCCCCTTATGTACAGACCTAGATCCCTAAGCTCTTGTATAGGGAAAGAAGGGTATGTGTGCTGATAGAGTCATTGTGTATATTTGAATTAAATACGTGTATGTGTCTGCAAATAATGTATTTTGTATTTTATGCAAATTAATGCATAATATATGATTGTGTAGGGAGATATCGGGGGGACCCTAAAGTATTCCTGAAAAGAAGAGGAACTGATCTAAAGTTTGAGAACTGCTGACCTAGATCAAAAGGAGTCAATGCGCATACACTGGCTGAAAGGAAAGTTTATGACAGGTAGATTAATATGTATATTATTTAACTGATGACCTTAAAGAGTAAATTGGGATTACAGAAAAATCTGTGCTTCAATTTCCTTTAATTAGGCTGTTGCTTTGTTTCTATTAACAGACGTCCTGCCATTATCTTCCAGAGATCAACAGTAGAATCATTGTTTTTAATTACAACTGTTTGAGCTTACTAATAGCAGATGTTATTGATATTTTTATTAACCACTGAAGCTCCAAGTTAGGACAACCTATTGCTGTTACGTGCTAGTATGTGGTGAGAGCCCTTATCCAAACGGCACCAAAGGCTTTAGAGAATTAATCCATTTCTGGGTTTATTTTGGAGGGAAGTTCCTAAGCACTTTCTAATTTGTTTTTTCTGTCTTCAGTTACTGTTGTCAAATAAACTTCTTAGTTGAAGGTTCAACGTTTGGCAATGTTCATTTGAAAGATATTCAAATGATGGAGACAGCAGGTTCCCATTTGTAGCATTTCTGTAAGATACACTGTGTAGCATATCTGTAACATAAGTTCTAAAGGATGCGTTCTGTTTTGATGAGCTAACTGAAGACTAAAGAGATCTTAGATATCTATCCTTTGGCTTTTGTCTTAAAGTTTTATTATTTTTATACGAAAATTTCACTGGCTAATTTTTAATCTGTCTTCTGATTGTACTGTTCTTTGGCAATGTAAAAAGTAGGTATACATAACTGTGATTTGATAATGGCTTAAGGCATATTTGAAAATGTGGACTTATGAGTCTTATTTAGACCTGCAGTTAATCACAGTGGTGTTACATGCATGAGAATTTCACAGTTGTTTTAATTTTGCTTTATTAGACAGCTTTCGGGAGAACTTCTACAGCTAGTGTTTATATACGACTCTCGGACATAATCGCTGACAGATGCCAGGAGCTCAGAGTAGACCTGATTAATGCACGTCTGTTCTGGTTCTTCTGGTACACTACATTTTCTTCTGGTACACTGTGGTTTTGGGAGAGCCACAGATAGTGAGTTACGCTTTAAATATTCATGAACGCAGCAACTAAGAATGTGGGCCTTATGCATATTGAAAGTTTTTTCTCCTTCGCTGATTTTGGCATTAAGCAGGAACTTAAAAGCAGACACAACTCTGCTAACCTACACTGATAGAAATGCAGATGTATTGGAGTGTTTGCCAGCATAGCTGTGTCAAGAAAATCAGTTTAAAAAAAAAAATCGCACCTGTACATGAAAGTAGGCCAGAAAACTTCCAAGTGCAACTAAAGTCTACTTCAGAAGTTTTTGAATTTACTCCAAAAAGCAATGTAATACTTACAGTAATATCCCTCCAGAACCATTTTGCATACCAGTTGCTTGTTTTTGTTCAGATCGGTGAGGGTTTCCCAGGCTTATACTACCATTTTCCATGGCTTTCCCCACAAATTAAGCTAGAGCCTCTTGCAAAAGAGGAAGTATTGCAGATTTTAATTGACTATTTTTTAACACTTGCTCCCACTGGGTATGTCTATAAGAAATCCTTTTCATTATCTTTATTTCCTGGGGTTTTGCATTCTGTATTCAGACTGCTGCTGTTGTGGGCTACATCTCACAGTAATCCCTGCAATATTTCAATTCCTACAGAAAGGAATACAGGACGCCATGGGATCTTAGCTCAAAAGGGAGATAGGTTGGATGGCTTTTTTTCCCCTTCCTTTTTCTCCGCTAGCCTCCATCCTACCTTACTCCTTCATGCAAACTGCAGCATTAGCTCAGGGCAAAACCCTCTTGCAGAGCACTGGGCTGAATGTGTCGAGATTTCTTCCAATAGAATTGTAACTATTACACTTGTCTCGGCTTCAGAGTTTATTTGGGGTTTTAAAGAAATGCACCTGAATGGTCAAAATGGGTATGCAGACTGCCCAGCTTAATCTGGCTCGTGTCACTCGGCAGCCCTGCTTTGCAGCTGAACCAGGGAACTCCAGCAAGGAAGCTCAGCCGCTCCACCGACAAAAGCGCTCGGGGAACTCTAGGCTGGTCCTTGCTCAAAAACAAGCATTGCAAATGAATTGCTAACTTCTGCCTGCCAACCCGTATCGCCGCACATTTGGCACTTTCCTGAGACTTTATCACCTTGCTTATATAGAGAATGAAGAATAACCCTCTTGTCAAGTGAAACTGTCAGTTCTCTTGGTTCACCAGAGAATGTTTGAAGGGTTTTTAAACAGGCTGTGTTGTAAATCCATTCTTTACCTATTAATCCATCGTATTTTTTTTTTCCAGAAATGAAGTTCTTGATGGAGGGTAAAACCTTTGCTAGATTTGCATCTAGGAGATATCTCAAATAGAAGGTTCATGTCCTGCAAGCATCCATTTCCTCATTCTTTCCTGTGAAAGCAGTTTTTTTCCCCCCTAACTTCTTTTTTGGATAAATCACAAGCGGGAATCCAGCCTTTTGGATAGAACAGACGGAGTCTGCATCATAACTGCAGATGTGGCAGCAAGAGGAAAGAAATGGGATAAAAATAAGTATTTGAGCAGGTTTACGATAGCCTTTGGAACACTTTATCTCAATCTTAGCTGTAAGGACGGAATTGTTCAGGTATGAAACCATTTCTCAACTGTAGCTTGAATGCAAGTTTATGTAGTGAGACTTTGCTGGGTGTGGTGTGTCACTGCCTGGCATACCGGTTAAAACTAATGCCTATTTCAGATAACTGCTCTCATTTTAGCGTCACAATATCAATGCAGAAACTTACAGCTCAACAAGCTTAAGAAATTTTTTACGCATTGACAAACGTATAGCTCTAAGTGATCAAAGAATTGAGTGGCAGCTGTCCTGGGAGTCCTGCCTTGCAAATAATCAGACATCCACATAATTTATAACATGAGTAGTTCTTCTGATTTGTGTTGAAACTATTCATATTAAAATTAAGCATGTGCAGAAAAGCTTGCAGGGTTATTTTCTTACCAGTATTGCATAGAGATTTCCTGTGAGCATATATTTAGATATGTAGTTGTCACTCGCTAGCCAGACTTTTACTCATCAAGTGTTCTAGGCTGCAGATAATGACTCTGCAAAAAAATCAGTCTGGGATACTTCTTTTTAACATTCACCCAAATTAGTTTATTAGAGATGGAGAGAAACTAACATTTTAAAGTGTTTCGTTTTAAATGTACTCTTTCTGTTGAATCCTGAGTGGAACAGCTATGAACAGAGCTATAAACGCATAATTTCAAAATCAGGTGTTAATAATTGCTCATAGTGAATTAATTTTTAAGTCACTCTTGCACAATGAGCTGTAGTTTCAGACAGTAAATATTGTGAGGAGAAAGAAATTTAAACTCATTTAACACTTAGTTTATTTAAGCTAAGCCTAAAGTAAGTTCATTTTAAAGGAATTTGCCTTTAGTCGTGAGAATTTATTTGGACCGTATCAGTTCTATGTAGTTATATCCACTGGATGGCTTTGCAAATAGTGACATTTAAAAAAAGAGATCGTAATTATGATACAGATAAGTGCCTGCTGTGTAGATGCTACGTCTACTTTCTTTTTCAAAAAGCTGTCCCTGATGTAGTCTAAGAGCTGATGGACAGCCTGTGCCCTGCAGTCACTGAATACAAAAGCAGTCAGCACACATTGCCCTAATCCATATGAATCGGGCCGAGTTGTTTTTACCATCTACATAACTTCGGAGGAGCTCTGTCACGCGCCATTTCCTTCTCCATATAGATTTCTAAATGTGCTTTTTGCCCTGCTGGGCGTCAGCTGTGTTGGCTGGAGCATTTTGTGTCCTGCTTGTCCCCCGGGTCTCATGGTCAGCGCTGCCACATGTACTCAGGGCCCCCATCCTCAGCTGCTGTGTAGGTTTGCGTAACCTCTACATTAAAACTTACGCACACCTGATCGTTCACTTGAAGCTTGTGCGTATTACTTACTGATCTCTTATAGCGAAGTGGAAGGAAAAAAACAAAATGCAAATGCTTGTAACTGAAGGTGCGTCCTAAGCTTATAGTCTAGCTTTTGCGACCATTGATCTGACAGTTCTGGGGGTCAGTGTTACAAACAGATTTCAAGTTAAAAAATTTTAAACTTCCAGCATGTATTAGCTTCCTGCTGAATTATCCAAAATGACTGTGTACAGTAAGGAGCTAGCAAAAGGAGAGCTAAAGAGATTTTTTCCATCTAGAAAGAATTATGATTTGAGCACAATTGTACATTCATAGAATAGCGATCGTAAATATCATTTAAGTGCAATACATAACCAGGAGCATTTTAATTGTACGTAAAAGGCACTGTTGTGTTCCGTAGGGTTGTTGAAGGCCTTGTAGTATTGTTCATAGGTACTAAATGAGGGTATCCTTGCTGATTGTGGGATTAGGCTAGAAGCACAAATATAATTGATTCATGAGGCGTATCTGCTTTGCGGGTGAAGTCCGGTCAGCCTGGGGGAAGACTCCTGTTGTCCTCTGCTACCTGGCGGGCGTATTGGCAGCCAGGACGTTCCTGTCCTCCGGCAGCTTTTTGCAAAGTCGCTGCTTGAGAGAGCAGTGAGAGATTCTGCACACCCAACTTCCTTTTTAAGTAGTCTTTGTGTTACAGTGTTAGCAAACCAGTACTGATCCGGAAAGATGTGTGTAAAGAATGACGGGTTTTATTAACGAGTGCCAAATACCTCCAGTTAGAGTTGAAAACACATAGAGTATCTCATCAAAATCAATGTTGATTTTTAAGGGATTCTTTATGAAAGGACAGAAGTTTCTCATAAAGGGCTAATACTTTAGCTGCCGTTATTTGATATTAATATCAAATAATCCTATAAGAATTAAAGACTGTGAAGTATTTGAATGGTATAAGGCCATTTAGTTGCTGGCACAGCACAGGAAGTAAAGTACAGAGGGGACAGGGCAGTGGTTGTCCGTAGTTCTTATTATTTCAGATATTACCACCCTCCTAGCGTAGCTTCTCTCCTCTTTCTGCCTGGCAGTGAAACTGTAATCCTGTTCTACAGAGCAGTGGTTTATGGTTACATGGCTGGGCTCAAGGTTCGGTGTCAGGACTTCCCAGAAGCGCCAGACAATAGAAAATGCGCAGAGGAAAAGACTTGGCCGTCCGGAGGGCAATAAGATAAAGCGTCATAAAACGTCATAAACCTCCATAAAACGTCACGGATAAGAGCGGGCTTACAAAGGGAGCTCCTGCCGAGGTATTTCAAAAGAGTGACTTAGCAGGCTCAGCCCCACAGTCGGATGCTAGGTGAAGACCTGTCGTGCCGCTGTTACCTCCGCGGTGGGTGTAGCCACAGCCCGAGGGTTGATGCTCTTTGGCACTTTTCCCCAAAGAGTATGGAAGAATGAATTTGATGGTAATACGGTGACATAACGTCAGGACGTTCATATTTGCTTTGGCTGCATGTTGTGGCTTCCCTGTAAAAAATAAAATTTTAAAAACTTAAAATGGCTTTAGAAGCACTGCAGCCACTGCGGGCATTCTGCCACGCCGGGATAGATGGGGTTGTGTAAACTTTAATTATAGGTTGAGAAGCTGAACCACACTGATAAATAAAACGCATCAGCAGCCTTACCCAACTCCTTGCCGTTGCAGTCCTGTATGTGTTAATGAATCAGAAGGGTGAGACTAACCACACAAAACAGAAGCATCTGAAACGCGTGTTCTTGAAAATAACTTTGCCTTCATCTGGTGTTAAATGAATTTTAAATTAGGAGTTTTCCTTTGCCTGCCGAGTCTGTAGGGATTAGTTACTTCATGATCTTCTGAAATGCCTGGTGCATTACTATATTTGAGATATTTGCTGGTTTTTAAATGGAATTAGGTTTTGTAAATTTTGTCAGCCCCATTTCAGTGGGTGTCCAGTTTATATAAAACCTGAAGAAATGCTGTGTCAAAAAAAATGTGTTTAGACACGGTTTATCCTGTAGCATCTCAAGCGCTAAATAACAGCAATTACACTTTGAGAGAGCAGGGAGTGATTGCTTAGGGTTGTTTTTCAAGTTAACATTGTACGTGCTTTCCTACTTTCGACATGGAAATAGAATTTCCTCCAAATACCTTTTCCAGCAGAAAGGATGAAATAATTTGTGGTGCCAAACACTTCGAACTATGTTGCCGAGCATTGTCTCCTCTTATTGCGCTAGTTTTAAAATTCAGTTTTTGATCAGCTACTGTCCTTTTGATGGCCTTTTTAACAGATTTTCCCCAAACCATTTTCTACTGCTTAAAAATGCTCATGTCCTTCCGATGACGTCACTGAAACCTCAAAGTAGTTCACCACAGACGGGGGGTGAAAGAAGCACTAGGTGGGGTGAAGGAATAAATCAGAATGATAATTGGTCTTCGATATGTTGCAGAAATTAAGATTAATATATGATTGAGATGTGATGGTGTATTCTTATGGAGTGATATACTGGAATATTCTTTTATAAGAGATTTTAGCCCACGTAGCATTAAATTCTGCAATTAAATCTATGTCTATAATTGATATATAATAACATAAATTATTACCCCAAAATTAATTTTACAGTTGAAGAGCACACAGTGAACTATGTAAAATTATGATCTTTGTGAATCATTTTTTTAAAAAGCACTTTCCTATTACCAACTAGCATGTGAATGAATTTTAGATTCTTTCATTTGTTATGATCTGTAGAAGTGAAATTTCTTTAATCTGTCTGTTAATGGGTAAAATCATCATACAAATGCTGAAACAAAGCACCTTATACTATGCTGCTTAAACTTGCTTGTAATTGCACCTTTTGTTATCTGCAGATTTTTCTTAATGAGTATTCTTGTGCGGTATCATTGTTCCCTGTGGGTCTGGGTGAATGATTAACCAACCTACAGCATCATTTACTTACATAGTTTCTATTTCAATACAACATTGTATTGTGAGTTCAGTGCTTCAGAAATAAATGCTACTTCCTTTTGTCTGCCTTGGTTGTGTATCATTTATTTCGCTCCTAGAAAGTTAAATCAAGAGCTTCGTATAACTGTAAGAATTTTAAAATTAGGAGAGTATTTTTGCTAGGAGCCTGACTAATTCTTCCCTACTGAAGTAGTCCCACTTCAAATTGAGCTATTTTAATTTTAAAGTAATTTTGGCTTCAAAATAAATTGTATTTTAATGTAAGCTGTTGTCCAGGTTTCAGCTGGCATAGAGTTAATTTTCTTCTTAGTAGCTGGTAGAGTGCTGCGTTTTGGATTTAGGATGAGAATAATGTTGATAACACCCTGATGTTTTAGTTGTTGCTACGTAGTGCTTACACCAGTCAAGGACTTTTCAGCTTCCCGTGCTCTGCCAGGTGCACAAGAAGCTGGAGGGGGCACAGCCAGGACACCTGACCCAGGCTGGCCAAAGGGCTATTCCATACCATATGGTGTCATGCCCAGTATAGAAACTGGGGGAAGAAGAAGGAAGGGGGGGGACGTTCGGAGTGATGGCGTTTGTCTTCCCAAGTAACCGTTAGGCGTGATGGAGCCCTGCTGTCCTGGGGATGGCTGAGCACCTGCCTGCCCGTGGGAAGTAGGGAATGAATTCCTTGCTTTGCTTTGCTTGCGTGCGCGGCTTTTGCTGTACCTGTTACACTGTCTTTATCTTAACCCATGAGTTTTCTCACTTTTACCCTTCTGATTCTCTCCCCCATCCCACCGCGGGGGAGCGAGCGAGCGGCTGCGTGGGGCTTAGCTGCCAGCTGGGGTTAAACCACGAGAGCTGTTCTTTAACATGGGCATTCTTCTTGGGCATGTATTTATGTACAGCAACGAACCTTGTTGTTTATTGGTCTGACTGTAATTATTTAATTTTTAATATGTACATATATACATTAGAGGAGCAGTAGCAAAGAAATAATGAAACATCACCACCTTTTTGTAGTTGTGGAAGTTGTGCATTTTGCACTATTTTTGTACTATGTAAACAAAGTATATGTTTCTGTAGGAGTTGCAGCTTTACATTAACTAAAACGACTTACTTCTCATTAAACAGAAAACAATCCTTAACTGAAATCAAACTGACAAAAAGGCACACCTTAACAAGAAAATACACTTCAAAAATCACAGAAGTTGTCTGAACCTTTGACAGTAGGTTAACGTGTACGTAGATGTTAAAAGGGCTCCAGCTTTGAAGACGACTTTATTGCATTTTGTACTCTAAAACCTGAGACTGTTCCATTTAAAGCAAGTATAAAATTCTAGTAATAAACATAGGGTTTAACTGAAAACTTGGTTTTTGTAAGTAGTGGTCTTCTCTTAAACCCGTGCTTTCAAGTTAAATTCTCTGAAGGGGCAGGTGCTTCTGCCCGCTGGAACCCAGCGTGGCAGCGAGCAGCGTCCCGCACGCGGGTGCAATGCTCATGACAATGGTGGTGGATGCTGGACTGTTTTCCACAGGTTGTAGCTCTGGAGATGTTTCCTTGTATTATCTGTAAGGACATGGTCACACAGTTGCACAGCACTCGTTTGCAGTCTTTTCAGTCAGCAGCTCATTAGCAGATGACAATTACTGCCCCTGGCTTATCAGCTGGCTCTGTGTTTTCATTGTTAAATGGCATAAAGCAGAATTTCCAGCTGACAAATGGATCCGTAGACCACATCTCCTCTGTCAATTCGACATCGTGACATCGACACCAGTACGCTACTGCGATGAGAAAGCTGTTGACGAAGTACAGCCAGGGGACGTTCATCTCCATGTAGGCTGGAATCCGAGCACCGAGAAACAAAATGATAATTTGAAGGAGAACAAAAGGTGCCCAAGTGCCAAGAAAACAAACGAGGAGCCTGGTCAGGAGCTGCCACTTAAAGCAAGTGCTGTTGTTGTTAGAGACGTAGGAGAACAACAGGACAGGCTGACTGGCAAAGGAAGCTACCCTGACAGACAGCAGCATGGTTGTAACCTCCTTCCGACAAGCCAGGAGAGCCGTGCCTGTGAGCAGCACCACGGCACAGGAGACTGAGTAGCTCTGCACGCTGGCAGAGAGAGGACACTGATAAGGAGAAAAACGGTTCTTAATTTCTAGTTCTTCATAGATAGAAGTTCCTTTCAGGATGCAAAAAAACCCTGAAATCCATATCACAACCACAGCAAATACATAAAGTAATCTTTGACCTCTTTTAGGAAATTGAGAGGTTTGGGCTATAGTCATGTAATAATCCAGACCGGCCACAAGATATACCGGGTAATGCAAAATACCGTAGGTAAGAGAAATTATCTGAGTGAACAGGCAAATGTGGTACTTGGTAAATCGCACGCCCCAGAGTGCAAAGTCCTCAAAACAGAAAATGAAAGATATACTCATCAGCAGTGTGAAGTCGAGAAGTGCCAGTGAAACACAGAAGTATCCCATAAAACTAACTTTCACATTTTTTTGCTTAACTTGCAACATGAAGAAATCAAGGAACACTTTTCCGAGCATAATCGGGAGCAACATGCAGCTGATTTCAAGAGGCTGGTTGACCTGGGTGTAGTGGTACTGACCAGAACAATTTTCACAGAGTATGGCAGCCATCCTCCAATGGTGAGAACCAGCAAAGTAAGTATCACAGGGCACAGTGCTTCATATCTGAAAAGAAAAAAAAAAAAAAAAAAAGATTGTAAAAATTTATTTCTGGGTACCTCTACCAATTAGTTAATTCTCCATCATAGCAACTACCAAATTTACATCTGAATTTTCCAGGCTCCTTAATTAAGAGTAAACAGCTTCACTAACACGTCATTAAATTGTCCAGAAGTGGCTACATTTTATGTTCTATGAATTACATTCTCGAGAGTTAAGAGGTCAGCATAGACCTAAGTTACTTTTCTAGCTACTGTCCTAAGGAAAGGTTTAGGAAATAAGGTTGACTGTGTTCCTTTCCTTTAGAAAGGATGGGGGTCTTTCTGTCCAGCTGCGCAGAGGGATGGATGTTTCAGAGCTACTACGTATTTTGAAGAAATCAGACAACCACATAGGACAGAAATCATACAAGACACAGGAGATGTTACAGTACGCCCTCACCGTTCATTACGCTCATAGGATCTATGCAGAATGGAGACTGCAGAAATATCCTGAAAGCAGGAAAAGCATCAACCCAACTCACCCTTTTTCACTGCTAAAATCCGGGAACCCTGAGGCAACCCAACGCACGCTTCATTAGGTGACGGGGCTTTTTTGTTCATCCTTCAGCAAAGTAAGTACTACAATGACAGACACCTCAGAACAGTTGTTTTTCCCCTTCGACTTCCGTAAGTTTCCTTACGATAGCTCTTTTCCCTGTGTTAATTCTTAAGGAAAATGAAGACAGGATGGCTTTGTGTACGTCAGCAAGACATATTACAAAAAGCTGAACATGCTTTTCTTCTCTCTCTCCTAAAGAAGCAGGATGGTGACAGCAGAGAAAAGCCGAGAAGCCAAGGCAGCTGTAAAAAGGAATTGCCCCTTACAATCTCTGTTAACAGCGATGCACTCGTATTTAAATAGACACCTACATTTCATTACTAGCTCACCAGAGTTAGCGAACGTTCGAGTCGCTGTCTCCTGACAGGCGGAATGACAGGAACAACCAGTTGGCAGCACAACCTGAGCTGTATCCACCAGCTACCCCCGAACTCGGTTACGAGCCTCCCTGGCTGCTTCACTATTCACCTGTACAAGTACATTTCATCCTCTAAAACCGAATACGTTTAACAGCGCGACTTAAAACAGCCTTCTGCGTCTGTCTTGTCTTCATGTACTGGATGCCGCGCTTGTGCATGCGGAAAGGAGGACAGCCGCACGCAGGGTCGCGCTGTCAGCGGTCACTCGGAGCCATTTGCGCTATTACAACGCATATATATTACAACGAATATATATTACAACGCAAATAGACTCAGCTGGGCACGGGCTGGGCCTTTCACCTGCTGTGCCGAGACCCGGGCAGGGCAGCCCGGGCGTTGGGAGCAGCGGGGCTGGAGCAGCGCTCGCCCGGCGGGCAGAGGGGGGCTTGCGGCCGCCCTCCCCGGCGCACACGCTTCCCCCGACACCCTGCTGCCAGCGGCCGGGGCTGCCAGCGCCGCCGCGTCCCCGCGGGGCTCCCGGGACAGCCCTCGGCCCTCCCGCCCCCGGCGGGTTTCTGTTCCTCGCTGCAGGGCCCCGGCCCCCCGCCGGGCTGAGGGAGGCGGCGGCCGGGGGCGGGGGTGCTCTGAGGGGACGCCCGGGCTGGCAGCGGCTCCGGCGGTGGGTTCCCGCCCGGGCCGGCCCCTTCTCGCCCGGGAACCCACCTGCTGCGGCCGCCGCCCCTCCGCGCTCCTCTTCGGCGTGTGCTGCGGGCGACCTTCCCCGGCCTCCCGCGCCGCCGCGGCTACCTCAGGCGGCGGCCATCTCCGTCCCTCCCCATCGCACGGGGACCCGGGCGGGGTGGGGAAGGGAAGGGAAGGGCCTGCCCTGCCCTGCCCTGCCGGCGCCGAGCCGAGCCGAGCCGGTCCGGCCGCTCGGCGCCCGCTGAGGAGGCTCCGCGGCGCCCGCCACTTTCCCGCCGAGCCCGGGGCGCCTCAGCGCACAGCCCTGGCCGGGACGGGCCCTTCCTCACGGCGGGCGGGCGGGCGGGCGGGGCACTGCGGTGAGGGGCTGATGTTGAGGGAAAAATAAGCGCTTTGAGGAAAAGTGTTAAATATGCTGTGTTTAATCCCTCCCTCCGCGTACGCGCGCCGTGACTGAGGGAAGTGAAACGGCTCCGGGGGCGGGAGGTGAACGCTCGTGGTTACCTGAGGAGTGGGGGCAGAGCCGAGCGGCCCCCGTGGGGCCGCTGAAATGACTACATAGGTGACGGATAAACATTTTCTGTTCTAAACGTGTGACGTGTGTGTGTGGAAAAAGGGCAGCGGGGCGCTGAGGGCGCTTGGGCGGGTGCTGGTGAGAGCCCGGGCCCTCAGGGCTGCCGAGCCGTCGCCCTCAGGACTTCATGGCGGTGGCGTTGCGTGGCAGCCACCACAAGATATTTCATTTACGGAGCCCTGCCTTCGCTTCCTCTGCGTTCACCCACCCACATCGGCGTTGGGACTCAGCCCTGTTGATAAATGGTCACCGGTTTCCGCCACGCAGAGTTAGTCACAGCGAGCGGGGGTGCTGATCCCCTCCCAGAGATGTCCCTGAAAGACTTTTCGAAGAACTCATTTCTGTTTCTTTACTGGTCTCACAGCTGGAAGAAAACTTGGTGCCCATCTCCTGTCCGCGGAGCCCTCCGTGGGGAAGCGCGTTGCTTGCCTTGGGGCATGACTGTAAGTGCAATGCCCTGGGTTTGTCAGCTTCCACGTGCACGTTACCCTTCCTGTACTGAACGCAGCATGCTTCTAAATATGTGACAGATCCCCTTTTTGCAGCGTTATCGCTACTTCTGTCATGGGCTAAGCCGTCGAACAAATGGGAATATTGCAGAATTCAGCCAATGATGTATTTGCAACACAGTTCAAATTTTTAATGTCATGTAATGTTTTTATAGAGCACTTCTGGTTTTGAAATACAACACAAAACTGTACAACCCCTCAGTACTGTATATTTATTCTCTTCCACAGAGGAACTTCATATTTGACTGGCAACTACGTTCTGGTAATGATATAGTTAAAGGGCTACACAATAAATATTAAGAAGATTCTTAACAATTAAGAGAAGTTTAGGAGGGAGGTTAGGGAATACCCATTATTTGTTTTAAGATAATGATGAATGAAAGTAGATAATCCTGAAAGTATATATAAAACCTTCTAAATGGGTTGGCTTTTTAGCTTGACCATCCTGTAGCAATCTACTTAATAGAACTTAAAAGTTCACAGTAACAGCTTTTTGCCTCTTCTGGATCAAAGTGCTAATTTAGTTTTCCATTTGCTGTTTTAAATCCCATCTACCAACACGTGTAGGACAGGAGCACATCCCACCACAGGAGTGGCTTGCTGAGGGACCTGAGCTGCGCTTCTCAAGTTAATTGGCAGTAGTTTCCTGATCGCGGCGTGCACGCAATGTAGCCGTAACACTATGACATCTTTATTTTTTCCCTTTATGTTTTTGGTAATTCAGGGCTAAATCTAATGAGAGGCTTGGAAGCCAGTGAGCTGGATGCTGCAGCACCCGCCCTGTGCTGAAGAGTCCGGAGCCCAGAACAGCCACTCCTCTGCCTCCACGGGCGGCAAGGTTGCCCGTCCCAGGATGCTCATCCCAGCCGGTTTACTGAGCAGCAGTTGCTAGTGTGAGTCACCGCATGAGATGATCTGGGAGAAGGTCGTGTCCAACGTCCTGCCTTTCTCAGAAATTCGGTACTGGCAGGAATAAATGACATCTTGTAGATGCTTCCTGCAGATTGGACTGCCTGAGAAATTTAGGCAGAACACCTGATTTCTGGGGCCTAATGAGAACTAAACCTTTGGGAGCTTTTTGGATTTGTTGTATCTTACTCAATTTAACCTGTCTGTTGTTGGGTCTAAACTTCCGTCGTTGATCATAGAGCAGCTACATTTTTAGCGTGTCTGGTGTCCATTGGGAGGGAAACATTTTTTATTGTTTTTCTTGCAGGGTAGACTGCAAATCCGTGTTTGATCTGTGTGTGATCTGTGTGTACAAAAGTATCAGGTTGCTGGTAGGACTTCTGAAAGCAACTAACTCTCTGGAATTAAATTCAGATATAAGTAGAACTTTTTTTCTCCTTTTCTTTTCTTTTCTTTTCTTTTCTTTTCTTTTCTTTTCTTTTCTTTTCTTTTCTTTTCTTTTCTTTTCTTTTCTTTTCTTTTCTTTTCTTTTCTTTCTTTTTTCTTCTTCTCTGGTTCATCTCAAGGGTTAAATAACTTCAGGGAGAAAAAAAAGTTGATTTTTTTTGTGGAAAAACAAGATGCTTGGTATTATAGTCTGAAAAAAAGTGAGAGCTTAAAGTAATCTCAATCAGCATTCACACTGGCAATATTTACTTATCCGAACAGTACTTCCTAGGACGGTTGCACAAATTGCAATATGAGAAGAAAATGTTGACACCTGAGATGGGTATTTTACATTCCGAGCACCCAGTCCACAGCGTGGTCCCACTCACAAGTATCTGAATGGTAATGCCCACAACAGTAGCTAGCTTTCTTCTTATTTCTAATCCAAAGTAAAGCAGCGAAAGTGATTTTCCCAGTGGTAGCTAGTGGATTGTTTGGACGGTATCCTTCTGACGTTTTTGTTTCTGATCATGGCTTTCTTTATGACTGCAGAAACTACTGTACTGGCCTATGTCGGGAGACACCTGGATGGTGGAAACGAGCAACTGGGAGAGGAAGGGCAAGGCTTAAAGATATTTTTCTGCTGATAAAAATCCTAATGAGCGTGTGACCTCCAGAATATGCAGCACAGTAGATCAGCTCCGTGCTCAGCGAGCCCCCCGAGCGGGCTCCTCAGCGTGGCCCACGGGAGCACAGTGCTGCCCAAGTTACATCCTGAGTTAATGCTGGGGTACTTCATGGCTTCCTGTTCCCTCCCCCAAGGCCCTCTGTGGTGCTTGTTTGCAAGTTTGCTTATTACTCACTGATTACTCTCAAGTGATTGTTTTCCTGTCCTGAATACTACATCTCATCTTCCTGTTTTTCAGAGAAATGGTGGTGCGAGATGGGATGCCCTTGAAATCAAATGCATTGCTGAGCATTGGCAGGTGCTTCTCGCTGTGTTAGGAGCTGCTTGCGCTCACTAGTGACTAAGGGCAGGCTCTGCTTTAGCATCGGCTCAGTTTGCAGCTTCGCTGGAAAACTTGCAGGTACCTGACAGATTCTATACTCTGTAAATAATGACTTGAGCCCATCCTGCTTGGTTAAAGAGGTTGCATTTATATTCACGTGCAGCTGTAGGAAGGTTGGAGAAACTAATTTATATTTGCATGCAGGCAGCTGCGTGTGAAAATACGAGGGAAGACTGCCTCCTCCAGGAGGAGGGTACGTGAAAAGATACAGCAAACCTCTTGCAAAAGCTGTTTGTGTAGTCTTCAGATGATTGTGCTGTGGTTCTCTGTCCCCTGTCGTCACACGACATTTGCATAGACGCATCCTTCCTTCTTCAGGACTGTTTCCTGCTGCTGGTTGCTCGTATTTTGGGTTCTGTTGTTAAACTTAACTGTAAGCGTAGGATTTTAGGGCAAAGGAACAAGAAAAAAAACCTTCTAATTTCAAATCTAACTTGATCGGTTTCTGAAAAAAACAGAGTGACTGAACAAAGTTAGTGTCCTCACAGCACAGCGATCGGTCTCTGCCCTCTCCTCCCGTCTGTGACGGAGCTCTGCACTGCAGCCCCACGGTTCACTGCGGCTTCTGAAGTCACTTAGGAAGACCGATGGGCAACAGCGGAGTTTCTGCATGTTGCTTCTGCTTCGCTCCCAGTGCTGCCTGATTTAGGGCCAAGAGGTTTCCTTCAGACAGAGGCAGGTGTAGATAATGAATACAACTTACTGACCATTACGTGAAGGAGCAGGGGTTATGCTTCCTGTGGAGTTCGAACCAAATCTTTACTTTTCCCCAGTTCTTCCTGTTTGGGACGTGCTGTGCTTCAGGAGCTAGTTGCCATCTGCCCCTTTTTGTTCAGTTGAGCAGAAGGAATACATTTAAAGCTCACCTTTATGTATTTCAAGAAATCTTACGTTGACATCTTGGACACCTCAAACCATGTGGGAGCAAGGCAGGGAGATCAAATGCATATTTATGCGTATTGATGTCACGTGTGGGGAAAGCTATACGCTGCGCAGCGAACTCCTGGGAAAATGATTATGAAGAGCAATATCCTGAGCAGCAAGGAGCTGGGCTGGGACTCGGTTTGGAGATGAATGGACGTAACACCGCGAGCAGAGCTGGCAGTAGACCGCGGTGAGAGCAGAGTGTTGTTTCTGGAGCGTATTTGTGTGTGGCGATGACTGCCGGTCTGATACAGCCTCTCCTGTATCCTTTTCTTTTCCCTGGATGTGCCTTTAACTGGGCGTTGCCTCGCTGCGCGTGTTTAATGCCCTATTAGATTTTATGCCTTGTCGGCACAGGATTAGCCACCCGAGTTTTGCAATGGCTGATGAGCAAGCAGTTGTGGAGTTGCTGTTCCTGAAAGTCTGCGTGTCTCAGAAAGATAGTATGGTGTTTATGAAGATTTAATTTTTTTAATAAAATATTTAACTAATAAAATATTTAACTAACTTCATTTCTTAAAGAAGAAAATACTTGACCAGTGTCCCATTTACAAGATGTTTTCGTTTACTTTTCAGGAATCTTTTAAAAGCACGGACAACGTGCGTTTGGATCTTGATTTGAATCATTCGAGGTGCTCATCTTAAAAGCAGCAGGTTTGTTCTTAGGAAGTTCTTGTTGAGAAGAAACTGTAAATATTTCCATAGTAATTTTAATTTGAAGGCATCTTGTTATAGAATTCTAACTGCTTATTCAGTGAAAGTCTAGTAAATGCAGTACGTAGTTGATGCCAGCCTTGATGCATTTTTCAGTGGTGTTTCCTTGACTGGGGTAACCGCAGCAGGCTTTCACTGTACGAGGTGCAGCCTTTCCCGGTGCTCATGATGACACTGCAGTCTTTTTTTTTTTTTTCCTTGTCTTTGACACGAAGAATTTTTCAGGGAACTAGAAGAAAGATGGGAAGTGCAAGGCTCTGAAATCTACATGACATGAACCAGTCGTTTATAAAACCCGATTGGTGGCTTGCTGGCCACTGTGACAAGAATCTAAACATGTTAAGACTGAAGCCGACATGGAGTGCAAGGCGTGATCCTACTCTCATTACGTTGCTCACAAAAACCAAAAGAGAGCTAGGAATCTTCTGTAACCTTTTACTATATTACTACCTCCCGGCAGACTTCAATTTTAAACAAATTCTGTGGTGCCACTTTCATTTAAAAGGAAGCTAAAAAGGGGGGAAATGTAATTTCAATCCCTCCCTCAGTCTGAACAATTCAAAACTACCTCTTCTGATTCCCCACAAACGGCCTTTCTTAATTGTTGGTTGAAGACTCATGCGCCAGAAAGAGAAAATAAGAATTTACTGTTAAGGCTAGCGGGAGTCACTGGGGACTGTTCTGTGTTCCATTTATTGCCCAGTAAAGGTGAACTGCAAGAGTGTCTCGTGAGCACCTACGTCTTTTACTGGACCCGGGCTACAGCGTACTTTCAGGGATCATAAGCGTAGCCTTTTTTTGTGTTTGGTTTCTGTTTTACACGATGAGGATTAATGGTGGTTACCACCTGTAGAGAATACCTTGACCTATAGCTAAATCATGATCAGTGTTTACCGAGTACTGTTAGCTCTCTCTTTACTTCAGCTTGCAGTGAAACCATTTGCATAGTGCTGTTACTAA
The DNA here is from genome assembly GCF_047370975.1 of Nipponia nippon. NCBI lineage: Eukaryota > Metazoa > Chordata > Aves > Pelecaniformes > Threskiornithidae > Nipponia > Nipponia nippon. Next base: position 4,729,884 of record NW_028262391.1, read on the forward strand.
CTCTAAACTAACTCCCCTCTCAAAAGTCTTTTATCGTAAAACAATTATTTTTCTGAGTGATCATTATTTTCACATTAAAAAAAAATATGCATGGCGAAACGAATGCCGGCTGTGTCAGCCAGTAAGTAATGGACTCTTTGTGGCCACAGTCAGGAAACGTGCCTTTTGTTTTCCTGCACCTGTTGCTGTATTACAAATAAAATCATCCGATGTTTTATTAAATAAAAGGAGAAGCCCTAATGAAATTGTACCAGCCATTACCAGGAAGTCCACTGAAAACACGCGGCAGCTGCTTCAGTCTCAGTCCATTTACACTGACAGGATTGTTTTGTCCTTCTCCTTAGGCTCTAAGTGAGAGCGCTGCAGTGCCGTGTTGGTGTACAGCAGCGCCTTGGAGCGTTCCATGCCACTCTAACTCCCTTTGAAGTCTTTGGTCAGAATCAGTAATAAATCGTGCTCAACAGTTAAGTGCCTGAGGCTTGTAGAAGTCTGTTAGAAGTCAGCGTCCCGGGTCTTACATCGAAGTGTTTTGCAAACATCAGCTTACACACCCTTACAGCACAGCGGCAAAGCAGGTAAAGATCTACTGTATTATTCTGATTTTTATAGAGGGGGATTGATCAGAGAGGGTAAGAATCAAATCACTCAGCCCTTCTTGTTCGACAAAATGCCTGAGGAATCCTCTGGAGTGAGCAGGGGCGTCGACTTTGATCAATATAGTTAAATATCACCCCTCTTTATCTAAAGGTCCCTAACAGAATTGCGCTCTCTCTCTGTTCCATATTTAAAAGTCAATACGTCTATCACAGCTGCACTGGCACGTAGGTGGAGGCTCTTTGTCGTGGTTTAACCACAGAATAGACTGTAGTTGCTAGCAAGAGTTGCCTAATTTAAAAGAAAAGGTAACCCTAGCAGTAATCTCCATGCTAAATGCTGAACAGTAGGTCTTGCATTAAAACCGCTAAGAAGTTGCATCATAACCACTTTGGATATTGGAAAATGTTCGATAAAGACTTTCTGGTAAAAATAGCATAAGAAAGAATTTCGTTCAAACGCGCATGATTCAAGCATTTCTAGGCTTGGTTTTAAAAACGTATGAGAAGTAGCCGGATGAAACATCAGCCAAGCAGCAAGCGACACAGCCCTCCCTTCCCACAACAGCTAGGGAGCGAACAGCCACGCCTGTGGGCAGAACGCGGTCCCTCCGCGTCTCCCGCTGCTGCGTTCCCTTCTGACCCCCGAGCCTGAGCAGAAAAGTTACCACCAGCGTCTGCCTCCTGCCCCGGTTTTGTGATGTTACAAATTTGCGGATCTGCTCTGAATGTATCCCAGTGCAACTCCGTGAAGAATTTAGACTCAAATATAAGGAAGTGAGGCAAATACAAGCTTTTTAGAACAATATGTATAGAATCTATACGTATAAAACCTTTCTGTCTGAAAAGTTGATCTGAAATTACATGCTGCAGTGTGCCTTGAGCAGTTGCTGGTGAATGGCTTCGGCACCCCCAGTTTGGCCTGCCCTGAGTAGAGTCACGCCAGGGATACCAGCAGCGTTCAGGATCCTGTACCTGCTCCACTTCGCTTTATTTCACACCCAGTCTGTTGGAGCCCGTCCTACTGGTGTTTTCCGACACCTTGAGATGGCCCTGCTCTCCTTCTCCCTTCAGGCACTAACCTGAGGAGGAGGAGTGAGAGAGGGAAGTGGATTTGGATGTGAAAAGGACTCCGCTCTCCCTTAATAAGTAAGTTAAGGCCAAAGCATCTTTCACGGGGTGCTTAAGGGCCAGCAGCGTTTTACAGTCACCGCTTGTTGCCATCGGATCCACGCGTTAGGATTCTGTACCTCTCTGCCTTACCGACTCAACACCTCCCTGGTGCCAGTATGGAAAATTTCCCGGTGCCTGGAGCCAAAGCCCTGCGCGCCCTCAGCAGGGCTGGCCAGAAAAGGGCGCGTGCCAGGTTTGCCCCAGGCCTTGCAAGTCGTGTTACTTGAAAATCCTCTTTTACCCCAAGCTAACGGCAGTGCGTAGCAACGTAGGGCACCTGGGTCGGGATAAGGCCGATTTTGGGGATGGGGAAGAGGGGAAGCACACGTCCCCGTTATGAACGGCTGGGCTGGGTCATCGACAGGCAGGTCCACAGGGACAAGAGCTCGTTTCGGCTCTGCAACACCCCGTGTGGGGAAGCCGGTCTGTCCTCACTGCGGCGTCTCGCGGGAAGAAAACAGTAGGCAGGGGTACTTAACTCTTCCACAGTGGTCTGTTAGGTGTATTTTATTTTGTAAAAGGCTTAGGTTTGTGGCTGAGTATATCAACGTGGCTGCTCAGCAACCGCACGAGGGAGGAAAAGGGCAGGGCGCACCAGCGAGGAGGATGAAAAGGCTTTGCTCTGCAAACGGAGCTCGCCTGGACTGAATCTGCCAGCAGATCCAAGAGGGATTCTGACAGGGACTTCCAACTGCTGCCGGTAAAACAACTGCAGCTGGAAGAGGATGTTTCTCTGTTGCCCGATGCTTTTGACGCCAACTGTGAGGTCTGAATATTACTTTGCTGTCGCTGTGATCCTATTAGGTAAGAATTACGTTCTCGGAGCAGCTGGAGAGCCGCCCTGCAAGGCTCTTACGGCTTCGTGCCACGGGGAGAAACGCAGGGGGCTGCAGGAAGGAAAATAGGGGGCTTAGGCAGGCAGGTACCTTTGCCACATTTCTACATTTAATGCTTACATAAGGCAGATGCTGCTGTCAGCCTTTCTCCTGAGCTAAGAAAAGGAAGGCAAGTCCCGGCTGAAGTGTAAGTTAGGGGTTGGCTGAGGAACTGAGACATTCACCATTTATCTGCCCTTTGTGCTGTGTGATGCTCTGTGAACTCCATCCGGTATTGATTGCAAACCAAAGCTGAAACAGGCCTAAATGAGCAATATATACGTCCTACAAAATATACGTATTAAAAAAAAAATCAGAAAAATCTCTGTGATATACAGCACGTGAAAATAAATGCTCCCCTTGAGCAGCTACTACAGAGCTACTTTGCTGTTAGAAAATTGCTTATCCTCACAGATACAAGCATCCGCACCAGCGCTGTAACATTTCTACAGATAAAGAAAGAAATATGCGAGTTTGTCAAAGAATAATTTTTAATTATTTCTTAATTGCTAGAGAAAGATCTGCCTTTGTTTAAGAGCACCGGAACAGCAGAAGCGAGCTGAGGTTGTATCCGTACCAGAGCATACTTGGGCGTAACATCTCCACTAAATACTGATCTGCATTAAATACTCATCGTTGTTTTACCAGTAACTATTTAATAAAAAAAAAGTTAGGTATAGTCCTATTTTCTGGCAAAGAAAAATAATCAGAAACTTGTACTGGGTATATAAAACACTGGGAGGAATATCAGTAAGACCGCTATAAAATTTTATTGCGGGAAGGACATTTTAATAGACTGGTTATTTAAATAACTTTCCACTAAATATAGACATGTATATACTTGTTCCCATAAGGTCACCCTAGACCCTGGAAGTTAAAAGTCAAAATCAGTAAGAAGAACTTGGAAATACCCGATATAAAAGTGGCCTGATAAATAACTGACCCTGGCCACGTTTCACCTTTGTGATTTTCTCTCTTTGGACTGGAAGCGCTTGTCAGGATACCGTAAGCCCGCTCACAATTTTATTATTACTGGCACGTTGTAATCACTTCTCTCCTGATCTCACTCCAAAATAACTCTGAAGTATTTGGGGAATATTTGTAGGAAACGCCAGATTACAGGAACGGGTCATGACGTCCTTTCCTTAACCACTGAACAGCTCCAACAAATCTCTTTCTTCACACTCCTTCTTCACAAGGTTCGCTTGTTCGCTGCAGATCACGTGGAAGAGTTTAAGGGTAATTCAATGGCTACAGCTGCGCGAGCTTGGAACTCTAAGGTGACGGCACAAACTTTCCGTGGTTAATTTTGAGATCCAGACACTTGTCCCCAGGCCGCAGGTGGGCAGCGCTGGCGTATGGCACACACCCACTTAGCAGGAAGCAGATGGCAACATCGCTACAGCATTTATTATTTGACCATTTCAACTTTATTTTCTCAGCAAGGCCCTTAAGATGTTATTTCACTTCTAGGAGGAAACATACTCAAAACGTAATTGAAACGCACTGCGTGAACGTCTTCAAAACCTGGCAGCAGCTCAGCTGCCTGCTGTGAACCTCTGCTAGACACGGTGCCAGCGCGCGCCTTCCGCCGCGTTCAGCGCCGAGCGCTGCTTGCCGGAGCGCTCATTTGTAAACGGCTTCTGGAAGGTACGTACGCGAACGGCCAGCCACCCTTGCTTTAGCTCCCGTCGGGACGGGCAGGGATCTACCACGAAGGACTGCGAGGGTGCCTTCAGTACGGAGATTTCTTTAACTGCGCTCGGGTGGTAAAATGCAAGAGTTACCAAGCGAGCTGCGGCACCGGCTCTTCGGGTCAGGTGTGCCCACGCCACCGAGCTGAAGGTTCTTGCACAGAACGGCAGCGCTGTCCTCAGCGCTGGGCGGGAAGGCGTGAAATGCGAGCAGTGCCCGAAACCAGCTGCCGACGGAGTGACAGGCAGCTGTTGGGCACGGTGCTTCGTTGTCACACAACGCGCAGCTGAGTGAGGCACTGGAGACAGCGACAGGGCTTCGTTAGCTATTTTAGTCAGTGGTAGCACACAAGCGTCCGGGAGTCAATTTGTTTAGGTAATGGGTCCTTTAATTTTTTGCTATATTAATAAAAAAAGTGATCCAATTTGTCTGTTTCCTTATGGAGTAAATATTTAGATTTAAGAAGGAAATACAGCGTATCCAGGAATTATCAACGCACCCATTATCACGTATGTATTTGCACAATCTGAAGAATCCGTATCTTCGTCCAAACTGCCGATGCCGGAAGGAAGGGGAAGCAATTTAGGCTAAGAAAAAAAGTCCTCTAAGTCAGTTATTAAAACATCAAGCTTACCCTTATCTTCTCCGGGTGGGTGTGGGAGACGATCGCATCTCTAGTTACCCTAAGTCAGCTAGAGGAACGATGCCAAGCCTGAACTTCAACGCTCCGCTCACCGAAACACACGGCACGTCCTCCAAACGCCCAGCAGGACGGGAGGCGCGAGGGAAACCGCGCAGCCTGCTCCAGGATGCTTACGGACAGGTTCTTAACCGTCACTGCAGGGTAGCTTTGCGTTACCTCTGTTTCCCAACAGACGAATACTCTCCTGCCTCTTCAGTTTAAAAAGCATTCCAGTTCCAGAATATAGAAAGTTTTAACATTAAGGCATACGTACAGCTGGGTTGTTTGCTTTCATTTAATAAAGATCAACTTACTCAAATACATGGAATGTTGGCACAAAACTAAAGCTCTTGTGGAACAGCTACCAACCGTACACAAATATTCCGTGAGGTCCTCTCGACTGGCACGTCTCTGATAGATACACCACAAAATGGCTTTCATACCACAACCTGAATGCTGGATCAAATCTCTAAATAATAAGTAGCAGTTAAAGTAAATGGTTCGCTTTATTTGTAAATTATGTACAGAATACATTTTTTTGTTTTGTTTTAATTATGATGGAGCAGGAGAAAGAAAACAGCCGTCACTTCCAAACCGCGCTGCTTCCTTCACCTGCTGGAGATGACGTCTTTCTCTGAACCAGATGTACAAAACCAGTTTGGATTTCCTCGGTTGCTGGCACACAGTCTGGAGAAACAGAGAACGCTGCAGCCAAATTCAGCACTACCGGCTTTTTATATTCGCAGCAAAATACTTCTGCTAAAACTAGTTTTCTTAGGAAAGTTTTCACGATCTTTTGAAAGTAAAATAAAAGAAAAATATCGAGAAAGCTGTGGGCTAAGAAGGGCTTTACCTAAACAGCTATCAAATGAGTACAGCTAGGAAAAATCCGAGATTTGGTCATTCGACTTTCACCTGTTTTACAAAAGCAAGTTTGAGAAGCTAAACTAATTGGCCAGTTATGCAAGTACCAGAAAACGATGCTTTTCAGTATGTTTGAGGACGATCTGGGCAATCTATCAATCAATAGAAAACTCGTCAGATTGATAAAATTTCTGTAAATGGATATTAATGATTAACATAGTACCAAGTAATCAAGTTAATGGTTTAAAAAACTGAAGGAACTAGATATAAAACTGTTTGGTAACACGTATATTTCAGCAAACAAAGACGCTACTGTATGGTCTATGTTTTGGTGATCAGCCAACAAAGAAAATCCAACCCTTTGCACATACTTAGTCCCAAAACCACAGTGAGTTACGATTTTTCATGTGAAGGCCTACTTTCGGTATCTTCCTCCTCTTCCTCTTCACAATCCCCTTCATCTGTTTGCTGTTCCAGTTCCTCTTTTGTGATCATTTCAAAGTCGTTTCCATTTCCACTACTGTGCTGGGACCTGTCGTCTTCACGCCTGTCACTGTCAGTGTCTGAATGGCGCTCTCCCCCTGAGCCGTCTGTTCCCGAGTTCCTCGTTGCTTCTGTTTTCCCATCCTCCTCTTCCTTCTTCTCACTATCGGATTTCTCCTCGCTGTCGTATTTTTGCTGCTTTTTGGATTCTGATTTTTCCTCTTTCTTTGAGTCTGCTTTTGGTCCTTTGTATTCGTGTGTGTACAGGGGCCTGAAGGAGTCAATGAATCCCACGTCTGCTGTAAGGTTTGGCAGGAACCAGAAGTGATGCCTTCCTCCAGTGATGAGCCAGATGATAAGGAAAAGGATGCAGCGAGCTGTATAAAAAACGGGAAATTTGGTGCTTTATTGTAAACATCCGCACTGTGCAACTATGGTGTAAGAGATACGCGCTGCTAACGGCCACCCAAAGCCAGGGACGGGGGCGATTTGTCCCCGTCTCAAAGCACAGTTTGTTCTCACCACGTCTCCCCCACCCCGTTCACCTTGCATCTCATCTACGGTTCAGCTCTTTATCCCCTCTGCTAAGGGCGTACAAGCCGAAGAAAGCTTTACAATCCTGGCTGCGCCATTCTCACTGCTAAATCTCTTCTTACGCTCAGTTCTTGGGTTTGGTTTTGGTTTTTTGTTTGGGGTTTTTTGTTTCGTTTTCTTCGTCTTTTTAACGGAGGCCCTAAACACATCTCCACTATACAGGAAAGCAGCAGGTGACAGAAGCTTGGGCTCGCTTTCTTTCTGCGTGGCCCAACCCTGACACCCGGTGGCCAGGAGGGAAATGCGAACAGGGAACCAGCCCGGCTGTGGCTAACGGCAAGGCACTGGGACGGCGGACAGCCGCACCTCTCAGACCGGCTTCAGGAGCAGGCCGGGTCTCCACCCGTTCGGGCTTCGCCTGCTGATAAAGCGAAGGCAACCGACACTTACCAACGGCAAGAAGAAGAATACTGGCGACAAAACAGCCTGCGCCTACGCTGAGGTAATAAACACCAACACGCATTTCTGCTGGCCAGAGCGGGAACAGAGTTGCGGCTATAACGGCAATCACTAAGTAGAAAGACAAGCGTGAGAAGCACGATTAGTTTCTCCTGGTATGTCCGTAAAGGCTCCAGGCTTACCATTTATCCACGGTACTTAGCATGAGTTACTGACAGGATTTTAGGCTTTGACTGAAACCGTGTCTAGCCCCACTGCTCCTGTTCTCACCCCGGGCAGAGGCACGGCAAGGGCCACGCGCAGCAGCTCCGAGTCGCTGTGCTCCGTCAACGGAGCAGAGAGAGCGCCTCTGGGGAGAGGGCGGGAGCAAACGGGAGCGGGGAGCTGCCCAGAACCGGTGCAGCGGGACACGGGCGCGGGGAGCCGGGTGGAGGTGGTGGTGGCCCCGAGGACCGGTCAAAGGCCTGAACGCGGCCCCAGGGGATGGCAGGGACTCTCAGGGAAGGTGCTTCTCTGCGGGCGAGGAAGCTGGACGGGACAGGTGGAGGGTGTTGGATCAATGATCTGTTAGCTCCCTGGTGTCAGGTCACATCAATACTAATTTAGATTAAAAAAACAGAATTAACTGATTGGGCTTGTCCTACATAAGTACAAATTCTAGGGTCAGAAAGGCACCATTCACAGTTTAAAGTAATTCCTTTAGCATCTTTCACATTTTTTTATACAACCCACCGCATTTGCCTACTGGGCAACTTAACTCCTTAGCTTAAAGCAACGGAAACAACCAGCTCGCCAACTCGTGCAAGTTCAGACGTTTGCTAAAGCGTGTTTCAGGTTTGGTTTTGTTTGTTTTAAACATGTGTACCCCTCCATCCCGAGATCAAAATTCGTACGATAGGACTGGTATCAAATCATGCTGAAACTGAAGAGCAAAAGCTTTGTCCAGAAAAAAGGCAAACCTCCCCAAGGACAGGCAGGCCTGTCGATACTACGCCTACATTTACGACACGCTCCCTAATACCTACTCTTACTTACCAAGTACAAGTCCCATGGCAAACGTTTTAAAGTGAACAGGGTCATAGATCCACACATACACCTGCAACAGAAATAACCTGGTTTTCACTTGGAAAACAAGCGCTCTGATAAATGATTTCATGTATTCCCTCTTCCAAATGCTCCCTGCCATGCTGTAACACCGGGTGCCGAACCGCCGGCCCTGCGGTCGGTACCGTGTCAGGGCAGAGGAGGCGGGCAAGGGCTCGCGTACCGCAGGCAGGGCTATGCTTTGAACAGCACCTGGAACAGGTTTCTGCCAGTGAAAGAGGCGCGAAAGGAGACAGGCGGCCGCGGGGCTGCCGGCCTGCCTGCCCGCGCTGGCTGCCGTGACGGCAGGAGGCCCGAGGACACCGGGCAGAGCTGGGCAGGGCGCTGGCCGTGCTGGAGGCTTCCAGCTGGGAGGGGAAGAAGGGAGGGAAGGAGTTCCCATCCTGCGTAAGAAAAACAGTGGAAACCTCAGCCTGGATCTCTGAAAGAATTACTTCACGAAAGAAGCTGTACCCCGAGTAACTTGCAGGGGACGCAAAATCCTGGGGAAAACAATCAGACAGCAAAACTGATGGGGAAATGAAAGATTCCAAAACATCACTGAATCAAGGTTTGTTTTTATCTTTCTTTATTCATTAATGTTGTTCAGCATGAAGCCAAAAAAACTTTTGTAAAGAAAAAATGTCTCAGGTCCACCAAGTGGAAACAAAAAAATACTTCTAGCTTTGAAGAGATTCCCTTAGGAGGAAAAAAAAACCAGACTGAACATACGGAACAAAGCAAGCAGCTGAAATGCTCCGTTCTGCTTAAGTCCCATTTGATGGCCTCAGATAAGCACAGCTGTACGCTCTGTTCCGCAGCGCACTGTTATCTAAAGGTGTCCAGTTGCAACACTCGACCGAATGTTTGCCTGAGAACTGTGGATCCACTGGAATCGGATCTGCTCAGCCTGATGAAAAAAGCTTCGTGGTAAGGTGCAGAATTTGCTCAACTAGTAAAATCAGCATCCTATTTTTCTTACCAAACTAAACAGTTTGAATCTTAACTATTGTTAACTGTGCAAAGAAGCTGCTCATTACTAGAAACCAGCAACCCTCGTAGCAGATGAGCTAATACGAACTCGCAGGAGGAGACCTTAGAGGCAGTAACACAGTTTTTCAGTGCGATGCAAAAAATATTTAATATTCTACTTCTCACAGGGTGTGAAAGTTGACTACATGCAGGCGCAGCTCTGCTGCCAGTCAGCTGTTACGAACTGAAGATCACGACGGGCGACTGGGCAGTAAGAGAGCGTGTAATATTCAGTGTTTTTAAGTGCAAAATAAGGAAGAAAAGGAAAAAACGGCTCTAATGTAAATACACAAGCACTGGCTCTAAATTAGCTACAACTTCAGAAAGATGTTAGGAGTCGCAGTTCTTAAAAAAATGTCAGCTCATTAGTAAACAAAAAAGTAAATGATGTTAAGACAGAAAGTACTGTTATACTGCAGCCCCACTTTGAATGCTGCATGCCGCGTAAAAGGCAACAGGGAGGGTCAGAGGTAGGTGTGATGCTGCACGAGGTGGGATGGAACAGAGCAAGGCAGGTTGTAAAAGAACTGGGAAGAGTAAAATAAAGATACGTAAAGGAAGGACATTTTCCACACAAGCGATTTATTACAGCGTTCACCGCCACGTACGTTTTGTAACCAAAGGTATACCAGAATCTTAGGGGAGGTTCCAGCAGAGTGACACGCAGCATCAACACAGAGCACAGCATCATTCTGCTGAAGTAAAGCCTTACCACTTATCCCAAATCTTAAAGGCACAAATATGACTCTGTACATTACAGAGCCGTTAAAGAATTCAATTCTTTGTCTTCCAGGAAAGCAGAGAAGCATTTAAGACCACAATTTCAGTGGTAAAGCCAGGACGAGAACTCGGGAATGCCTCAGTGTCACCTCCCTGCTCAGACCACGAAGTCAGGCAGCGTCTGGGTGGCAAGTATTTTTTATTTCCCCTCCTGTGGCTGACCACCATGTTCTAAAAGGCTTGTCTTTTGTTTAGAAATATTTCAGCGTGACAGTGGCCAATTTGGGATGGAAGGGACCTCAGGAGGCCTCTAGCCCACCCTCCTGCTCGAAGCAGGCTGAGCCGTGAGGCCAGCCCCGCGCGCTCGGGGCGTTACCCACCCCGGTCCTGAAAGCCGCCGAGCACGGAGGCTGCAGAAGCGCGCTGGGCGGCCTGCTCCAACGCCCCGCTACACCCCGAGCACAAACAGTTCACCTCATGGCCGCTAACACGTAAACTACCGCCAGTTAAGTTTTCTTGTAGATTTTTGAAGTTACCGTCCTACATTTATCTCCACCTCGCCTCCTTGCAAATATCTAAAATCTGATGTTTCAAGATCAGCCATCACGTTGCCATTAATTTTTCTTTCAACATGTCAAACAGTTTGCAGAAATCCAGTAAATTAACCTACTACCTGACAATAGTACACTGACGCTAAAAATTAGAAGGTACTCATAAATCTTACCTCATTTCCATCCAAGAAAACTTGGTCTTCATGTGGCTCAAGTTTAAATTTCCTCTTAGTTTCCTTTTTCTTGGGTGTTCCTGGGGTCTCATCCTGAGGACAAACACAAATTATACATACATTAAAAAATAAAAAAGGTGGTTTTAATTTCTAGTATTTTAATATATTGAGCCTGATAACTTTTCACAAACTTAAGATCACGTTCACACTTCTTTTTTTTTAAGTAAAGATGCGTTATTTCCTCCTGTTCTCATTTATTACCAACCGGGTACCTCAAAGATAAAGGAAAATTGTAAGAAAGAGCAACTTTATTTTTAGTTAGTGTCTGAGGACCAGGCTATGACTTCAGGATTACGTTGTGTCTTCAAATGCATGGCAAAGCTCCGCTGATATTAACAGAAAGTCTGCACAAAGATCAAGAACAGGGTACGACACTTCATAATCACCAACGTTATCAGAATTATTTGGTGCCATATTTACCACACGGGCATCCTTTCAGAATCACTTTCTGCCCGTTTGTTCTCTACCCTCCTCCGTCTCTTTTCGGATCTCGTGCTTCCTCTTCCCTGTCTTCTCTTTCCCTCTCTTTGCTTCTTTCTTTGATTGAAATTAACTTGCTAATTTTTGTCCTGTGGTGGTGTTCAAGTTAGTACCCACTGGCTTATATAATCCACTAAACCAGCAGTTCAATAAATAATGATTAGTTTAAAAATTAACATTACATTTAATAATGTAACTCTCCAGATGACAGTGAATTGGAAGAGTTCATAACTTTCATACTCAGCATTTTAAAGTACCTCAAGAGTGAGGTAATCTTCTACTGGATCCTATGTTTAGACTGCCAGCGAGACTGTTTTGTTTAGAATTCTTTTATTAGCCGTGTAGCTTTCTTCTGAGATCCAGACCTTTGCACGCAGGCTATTCCTCGCACTAAAGAGTGCCATTATTTCACTCAGGGGTGTCTGGATGGGAATAACTTTTGAGCACTGTCCTGCTAACTCACTGGATTCGTACTGCTGCACGTAGAAGAAAAACCACATCCCTCCACCGAGTTCCTCTTGCAGATTCCTAACATTTTAATTTAGAAATTCTGTTCTGCTACTAAAAGAAATCCGGAATGAAAATGTGAAAAAGCACATGAAAACCTGTACAGCAATAACAGCTGGAACTTTAAAGAAACTAAGTCAGAAGCCTGTGAAAGCCAGGCATTATGCAGATGAGTCATGGAGCTGTCGTACAGAAAAACGGCCCACTATTACAGAGCTATTTACAAGCACCAAGTACCAAATATTACATTCCAAACACTCCTATTACCAAACATTGCAGAACTGTTTGTTTTACAGGCACAGCCGCGCTGGTTTGAGATGTTAGGTCCCGTGCACGTGTCGCTCTACGCTAAGGTACACTTGCACAAAGCATCATCGCCCGCTGTAGCTGAAAAGTCAGTTTTGATTAACTCAGTCCACATTAGAAGAGGATCAGGTACCCAAAGGCCCAACTGAAGCCTCTTTTTTGATCTAGATCAAAATCAGAACAACTCCAAAGTTAAAATAAAAAGCAGCAGCATATTTTAGAGATGAAACCAGGCAAAAAAAGGTATGTCACATTTTAGAACAACCAACCATATTTGTAAGCCAATGTAATCTTAACAATCAGTGCATGTATTCTCCATTACAGGTTTGTCTCTTTTGCAGACAGGACTTACCTTCTTGCACTCCTCTTTTTCGCCATCCTTTTTCTTTTCCTTTTCTTTCTCCTTCTTAGTTTTTTCGTCTTTGCCACTTTCCTTCTTGCTCTTTTTCTCCTCTTCTTTCCCACTCTCGGCCTTTCCTTTCTCCTTTTCTTTCTTTGTATCCTTGTCAGGTTTCATTTTCATCACTTTTAATGCTCGATGAAAGAACTGTTTTTTCAGGAGTCTTAAAGTGAAAAAAGTTAAATGATGCATTTAAGTGTGGCTGCGGTAATAATGTTTACACTCTATTATGTTATTAGACACCATTCTACATTATTTATCTAATAAAATAATGAATAGAATGACAGAAAGACAGAGATCACCATCATCTGCTCTATTTGCAAATAAATACACCAGACCTAATTATCCCGTGTCTCACCTCTTGCTTTGCTTTTTTGTTCATCTGTTCAAAACTGGGTAAAAACCCGTACTTTCCTGTGGCAGCATTCTGCATAGATATAAATGAATACACAAGGTGCGGGATGGAGGAAGCCACCAGGTCAATTTAATTCTCTTTCCCATTAATGCAACTCCAACCAATATTTATTTTCAAGTTCATGTCATATGTATTTCACAGCAAGAATAAGAAAGTGGACATACGGCTTCCCAAGTTCCTTGGTCAGAGGCGCGCGATGAATAAATCACCCTGTTGGAACTACGGTACCTACGCAAGCGTCCCATTCGTGCCAGCTACAAACGTACCTTACAGCAAGCCTAGCTACGGCCAGCGGGGCAGCAGGCAGCAGTATTTGGTAGTCTTGAGGTTGTCCCCAACAAGTAATGTCCTTGAAAGGATCATAGCCAAATTCAGGACAGGAAGAGCAGTACAGAATACCGCTCCTCAGACTGAGGGGAAGCAGCAGGGTGTGAAATCCAAGCACTCATTCACACCGAAAATCCTGGTCCTATCCTCCGAATCGATTTGATTTGTCCTGGGTTTCTTTCATCTCTTGCTGCAGACCAAATCCTTAGGCTGGACTGCTTGTTCAATTAGGAAAACTCGCTGAAGAGAGAGAAGTCATTCTACCAATTAAACTTATGTGCATGCTGACAGTCAAGCAAAGTTGCTTCAGGTACATGAAACACCTTCCTTCAGACAACTGGTGACTTGGATTCTCTTTCTAGCAACAGAACATCACTTGTTTGGGAGAAACTACTTTTCCTCACAGCTGGAAGTTTAGGGGGCTTGGGTACACGCAGCCCACAGGACAGGTCTGGCCCGCAGGACAGCCCTTCCACTTGCAGGAGCTACCTCTGCCTCTGATGGAATACAGAAAACCGGGACTGCGCAAGATCTCCTGCTCAGAGCACGGAGCCACGGCATCAGTGCAGCCAGCAGCCGGGTCCTGAAGCGGGACAGACCCTGACATAACTAATGAAGTCCAGATTGCTTGCCGATTCCTGACTTGTTAACCCTCCATAGATCTGCTGAACAAAGCATTATCGATGTAATTTATTTGTGAACAAAACCCCTCAACAGAAAACTTACTGAACTTAGATCAATAGATAAGCATACCAGGAGACCTTACGTAGTAGAGCAGCGTTTCGAATTCAGTTAGTAACTTGTTTTAAATACGCAACTGATCGATGCAATTGAGACAGGGTGAAGGAGCAGGATCTGATATTTGGTTTTTGTTTGATAGGGCAGGTAAAACAAGCAATAGCCACACCAAGAGAGTTAAGGTACTTGTATTTAATATGAGTAAGAGCCTAAGCAGCCTCTTATACTGAAGGGATTATTTTTGTATTAAGATATTCCTCCATCCCTTCCAAAAGCAAAGGAAGTAGCCAGTGCTAATGTTTAAAACTCTGAAAACAGCTTCAGTGACCAAAAGTGGCCTTAGCATTATTAGCAATATAGAAGCAAGCAAGAGAAACCAAACTGCAGACACGGTATGGTGCCAAATGGATCATCAGGGCATGAAATGATAGTGGTGATAAAAATCACTGCCAGAGAACAGAAGGTTGAACTCATTTTCTTTGCGCACTACACGGGCATTCTTTACGCTGCTGGAGCTGAAGGACTCGGCCAACTGTTGTCTCATCCAGTGCTTTAGTAACTGAAGAACAAACGCACAGACTCCTACCTCAGTCCAAAGACTCTGGAAGGGAAAACTTACTTTTCTGCTTGCATTAAAATAATGCTTTTTTATAAACTTCCTTGAAGAAATCAGCAAAAGGATTAAAGTTCAAGCACAGAATCAGCCCTGCCTCGGCCCTGGAACTGGGGGGAAGAATCTCACTATCTATCTAAAAGAGGCCAGAAAAAAAACCCTAAATATTAGACATATTCTTCATTTCTAAGTAGCTTTCGTAACGCTCTCCAAGGGTAGACAGTCCTCTTAACCCTACGCGTCTGCCCCAAATGAGGTATAGTCAGAATATGCCATTCATCTAAACAAAGCCCTTAGAGTACCCCGAGCAGCGGGGACATGCCATTTGAGAGGCATAAATTGAACCTCAAAGTCCAGTTGCTGCCACGATGGCAGACTTGGTCCACAGGAAGGAGAGATTTGAGAGCTCTGACCCTACTAACTTAACATAACTACAAGATTTAGGAAAATCGTTTTGTTCATCTTGCTGCCCCAAGCAGCACAATGAAAGCGTGAGAGAGTTTTGAGAACAAAGATGATAAAACTACATTGTTTCCACCCTCAAACACAGTAATAAAAATACAATCATTATTTTTACACACAACCTCAAATGTTTTAGAATGCACGAAGCCTGCATGAAATTGGTTCCTAAATAACTAAGACATTTTGACAACTATACTCATTAATAAAATTGATGAATTAGGCTAGGTCATACCTGTTGCAGTAATCAACTACAGACTCTCGGGTTGTAAATAAAGCCTCTTCTCCTTTCTTTGCCTTTGCCCACTTAGAATCCAGGAGGCAATCCACAGCTTTTGAGGCTAAAGGGAAAAATGGAATTTAAAATGCATTAAAAGTTAACGACATTTATTTTAACATTTAGTCTACATTCCCTGAACCACACCAACCAGTCAGTCAGTTCTGGTGATGTTCCACATCCTCTCAATCTTTAAAGTAAGACTAGCCCCTGTTCTGAAATACAGCGCTCTGACAATGACACACCTTTAAATCACAGAGCAAAAACTTTATTGTGTTTACTTCAGGCTGATAAGATTAATTTTATGGCGATCTAAGGCCGAGATAAGTTTTCAAAACCAAACTGTAAGATCAGTACTTATTAGATAAAGCACTAATAATAAAAACAGAACAGCCCACCCCCCCCACCCCCCTAAGTACAATGTTAGAAGAAGAAAGTTTCATTCTCTGGTTAAAGGTAACCCTACCAATAAAATAATCAACTCGGTGGCCCATCATGTTGGTGGATTTTGTTGGACAGTTGAAACGTAAGTATTTAGCAACAGCCTTCTCCTCTTTGAATGGCTCACCGACCTCCTACAACAGCAAAAGTGCACAATTAATACAGTTTTAAACACATGGGAAAGACACTCATTTGGGCTCAAAAATCAGATATTGCAAAGTCCCCATTATTTTATGGCAATTTATAAATAACAAATAAAACGTAACGATGTGAAAAAGGTCAGGTTATTTTTCCCAAGAACTTTCTGTCTACATAAAGCAAAAAAGCATTCCTTTACGAACTCCTTTAACAGCTCTGTAAAAAGAGCAAACTGGAGGAGGACCTAAGAGGAAAGCCCACGGGAAGGCGCTGAAGGCATACAAGCTTGGATGAAAACAGTTGTGAAGCTGAGAGCAAAGAAAAACAACAGAGTGAGGAACGAGCATGTATGAAATGACAGCGATGCAGCATATTGGCAGAACACAGAGCAGCTTGAATCTCCTCTGAAAGAGGAGAAAACCATGTTGAAAAGAAGTTGGAAGATTTGGCTAGAAAATTTCAGTACCGCTGCATGACTACAAAATGACTCAAACTTCTGAGTGCCACTGAGGAGATTCTTCCAATCTAGAGACTAGGAACATCAGTACGAAGCGCAGCAGGAGGAAGTACATGAACATCAAACCAGACGTTTTAGGAAAAGGGAGCCCTTAGCCTGCACGCATTCGTAAATTCTGTACATTTACCAACTTGCAGAGAGGTAGCAGAATTCAAAGATTTGTAGGACAGAAGGTCAGAGATGGGCATTTTCGATTATGTAAAATTAAGACCTAATATTTTAAGCGGGAAAGGGAGACCTTTCTAATGTTCCTGCTTCGCAAAAACATATCTGAAACAAACACTTGGCATATTACACTGACTCTTTCAAACTTCCTCAAAAATTCCTTTCTGTCAGAGTGCTTTCAATCAGGAAGGCTTAATTCTCCAACGCCTCCCACTACTCGCAGATCAATAACAGAGAAACACCAGGACATCTTTTCAGACTGCCAGTACCCCTGCTCTACCTGTTCTTCTCATGCTGGCCAAAGAAACAGATTACAGAAGCCACAAAACAGATTGGTGATTTACAGGAATATATAGAATTCAAAGATTCTATTTAAAGACAGAATGTTTTTAAAGGTCAATAAACATATACAACCTCCATTACGGCTTTTAAGATGTATAATCAAAATATCGCAAGAAGCATGTTAAGCGAAAATGCAAGGTCAAATAGATGTTGTTACACCAGAATCAAAACTTCAGATGGTGAGAGCTGTTAATTTTCAACAGTTTGCACAGCTAACTTTCAAAATCAACTGGTTAATGAATTATCCTTCTAGACGGAATTGTTGCTTTTCCTATCTGAGGACAATTTTGAAGAGAATAATATAGACATAAGATATCCAAATGACCAAAAGCACTCTGCAGTTTTTTAGTTCTGAGATTACTGACATTTTCTAAAGCCTAAATTCTTTATATCTATGCAGAAATATGCTCTGATACTCACCAGTTAGATAGTTTCAAAAAAACGTGCCTAAATTAAGCCAGATGATCCTAACAGTCCTCATACAGATTAAATTAACTCGTTCTCCACGTTCAAGCCTTTTTTTTTTTTTTAACCCCGATTTTAAAAATCCGTGTAACTCAAGAAAAACTATTCACTAACTGACATAATTTCTATACTGTGGTTTGACGTCCTCTCATATGGTACAGTTGTACCAGTCATTGTACATCACTGGTGATACTACCAAGTTTGGTACCAAAACATATTTGGTTCAATAGCAACAAAATGAGTTACAATGAGCGAACGCGTACCACCCTTATCGTATGGCACATGCGCTAAGGTACCCTGGAGAGTGATGACGACACGCAGCAACTGAGTTTCAAAACAACCCTTTTTTAATATTTCCTACCAGCAAATGAAACTTAGAACAACAGCTCACAGGGTAAATGTTCTTCTCACAGCACAGACCGTGAAACAGTCAGAGAAGCTACAGACATTCGCATCAATGTTAACTCCTCTGCTAGGAGTTTTTTTTTTCTTCCTAAGATATTTATGGTTCTGATAGGTCAGGTGATGCGCTACACAGGCAGTGGCTGGCACCGGGAGATTTTTTTTTCTCATTGCTCCTTACTATCTATTGCTTCGTGCTTCTCTGTGGGATAGTTTCATAACATCCCAAACAAAATAAGGCTTCCCTGTGAGAGAAACTGCCACAGTTTAACTGAGCTCATTCCGAGAAAGTTAAAGTTTGCCCTGCAATTTAATCCCCACTTTTCATCCTGTTTTCATCCCTTCATGTGCAAAGCCAGGCTTCTGCTAAAACAGATCACTGACAGAAAATAATATTACATTTCATCATAAAGTGAAATCAACAAAAGCACTGAAAATGTCGGTATCCTAAGCACAACTTCTTAAAGATGCAGTTCAACTGATCTTCGTGTTCAGTTGTAAAAATAGCCAAAACCCAGCCTCCTTATACATTTTAAAAAAAAGATTATACAAATGAATCAAGGGGTAGTTCTCAATAAATTATAAAGCTTTAAAACAGATGAGACAGCCTTAAAAACATATGAAAACTTTCTGATATTTAAAGTTCGCTTTTATAGGAAAGACAGAAAGATTCAAGAAACATCTCAGGCGATATATTTCTGGAATGTTGTGAAATGTCTTCTCCATTAAAATTCTATGATTAAACTGCTTTCAATTAATAAAAAATAGGATAGTGTCAAGCTTCCAAATAATTCTGCTCTAGATTTTGGTTTAGACCCTTGCATCTACTTTAATTTTATATATTGAAAAATGCATGTTATCACTAGACAGAATGTAAAAGTTAGAGATTTATGATCCCTGATAATTTACAAATTCTGGAAGAATGCCATTAAAAATAAAATCAAACCCAATTTCTTATTTATCTAGACAGAAGAACTCCATCTACAAGACAGGAAAAACAGTGCTCAGCATACCTACATACTAGAAACGCACTGACATTTTAGAACTTTTAATAATAATTCTCAAGCATTCCTATCAAAATTCTGCCCTCTATGAGTTCATAACACCACGCTGAGATTTTCAAACTCGGGGACCTTCCAGACCCACTGAAGTGAAAGGAAAACCCCGATCAAATTTTTCTTTTTTGCCATTATCTCGCAAATCAAAGTGCATTCTGAACTTCCTTCCATACACTGATGCAGTGCCCAGTTAATTCGACCTCCAGCTGGGACTGCAGCAGCAGAGAGGCCTGTATACATTAAAAATAAAAACATCTGAACTGAGCTATTCAAACCAGCGTGCCCATGAGCTTCCTTCTCCCTCTCATCTCTACCTAAGTACGACTTATTCAGGTTCTCTTACTCCTGGAACCACTCAATGGATGTCAAAAGGCCAGAGCATATTTATGGTTTGAAATTTCACTCATTTTTTTCCCCCCTTTACATCAGAGTTGCGAGAAGACAGGCAGGACCCAAGACAGGATGATTTCCTTCCACAACATTGTAAGATAAACAAGGTTTCTGGAAAATCAGAACAGAGTAAACAATGACTATCACTAACAAGACAAGCTATTTCATGTGCAGACAAATGCATTACAAGGATTTATGTTCCTCTGTTTTAAAGGGGTCATCAAAATTCTTTGATTTCAATAAAATGAATATCTAGTTTATTTCGTTGCTCCTACATCTGAGAACTTAGACTTTCAGAACACTGTCCCTCACAGAAGATGACTGAAGCCTAACAGTTTATACAGTTTTCAGATACGGAAAAGAAGAAATTTAAGCACATTTGTCACGTGCAGCCTGTTTTTCAAGCCGAGAGGCTATGTCAAAAGTGACACTATGTCGACGCACATTCCGTTCCTCATACCTCTCCTCACACTGTAAGGACACTACAGCTGTGTTAGCATTATCTGCTCTGAAGATGGTCTGAGCACATCAAAGCTGGGGCAGAATTGCAAGATTATCTTTTTCCTTTCCCTGTTGACTCTCGGGCCCTTAGATTAGAAGATGTTCTGTGGCAGGAGAGTGAGTACTCCTCATCCATTCTGCTGAAACATTTATACTTTGCCTAAAATAAGTCAAGGTGCGGTAGGACAGAGAAAAAGCACACAAATTAGCATGATTTGATAGATCAGTGGGTGGGAGGGGGTAGAGGGGAAACAAACACTTAAGGGTCTTAGGGCTTGCTCTTAGGACTCCATTTATATTTTATTCAGTGACTAATAAACATAAAATTGTCCGACGCTTGCACTGATGACCCGTACATGGATTGCCTGAGGTCTCTTAAAAAAACAAAACCAAAACCAAAAAACCGTGGCAGAGCCATGCAGAGGAACCAGTTCTTTTGGATTACAGTGGTTGTGGGCTAGCCACAGTTGTTTCGACTTTTTCCCTTCCCACCTCCAAAAATGTAACTCAGATTTTCAAAAGACAGTGATTCTTGTTTTACTGACAAGTGGGGCTGCTACTTTTAATTCCTATTTTTCTGCGTTTCTTCCCCTCTCGGTCTTTGTTTCTTCCTCCTCTATCACCTGATACCGCTCATTTTCAAAGAAGTTATTTAGCCATTCTTTGTTCTCATCCCACTCAGCTTTACTAGAATTTATGAGAAAACAAAGACAAACAGGCAAGCCGGATTAAAACCTCCGTTGCTGGAAAACCATCGCATTGTCATTTCTGAAGATCCTTTCCATACTCATTCACAAAAAACTGTAGCACAGGAAGCACCAACGCAGCTGTTGCACATTTTCCTTCCAGCAGAGCCTAAATCAAGACGCAACAGAACCGTAGGCTACAACAGTTAATATTGACTAGTAGATGTCCTTCATCAGGAGAATCTCAAAGCTTGAATCCAGTGATTCAGGAGAAAAAAGAAACGTCGACAGGGAAGGTACGTGTCATTAACGGCATGTACACGGCACTGATGCCACCTCAGCCATCAATTTGCAGCGAGGCATTTGCCCAAGAACTGTTTTCTCTATTTATAAGAGCAGTATTTATATGCATTAACAGTTCTAGGGTAAAGGACACAGCACTGAGATGCTATGCAAGTGCTATTGATCGCAAGGCAAAGATAAACAAAACTTCACATGGGGCAAAATAAAACCGTGCACACTGGAACAGGGCCAATGTAATTAAAACTTAATGCCCACTTAACAGTCAAATTGCAGACCTGCCAACAGATTGCCACGTGTTACCCAGCGGAATGCTTGTCAAAGTGACTAACTCTTAAGACTTTGTGTTTAAGTGAATATTTCAGGATATGTTTGGAACCGTATTTTTTTTTCCAAGAGATGAAATAGCTTTGATCAGGTTGCTGGAGTAACAGGCATTCAAAGACATCCCCCATCTTCTGTCTAAAGAAGAGATACTAAACTAGCCATTAGACAACATATGTTGTTTTTCTTTTAATAAGTCCTTTATATACAGCAAGCATTCTTGATTTCAGAAACATCAATCACGTGGGGGCCTACTGGCTCGAGCAATCTGCATCCTACCGACCAGTCCCTTTTCACTACTGCATGTCTGAAGTAATCTCCATGTTAATTACAGTTAAGTTACCGTCAGGAATGACACTTTGAAAACCTTACCTCTAAAATGTCTTTATTCAAATTTTTGAAGGTAAGATTTCTGCAGCTTCCATAACTTTCAGCTTATTGCCAGAGGAAGAGTCTAAGCTATGCAATACAGATTGGGCAATGTGCCTTTTTATGAAAATAAAACGCATCCTTCCTGTCATTACTTCTGAAGGAGAACACAGAACGTAGGCTTGACAGAACTTTGAACTATTTTATTGAGAATTTTTTCACGTCTCATCTCATGTTTAGCTAGCTGACCTAACTAACATGATTCTACTTGATGGTAGACACAAAATCGTATAAAAATTATTCAGAACCCAGTTTATATAAATATAGTATTTGTAATTGAATTCTATTACATCAGCCTCTTCCATAGCTAAACAGACCATCTCCTGCTAGGAATCTCACTCTTGTGAAGAAATACAGCTCTACTTAATGACAATGGGGTATTCGAATGTCAGACTTCCATACAGTACGATAAATAGTCTCTTTATTTAGGGGTACACATCACCCTAAAATAAGTACACACTTCTAAAGCTCTTGAAACACCTACAAACAAACATCCCACATTTCATTTTAAAAGAAGAAACTTGCACCATTATCCTGAAACATGATAAGCATACTGCAACTATGCCAATGAAGTTAAAAAAAGTTTAAAAAAATACAACAAAACAACTACCAAGAAAAATACAGCTTGTTTTATCCACTGACCAATTAAGAACACCCTCTGGGCACTCAACAGTGTTCTTTGTTCGCTGTCTTTTCTTCCCATTGTTGTTGATATACCCTGGGAAACTACTACAATGCAACAGATGTTTATCTGCATAATTGTATCACAAATTTAGGCCACAATCTCAAACCTTAAGTGTTAACACCCAGACATCGATTTAATTACTAACAATCCGGGAAATACTTTTACTGCTAAGAGGCTGGAAATTAAGCATGTGCTTAAGTGCCTGCAAGACCACAGCCTTGGGTATTATACAAAACATTAAATTACATTTAATTTGGTTTTGATGGATGCTTTATTGAGCTGTTGTCATCCTTGGTAAGGGAGAGTCTATGATGATTATGAAAAAAGAACAATTCCATAATGTTGTATGATAATTCACTGAATGCCTGTGATTGATAAGGCTTGCTTAACAAGATTCTGATTAATTACTCTTTGCAGTCTGCCCGCCCCCCCAGTAATTTGAATTAAAAGGGAAAAAAGGAACCATTACAAGTACAGACACAACTCCATCTTCTTGGGGGAAGGGAAAGTGGTCTGGGAAGGGAAAGGAAGAGAAAGGAGAGAGGGCAACCAAGCAGAAGGGTGACATATGAAGCGTACGTTGTTGAATGGCTCTATGATTTCTCTCGTGAACATTATCTCCACTTAATCAAACGTTATTTAGGCTTAGGGTTAATACCACATAACAGTAACAGGCCTTACAGTAACTGATGCTGTAACTATGCTCAAAACATGCATTAAAAACTCTGTAAAACTCACTGTTATCTATTGAGAAGTCCAGACTTCCAGGTAAGTGAAAATACCTAAGCAGTCTTCATTCTGCCTTTAAGCGATACCGTATAATTATCGCTACATTTTAACAGCATCTCAAAGCTGATTAGGTCTATTTTTAGACCCGGTTGTTTGTTTACGTTTTGTAAAAACAAATTTCCTTTCCTCACCACATCATTTCCTGGCTGGGGCACGTTTGTTTTTAAGATGCTTATACCATCTGTCCCGTGGCTTTTGCTTTACGAATCCCTGGAAGAGACACGCTGGGTGTCAGCTCCAGGCTAAGGTGGCCGCTCGCCTGCCTATGTTGAGTGTTGTCCTCACCCCACTGAGCTGTTGTTCGACACGGGTAACGGGTGAGACCCTAAGCATAAATTAAAATTGGGTAACAGCTCGAAGCCTCGCTCCCCGGTCACGGAGGGAGAAAGACCCCGAGAGGACAGAACCGCCGGGCCCCGGCACGCTGCCACCTGCACTTCGCCGCCGCCGCGCCGCGGGCTCCAGCTTTTCTCAGTATTTACTAGGATTTACGAATTTGCTAGAAAATTCTGAGGAAAACCTGTCCCCCCGGTGCCAGCCCGAGCTTTTACCGAGCTCCGGCGCGGCGCTCCCGGCGCCGGCGGGGCTCCCGCTGCCCCGGCGGCGGCCGAGATGAGGGCGCTTCCCTCCCTCACCGCCGGCTCCCGCCGCCTCCTCGCAACGGCACGGCGTCGGGGCGGGGAGGCCGCAGAAGCAGGGGAGAAGCCCCTCGGAGGGGCGGCCGGGCCGCCCGGCGCATCCCGCCCGGCGGGGCCGGGTCGCCCTGAGGACGGGGAGGGGGCAGCTGCCGCTCGGGGAGGGGGCGCGGGCCGGGCAGGGAGGGAGAGGCTCGGCTACCTGGATCCGCTTCCTGTGCCTCCGCCGCTCCGCCATGTTGTCCCCGTCTGCTCCGCCGGTGACGTGGGCCGCGGGGGGGGGGGGGTGACGGCGGCGGCCTCGCGAGAGGCGGCGGGAACCGGCGGAGGGGCGGGAAGGCGGCGCCGCCTCAGCCCCTCACCGCGGCCGGCGGCGGCGGAGGGGCCGCCCCGCCTCAGCGCCTCGCCTGTGGCCCCTCGCCGGGCGGTGCGGGGCGCTGAGGGGATGTCGACTCGCAGCATCCCGTCGCCGTTCTGGTGGGCCGCCCCGGTTCGAAGGCATCGCTGCCCGCCCGGGCTGGGCCCCCGTCGGGCTGTCAGGCCCCCACTACAGCAGTCTGGTTAATGACAAACTCCCCCCCCCGGGGGAGATGCGGCCTCTCCTGTGCCCGGGCTTCGCCCAGCGCTGCTCAGCTCCCGGCGTCTAAAGTCCAACTCCCAAATGGGTGTGGAGGCCTCTCGCCGCCCGGTTCCCTCGCCGGCAGCCGGGGCTGCGCGTCGTGAGCCGACCCAAGGCAGGAGGCCGTGCTCTGGCCGCGTCCTGGCCGTGTTGGCCGCAGGCTGGACAAAGCTGGGGTGGCCGTCGGCGCTCGGCGGTGTCACTTGGTATGTGTGCCCGTCCTGCTGGCATAAAGGTGCTCCAGCTCATTGGCAGTAAAAATCTCTATGTTTAGTTTTGATACTCCGAAACGGGACATTAGGCCTTAAAGACGCTCGATATAGCAGGCCTTTGTTAGTTGTTACCTATTTAAACATGCTCTGATTGCTCAGACCTTCTCATATACCTACAGAATTAGATTTAGAAAGCAACCTATATAGAGTAAAATGGCCTTTTGTCAGAGGTTGTCCTGCATGCTTTCGCTATGAGGTCACTCCAGTTAGGGAAGCGTATAATGGTTTATCCTGGCTCCATGTTTCCAAACCACACCCTGGCACTTCGGAGTGGAAAAGTATGTGCGGTGCTGTATCGTCTTGTCCAGTCCTTTCAAATCTTGTTGCCCCTTCCTATTCCTATGATTTTGGAACCTCTCAGATTGAAAACTAGGTAATTAAAACCCTAAAATTGTTTCCAGCAGGATGTTTGCCCCCGAGTCACAATGCCAGTTTTAGTGTTTTTTCTGGTACAACGTCTTTTGAATGTTTTCCTCTTGCTGTTGCTGGGCAGAAAATCTATACAGGTTACAAATTAAGCTGACTGACTGCAGAGTGAATGAACTATAAAAGCATAATTCAAAAGATAAAATTGTAGGTATAGGGAATGAAAGTTTTTATGGTTACAACAAAACAAAGCCTTGGTAAAAGCAGGCAAAGTGCATTTATTCAACAAACACATTTTTAAGTTGGCAATCATTTTAACAGTTTTTTTACGTGCTTAACTTACAGTAACATAAAAGCACATCTGAAATGGAGGCTTTCTAGCAGAAGTTTTAGCCATCTGTAACTTACAGCTTGCTAATAACACAATGCCTGCAGTAAGGGTTTTAGCACGGCATAGCTCAGAGCCTCTCTGCTCTCCCTGCATAGGCACGAGCTGAACTTCAGCTGGGAAAATCCTCCCTGCTCTATGGCAGAGGCTGTTTGGAACCGCGCTCCTGTCTGCTCGCTGCCCCCGTTGTGGAGAGTGCAATCGCCACATGATGGGTCTCATTCCAGATCATCATCCCTCTATACCTCTACTTTCAGGCTCTTTTAAGACCTTACTTTCCATATGCCTTCTGCATCTTGGAATCTACTGCGGATTCATAAACCCACGTTTAATGCTTAGCTGTTCATTTTGCATTTTTTTTGGCATGGTATATTATCTGCCGTACATCAGGCTATTTGCTGCCAGAAAAGCACCTGGGATTTCTGGTCAATCTTTACTTTCTTTTTTTTCCACAGATCGTTTAATTCATCTGAAGTTCGAGAAACACTAACTTGCAGAAGCCCTTCCCAGGACATCTGGGCATGCAGCAGCAGAGTGATGTGCAGCACAGGGAGCAAACTCATTACTTCAGGCAGATCTGTGGAAAGGACGGAGGGATGGAAAGTGGGCCAGGGAACGTGTCCTCCAGCGTGAGGCACTGGATGGTAAACTTCCTACCATTATGGAGCACAGAGCCTATCCAGACTGGGTCTTACGTGGGACAAGCTTATTTGCAGTCATCAGTATGGCGGGAGAACAGGAGAGAAGGAGGTGGCTGAATCTCAAGAAAGCCAGGGAGTAGAAGTGAAGGTTCAGACTGCTTGCGTTTAAGGTTAGTGTCTATGTCAGCTGCAGGGCGGGCTGCAAAAAGAAGCATTTCAGAACCATGCGGTAAAGTCACAGGCCCTTAAGTGCCAACTGCCATTTTGAGTAGGGTTTCAGAATCATGACCACTTAAATTACTGTTGTGAAGGATATTGCATGCAAGTGGAGTGGTTTCCTTTTTCAACCGAAGCCAAACCAACAGCATTTCATTAGCCTCTTTCTTTTCCCTCCTCCTACTCCTCTTCACCCCAACAGTGTGATCTAATACAGCAGTATGGATGCTGGAAACTTAGTTCAAACATAGCTGGATACATTCATGAAACAGAAATGCATCATGAGCTATTAAACATAAAAATCACGTTGTCGGTGTGATAGGTGCCTGGTGATAAAGGGAGTATTCTGAGATGTTTGCTTTGTTCTTCTACTCTGCTTGAGGTATCCTCTCTTGGCCTCTGAGGCAAGACGCTGAGTTAGGTGGTGTTCTACTCTACTCTTTCCAGTACATATTTTCTTATACCCTTATATTAACTTCTGGCAATTTATCGGCATTTGTGCTATTGGTAATCTCACTGTTTTGGGCTCGGTGTCGGTCATCCTGGATCCATAAGATGATGTGGTGTTACCACTATGGCATAGTTAATATGCGCCAGAAGTGCAAGGCTACACGTTGGCAATTGAATTACTGGCAAGTGTGTCACAAATTATCTCTAGAGTCACACTGCCATCTGCAATACAGAAATTGAAGTGACGCTGGAAGTGTGAGCAAGTGTCTGTTCTGCTGAACAAACCATTCACTTGTAGGAACCTTCTCCACTGGACCCATGGTTAATCCTTCTGGCTTTGGGGGAAGAGAGGAGAGAACACAAATCACAATTACCTCAACCATTATGTTGAGGGGCAGGAAGGCAGGCAGGAGGGAAGGTAGGAAGGAAGGAAAGAGCTGCCATAGAGGGATCCAAGGAGAATAGGCAAATTCCCCAGCAATATGTTAGGAGCCATTTCCTAGGTCATCCGCAGATGGTAGCATGCAGGCTCCGGAGTGACCTCCCGTTTCATCCAGTCAGCTTCAGCACTGAATATGGGTTCAAAATACAAGGAATATGGGCCTTGGACTGTACAGCAACACATACTTTCAAGTCAGGTTTAGCAAAAATCCACCCACAAATACATGAGTCATTCCTCAGAAGCACACTCCAGTGTAGACATATCCTGAGTCACTTCCATCTCAGAAGCTTCTAAATATTTAGTTAGCCACTTAGCTTTCAATTCAGCAGAACAACAAAGATTCATTAGACAAATCTCCAGAATTATCTTTCACTAAGAAGCTTCTTAAATAATTCCACTCTTGCAAGTTCCTTTTCATTTCTATACAACTCAGAATTACTTGATACGTATAACTTACAAAAAGCATAGTTGAACTAAGAATGAATTTCCCCTGATTCTGATCCTTCCGTAATGAATTTCATCTGTTTCAAATACCAGCTTTGCTCATTGCAAGAATATATTTTTATTTTAGCAATAACTGGTGAACTCTGATAAAGACATGACTCTCCTGATGCAGAGTGGCATATAGCTCTTCCTAAAGACCACCGTCAATTCTGCTGGTCCAGCAAACCATGCTGGAGTCAGTGGGGATGTCCCTGGACGCATAAATATGTTAAATGGAAAATACATCAATCCATTTTTTTGAAGAACCAGCTGAGGTTTTTTTGGGGAAAAAAAAAAAAGGCTTGATTTTATCTCTATTTTTTGGCAGCGGCAGGAGGGGAGAAGAAGAATGGTAATATTTGAGGCTATAGCATCAGGAAAAACAAATTGTTATTATTTTGTAAAATCATAAATTTGTTGTTATGACTACAAGTGTTTCAGTTAAAAATATTTTTAATACAAAAATGTGATTCTTCAGTTTCCATCTCTCCAATTAACAGATTCAACCAGAAGCCGGTGATGGCTTTACAGACCATCTTTCAATGCAGAGCGTTTACAGACTGCTGGAGGCCCATGAATCACAGACTGAGCAGCACTCCTCTCTAGCACAGCTGTTTGAACACGGTAACTGAAAGGTAATCAGCAAAGATGAAAACCAGATTGGCTTGATGCCTTCTTCTTCCCCTTGGTCAGCAGTGCTTTTTCTGTGTGCTGTTTTGGTTGATTGATTTTTATTTCAGTAATTCACATGCGCAGATGCCACATATATGTGTTTTTAAATTTTGATAAAGCAAAACATCTGTTCATCTCTTTGCTGTACTATAGGAAAAAATACTGTATCATTCTCTCTACAACACAGACAATAGGTTCCTCTTGTCTACAGTCTAGGTAAAAGACTGCATCCTCACCAACAGGGAAATTGTTGGTTCAAGAAGAACATGTGGATAGTAGCAGAACTAATGTCTGTCTGGAAGGATACAGACTTAGATAAACTTGGCAATGGGACAAAGGAAAAGAGTGCATAAAGGCCAAGTCAACAGAATCATTCTTGTGGCCTCAATACAGGTGATAGAAGGAGCAAAACCTTCCCAAAGAAAGAAAAGAGATATGCAAATGCAAAGGCAGAAAGCACCCCCACCCCCTCCAAAAAAAGTCAAAGAAATGAAAAGGGAGAGGTGAGTTTTTCCCTGACCATAACATGTATTCTTATTGCACTGAAATTGCAATAGCAATATAGCTACAGCTATTTATTGCAACATGAAGGGCTCAGTCAAAACCAAGCTTCACGGGTAGCAGAGCCCTGATGAACACCCAGCCTCATAGAGCTGACTTGTTATTTCCCAGTGAACAATAAAGGGCTTAGATAGGACATTTGTTATGCCATTATCAGAGCAAGGTCCCAAAACAAGAGCTGTATCTAGTTTTGGGTGCTTTTCTGTAAAATGTCTGATGTTGAAGGTGACTCAAAACACTACACAACCGATCAACATTATATTAGGGTATTTGGAAAGTCTAAAATATGAGAAGTGTCTACTTAGTTTAAAAAACAGAGGTGATTTTAAAAACTGGAGGTGAGTATTTTTTCTCTTTCACACTCAAAGGATAAATTAACATTCTGAAAACTATTTTGTGGAGGATTCGCAATTGAATAAGGTCTTAGAATACTAAGTTTTGTCAAGTCCGTATATGGATATGAGTCAGTTTGAAATACCATCGCCTTGTGGACCTAGCTGCCTGTTCTTCTTTTCATGTACTTGATTAGAATGACTGCCTGACTTGGACCAGGTGGGAATTCTGCCTGACTGTTGTATATTCATAGCATTTTTTAGAGATTTTTCACCTGGGGAACTGAGCAGAGAATTATCTGTTTAGGTTGATATGAATATGTATTCCACATCATCGTCATACGCAGCAATCATGAGGTCAGAAACACAGGTTGTGGTAGGAAGGACAAGCCATTTTTTCCTTTTCAGGACTTTCCTAAACCTGTTATTTATAGTCAGAACGATTTTGTTATATGTTTGCTATACCTTTTTATTTATCTTGTCTTTAACCTTGGCCCTATGAAAAAAAAGAAATGGAAGTCTCTGTCCCTAGGAGCCTACACATTTAGTGTACATACAGACAAAATCGGATACTTCTACAACATCTCATAAAAAACATTCTCTTCTTCATTAACTGCATCACTATTACAGATTAATACAGCAATAGATGTTAAATGAAACATTTCTAATGATGCCACACATATTAAAATACATCATCTGCATCCCACTGTGATTTTAGTGGCATAGCAGGAAAAATGGATGCAGTGGTGGCATAGGTACCAGAAAGTCATTAAGTAACATAGTTCTGCCGGTTTTCTTACGTACTTGTGATTGCTAGCTACACCCCTTTGCAGCTGGAATAAGCATTAAAAGTCAAAAAAGAACATGCAGCTGCTGAGAATCAGTAAGGCCTCAATGTTTACATATAAACATAATTCCTGAAAACACATCAAAATCTGAAAGTATGTGTCTGTCTACTGATTCTATATCTTTTTTTAATTTTTACCCTTTTTTTTTTTTCATTCTCTCTGAAGTGTTTGTAGGAAAGGAAACATTCATTACTAGTGGGGAAACATTGATTACTAGTGGTATTTCCTTCATTAGAAATTGAATCTATTCTGTCCGTTTAGGTAAATCCCTTTCCTTCCTATTTCACTCTACAGCTGTATGCAGTCCAGGCCTTATTACATTTTGGCTGCTCTGGCACATCTTCCCCCCCAGTACAGGAAGCCATGAAATCATTCTTTTTGTCATTTTGGGAAGAAGAGCCCAGTATGTGCAAAGGATCATATGTTTTTTTTAATTGCAGAAGTAGTACCAGACTGCAAAGTTTGCATCCCAGCTTTCTCTGCTTTTGGCGCTGTTCATGCCTGAGCCATTTACAAAAATAGTCACACTCTTCAGAACCAGATTTCAATCTTTCTTCCCTGGCATATGGGATTTCACGTCAAGCTCTTCTGCTGTTACTTTAGAAAAACAAGTTCAGTTTCTTCATATCCTTGCTGTTATCAGGCCGCCTGTACTTCGCGTGTGCCGCATTTCTCTTTGGAGGGGTAGTGGATAACCTCTCGTAGCTTTGCAGCGACATCTCGTGGCTTCATTGACCTGGAAACGTATCAGAGATTCCTCTTCTAGGGTGGAGAAGGTCTCATGTGGATTAAGTCAAATATTTCATACAATGGGGAGGTATGATGCCATTTGAAAGCCAGTTCATTAACTGTGTTTAATGAGACAAGTGACATTGTCAACATGATTGTCAGTTGTAGAAAAAAAAAATTTAGAAATCATTTCAGATGTTAAACAGAATTGGTGTCCCTGATTTTTTTTTTTATTTTAACAAGCACTTTTACTATATGAAAATATTTTCTTTTTCCCTCATGATCTATGAACAATCTACATAAAAAAAATCACAATAGTTAAATCTACTGTAAAAGTAAAACATTTTTTCTGGTGCAATTAATCCAAGATGTTACGTGTTAAAATAACAGGTAAAAGCATTTCAAACAGAATATGATTTTTTACACTGACAATTGTGTTTCATCCAAAATCTGAAAAAGTAAACATTTACATTACCAAATTCAACATAAAACTCTCCAAGCTGCCTTACTAAGTTTTAAAGTCATGAAAAAGTGTAGAGAAGTTAATGAAGAGAACAGAAGTTAACACTTTTTGAAATTAATTGAGACAAAGTGGACAGTAAACTAATTGCCTGTCCAGGATTAATGTTGCTGTTGTACATCTTTTAAACAGTCTTATGGAGTTATATTTAAACTTTCCAGCCTCAGGTTATGATTTTGCTTTTTTTTGAACACTATTGAGTATTCAGTAAATAGTTCCTTATATGAAAAATACCCACAGATGATGCGTAAGACATAATCCAAACTCTTGGGAAAGACTCCCATTATTTCATCAGATCACAGATGTAAAGGTCAGCACCTCACTCAGGAGGGGATTACTTCAGGGCCTGTCTGCAACTTTGGAGTATTTTCCTGTGTAGCATACCATGCTTTTGCATTGGGCCTTACTGGATTTTATCGATTAATCCTAAAATCGTGCACTCCAGTTACAGTATTTGGAGATCTATGCACAGAGCCCGAAACTGCCGTAATGATGTCAGTGGCAGTTTTCAGTGAAAGCAGAATCAGGCTCTACTCCTTTTACAGAAAGACTTTGCTAGTTCAAAAAAGGAGTACTATAGATGTTTGCCCTTCTTCTCAAGGCTGCAAAGTTTGGACAGTATAGTAAGATGAACATCCTAAGTTGCTGTTGCAAACATCTAAGCACATATTATCTAGTGCAGAAATATACCAAAGATATAAAATAATTTATCTCGGGTTAAAGTAAAAGAACAGGTGCCCACAGCCTAAAATATGAAAATACTCCCTCTCCTTGTGTGTTTAGACACTCACCGTCTAAACAGCAGTGTACCTCTTGGGTTTTAAGTACGTGAGGCCACACAAACTAAACTAAGGGGAGAGAATCTAAAGTAGCAATATACGGCAGATCTGCAATCTATCAACCCTCAATTTACAGAAATTAATTTTATCACATATATTTCTGTGTCCTTTGGTGTAAAGAAGTGTTCTTGCAAGGAGGAGGGTGGAAGACGGCACTGTAGTATACTGACTTCCAAAGCCTGAGTGGAAGAGCAGTATGTGACCGAACCCCCAAAGAGGGAACAAAGGTAATTCACTCAGAAGTCATAATAAAATGCTGAGGATTTCTCCCTGGCTAAAAACTCTATTTTGTGGTTCTTGTTTGCTGTGAGGTAATGAATCATCAGTAGCAGAAGTGAGGGGAAACTGTATTTTTGCAGAGAAAAAGGAGCTTTCAAGCTAAAATTGATGGCCTCTTCCGAAATGAAGAACACTGAGCATGCTGCAGAGTGAAGGGCTTCCCACGGCTTGCCCAGGTGAGCCGAGGGGAAGGGTGCTGCGGCAGAGGTTGGCAGGAACCGAGTGGCTTTGAGCCCACTGCCTGCAGGAACGTTACTGTCCCAGCGGCTGGTCTTAATGGTGGAGCCTGCTGATGCTTCCTCCCAACCTCCGCTCAGCTCAGCTGTGCAATCACGCAAAGCAAATTCAAACCCCGATGATAAGAATACCTTGGAATAATTAAAATTGCTGTTACACATGTATTTTCATGTCCAGGGTTTAATCTGTGTATCTCTTCTATACGCTGTATACCCTTCCCAGGCACTTAGAAAGGCTTAGCTCTAGAATAGCAATGGAATTAACTCAAATTGCTGAGTCTAGGGTATATTTCTCTATATTCTGCAGGTAATTCCATACTCTTCCAATGAATTCCATGTAAATTTTCTGTATAAATTTTGTTCAGCAGAAGTCAGCTATGTGTGGAAGCTGTAACTTTTCCTTGTAGTTTCTCAGCAGGAACACACTGTAAGACAGACAGTGCACTCTGAGTCTCTGACAGGTTTCAGTGATCACACTGGATTTTAACGAAAAATTAAATTTACCTGTTAACTGTACTGGTATTCTTTTCAATGAATTGCACTTGAAAGTAATTGCACTAACATGTAGTTGCATTTTTTAAATGCTTTTCAGATACCATACTTCCTCATGCTGCATTTGCAGCTGATTTCATTCAGCCCCAGTCATGCCGAGGTTGCAGGCTGTAGCTATCTTCTCAAACACTTTGTAACTAGAGGTTCCTGTATTATTAAAAACATTTTATGTCCTGGACTCAGCTCAACTTTTCTGAAAAGTGATCATCTGGAAGTCAGTCTGAGATCCAGCTGTCTCACATGGATTTTCCCTGCTTTCAGAAACAATCATCTGTTCCACTGCTTTTGAAGTTTCTGGGTCCTGAGAGCAGGGACTGTCCAGCGTATCGCCACTGCTGTTGCAGTGAAGAGGGGAGGCTATGTCGGAGGGCTGATCTGAGGGTTTGCCTGGAGCAGGCGGCAGGGGCACGGACAGAGGAAGATTCATCATGTAGAACACGTTGCCCAGACGTCGAGACACCTTTAAAGACAAAAGCACAATTGCAGCAATCGCTTCTTGAGATGGTGTTAAAGCCATTAAACATCAAGGCTGACTGTTGTGTAGCAATGCCAGCGACATCCAGGAGATCCCAGCCATCTCAAAAGGTTATCAGGGGTTAGCAAAAGTGAAAAAAATCTCTTCTGTTTTCACTCTCATATTTTTCTAGGCTCAGGTTCTCGTGGAAGGAGCTTGGCAATACTGAGCATGGGAAAACAGCCCAGTGTGCTGGGCCTGACAGCAGGCTCCTCTTGCTCTTGAGGTGCTGTAACACCCATGGGACAGAGGGGAGGCAAACTGCCAGCCAGGAGTGGGGAAGGTGGTTCTAATGGGAGAAGAGACAGCAAGGGGTTAAAGAAAAGGAAAAGAACCAGGCAACAACAGAAACACACAGAGAGTTGGTATTACTGGATGAAATTAAGAGCAGAAAACTTTAAACACAGAGGGACAGCCTGTCCCTGAAACATGTAAGGTTATATTCCCAGAAAGGCTGTGGAAACCTCTACTTTGTATGTTTTAAAAGCCGTGTTGGAGCAAAAGCAAGTATGTATCAGAGCACTTCTTACCAGCTGGGAAGGAAAAAGAGGAGTGAAACTGAGTTAATTCATCAAACACGTCTTTTCCATTTCCAACCTCAGCCTAGTCTCCAGTGTTGTTGTGTCCAGACTCCACTTTAAGTGTCTCTCAAACTGTCAGTCCTAACCTCCCCTCAGTGTCTCCCTGCGTGCTGTTGTAACGTGCAGAGAAGCAAAAGCAAACTATGCTGGAGTAATTTCTTTTCTCCTAATATTATGGTAGTTGCCTTATCAGGGAGAAAAAATGTGTTTTAATTTGGAAAAATTTCATCCTGTTAGCTTCTGACTCTCTCACATCTCTGTGACTTGCCATTTTGGCATACATTTAATGATCATACCTGAGAGCGGATTTTTAATGCTGGTCCGAGTTTTAATCCCATTGTATCCAGGAGGTGTTCCTCTGTTAGCAGTGGGAGGGTTTCTCCATCAATAGCGTGGTCTTTAAATATCTTATGAAATGATAAAACACATCATGGTGTGCTAAAACAAACTTCACTGGTTATTTTTTTATGCTTAATCTATAGACAATAAAAGGAGGAAATAATAATTATAGGGTTTTATCTTCATATTTATCTCTGAACTGCAGCGTGAGGTCTCTTGTTTCAGTGTGTGCATATCAGCACATTCGCCTGTAGTTTCTCTACTTGTTCTTGGCAATCGGGAACTTTCAGTATTACTTAGTTCTTTTTTTTCTTAGGAGGTGAGCAGCCTGCTACCAATGAAAGAATAGTATTGATCTTATTTAGGCTTTACCAAGAATATAAGTGGTTGAGTCTCCATCCCTAGAGGTATTTAAAGAATGGATAGATGTTGTGCCCGAGGACATGGTGTAATGATGGACTTAGTGATGTGTTAACGGTTGGACTCGATCATCTTGGGGGTCTTTTCCAACCTTAACGATTTTATGATTCTATGATTCTATGATTCTATGAATATACAGGATTTCAACCTCTTTGCTTGCATTTCTAATGATATTTCATTTTTCAAATGGAATGATGCCTATAAGAGCTCAGGGGTGGTAGGTGGGTTATACCCATATCCAAGAATGCAAAATTGCTTTAATCTGTATAAAAATTGTGCAGGGCATGTGGAGTGAAAAAATTAAGATATTTTTCTTATACTATTCTTTTGCTGCTGGTCGTCCTGGTATGTGCCATGACCAACGACTCCAGGTTGCAGCAGAAGGCATGTAGCCTCTCAGGGCATGGGCTGCCTTTCCCTTTAAGAAGCAAGCGGCTTCATATGTTGAAGCACAATGAAAACTACTGTTACCTTTGTAACTTCATGTCAACCAGTTAACCTCTAGCATTTACATTTGTTCAATGACCTTTAAATCTAGATGGTCCTAAAGACCTGAAAATGTGACGAATGTTTATAATCACCTGGGCATATTCAGAACAGCCTGGGAGGCTAACAATGAAGTTGTATACATCGTCAACGGTCCACTTGCGAATGTCTTCAATGGAAGAAATGTCTTCTCCATTCAGGATCAGGCCATGTGCTCCTTTGAGGAGGAAACACAAATGTTATGTTTGTAGGACTTTGCTGGCCCATCAATAGGAAATGACTGTTAACATGAGAATTTTTACGCTTCTCCAGAACCTAATATATTAACAGCAGTGTGTAGCCACAGACAGGTACAGGAGTCCTAGACACCAAAATCACCATATAGTCAGTAGTAGCTGGTTCTGGAGGGTTTTCTTTTGGTGACTTCCTTTGTTTACTGCTGACACTGTACGTACCAGTCCCTACACTTACAAATCATACGGCAGTATTTTCTCTAATGCGTACATTATCCAATGCTTTTGATTCTTCAGACTTTATTGTTATTTTAACTTGACTAATATTTCAGTAGAACAGAACCAAGCCTTTGCTAGCCCATAGTGCCTACTGTGAATTAGAAGGACATATAGAAAAGTTATGGGCTGAAGAGAGAGGCTAGCTCACAATTTTATTCAGCAATTTTGTTTATTTTAATTGAAATTCCTTTTGCAGACAGGAGCTGAATACTTAATGTGCATTATATATTTTTAGTGGTACCGTATGTCTTCGGTAGATGATCCTGGACAAACACTCCAGCCTGTTCTCGTTTCAGGTAATGGGAGGTTTTGCAGGGCTCGTCCACTGGCACCAGTGCATTTAACAAGAGCTGCAAAGCTTTAGAAACAATGATTCTTGCACAGTGGCTGGAGAGGTCTGTGGCTACGCTCTGTTCTTGGGGAGGTCAAGTCTCAGGGATAAGTTTGTTCCTAAATGAGTGCAGCTTCTAAGGGGATTCCTTGTCCTGTTTGACACACACAGGGATTATGATCAGTATATTGCGTGCCACTGCGTTTCCCCCCGACCACCAGAAGGAGAGAAGAGAATGTAACATGTTGAACAGAATTGCGGAAAACCTCAAAGTGCTGCTAACTTGACAGCTTAGGGGTGACAAGCGTGTTGTCCCCAGGGACTGATATAAACACAGGGTGACATCCTACAGCAGGATAGTGCATGGCACAGAGCATTGAAACAGTTAGGAGGCTGCTTTGTGACTTTTTGCTGTGCAGTTGCATTGTCCTGCAAAGTAAAACACTGCTATCTAGGATGCTGAAACCTCCATTATGCTGGCAAGCAGCACAGTTTGCAGGTAGGGAAAACCACTCTTTGCTGACTTGGATTTACCAAGTTATTACTATTTGCAGCATATGAGTTCTAGATTTAGTTGCCATGACTCTATCATACCAAAAATTTGCTTAAAGCAGAGGGAAGAAATAAGAGAGCAAATCAATAAAAATAAATAAAGTCAACATGCCACTCTTAACTGTAATCTGGAGACTTCACAAACCTGAAGGTAGCAATGGGTTGCCAGGTACTGGAAATCCATATGGTAACGTTGAGAATGGGATTGCAGAAGGGTACATGTACTTGTCATCAAAAGCAGCACAGGAGGCATTAGATTCCTTCTCATTTGTGTTGCTGCAGCTGTTGGTTTCAGCAGAAATTTCATGAGTAGCACAGTTTTTTCTCAAGCCTTGTTCAAATTCTTTACAGTTTTTGGCAACCGCAGATGGCTCAGTCTGGTTTTTGCTTTGTTCATGTTTGTTTGGTGTCTCCACCTCTGCTTCTTTCTTGTCTTCTTTCTCATCATCTGCTGCAGCTGAAGCAGGGTCCGTAGTTTTGTCGTCAGCTTGGTTCTTTGTGCCGTTGGCACTACAGTCTGCAGTTTTGTGATTTCCAGCTCTTCTCCCTGGTCGACGTCCCCTCTCCCTTTGCAAGGTGCTGACTGGGGGGTATGGGCTGGTTGCCATGAGCATAGTGTTGCCATGAATTTCATCGAGGGTGGTACGGTGAACATATAAGTCGCTGGGAAGATGGCCTTCAGGTAGTCTGTGCCTGCCACGGAAAGCAATGGGACTAGCTGGCATCCCATGGTAAAGGAAAGGTGCGTCCAGGCCCAGTAGCCCTTTCCGATGAGCTTTCTCCATTTCTTTTTGCTGAAAAATAGCACTCATCTCCATTTCCATTCTAAGAGACACATAGAGCACAAGCAGTTAGGGCAGCTCAGTTCCTTCATCACCTCTTTTTTCAGTGGCAGATTAAAACTCAGATAGTTGAATAGGTAAGAGTACTGCTTTTCTTCTCTCGCCCCTATATTGTTCTGTGTGAGAGGTCACAAACTGCAGATGGAATGCCAAACCTGGCTATATTTAATGTGCTGCCAGATACATATAATAAACCGAAAGGAAGAGAAAATATATCTTCCATGTGATGGCTCTGGGTAGTATTTCAGACAAAAAACTGTTATTTGTATATTGGCAATCCAGGCATTATTACAGTGATTATGCTTACTTGGGATTTGGAAAATTATCTCCAGGGTCATAAGGATCAAAGACTAAAGAAAATAAGTTGATTTACATTACCAATCAGAAATTATACTGAAAACTGGAAAATGGCAGTGATATTGTAAGTGATAAAGAACTAGAATTATGTTATCTATGGAACCTGTGCATACATTCAGAGTAAGCTAATGTGAGTAAGTCTCTTGAGTAACTCTCCATAGTGCCTGGCACCTGAGCATGGCTCTGCGAGTGTGAAAGCTCCTGGTGGTCACTGTTCAACCAACCTCCCTCCTGGTGGATAAAGCCAGCGCTCCAGGATCTGTGCCAGCTTCCTGTCCCCGGCATAGCAGGTGCAAGGGCTTACCAGTGAGATGCGCAGAGTACAAGGAGTAGTATGTGTCTCCATTGTACCGATCTTTGTTGGTATCAGCTTTCTCTGGAGCCAAGCTAGTGATCAAACAGAAAGCTATAGCTTTAGCTCCATAGCTTCCGCTGGAGCTGAGATGGGAGAAGCGAGCCAATCTACCAGACACAAACCAGAAATGGTTCAGCCTGCCTTCCTTGCTTTGAGGAGCTTTCAGTGGGACTGCCACATTCTTCTTGGGGGCTTGTGAGGGCAGCCAAGCCTTTGAAGTGCACTGAGATAGCTTTCTTAACACTGCAATGAGGATAACAGGTCAGAGAAAGTCTGACTTTTAGGAGACTTCTCATTAATGTAAAATTGTCAGGAAAACAGTTTGAGCAAATGGTATCTATTCAGATGATTGTGGCAAGGAGGAATTAGTTGATCACTCCATAACATTCAGGGCTTTTTCTCTGCCCTCTTTTCGTCTTTGCAACAACCTCTGAATTATTAATTTTCTGCTTTCAGAGATCCAGTGGAAGTGTTTTGTCTATGTCCTTGTACATCTTGCCCAATTGTCATTACTCGCACAGAGCTCTCGAGGTGGAGATAAACAGCAAAGAGCATTACATTCCTGACTAACTGCTCCGGATAAGATAGTCTGCTCCTCTGAGGACCAGCAGACAGGGGATCACTGGGCTTTGGTAGGAGGCAGAGTCCCTTGGAGAACAAGGATTTGGTCCCAGGTGCTCAGCAGCACAGCTGCAGCAAATGCAGGAGATTGTT
Source organism: Nipponia nippon (assembly GCF_047370975.1). Classification (NCBI taxonomy): domain Eukaryota; kingdom Metazoa; phylum Chordata; class Aves; order Pelecaniformes; family Threskiornithidae; genus Nipponia; species Nipponia nippon. The sequence continues at coordinate 4,769,098 of NW_028262391.1, forward strand.
TGCCAAAACCTGATTTCTATAAAGGGTGAAAGGAGCTTTGGAAGCTAGTGGAAATTGCTGGGATGGTGGAAGATAGGGGTAAAAGGTTATCTCATTGATTTAGGCTGAGCTCTTTTATGTTGGGATTTTCCTGGGTTTGGTGGGTTGAGGGGAAAGCCTGAAGAGGCAGGACTAGCTCTGATGTGGCTGAGGGGATATGTGTTGGCCCTGCTTGCTGCCAGCTATCTTACTTGTTTTTCTCAGGGTTTTTGCCATGTGGCAGGAGCTATATGAAATGCATTGTTGATGCAAATCTTGTGCTTGGAGGAGTTCAGTAATCAAGCTTTGGTGACTGAAGAGCTCAAAACGCTTCTGTCATAATTCTCTTGAGATGCCTGCTCGGAATTTATCTGTTCTTTGCTCTTAGTCTTACTGTGCAAGGAGTGCTGCTGCTCAGTACTGTGCCGAAGCCCAGTGCAGGTGTGGTTGGAGTTCCTCTATGGAAATGGTGTGGCTGTGAGGGAGGGCACTGGTGGTTACTTAACCAGCTACTGATTACACTGAAACCGGTACAAATAACTGGACTCTTTATAGTCACCCTGACATTCAGACTATTTAGTTAAACTAGGAAAGCTGTCCACCCTGGTAGGGTGGAGACGTAGCTAATCATCCCAAGAGCCCAGCTGCAGAGGCTTAAAATGTTGTGTGTGATAGCACACAGCCATAAAGTTTGAATTTGTTTCTGACTTCTTGTAACTTCAGGGTATTTGGATCCAGAGTTCAAGGGCTGGGGCTGAAGTCTGTGGCTTGTTTCTTTCTTTAACCAAGCTGAAGGGTGTGCTTCTTTTTATTATGTTATTTTAAGGCTAAAAGCAGAATAGGGGCAAGCAGAAAGTTCAGTAACTTCAGATCATCAGAGATAACTGCGGACCCTCTGCTTCTCTGGGGAATTTGAAAAAGTATCTCAGTCGCTGTAAATAAAACCCCACAAAAAGTCTGTGACTTAATCACTTCCATCTGCCTTTGCTGCCCTAATCCTGGCACGCACCTCAGAGCAAAGCTTGCTATTGATTACCTGGCAATGTTTTGCTTTTGGACCAATTCCTGTCTTCTGGCCACAGCTTCCATGGATTCTGGTTGCAGAAAGCTATATCCTTAAAGGAGGGAGGAGAGAAAAAAAAAAAATCTTTAAAATTCACTTGTTTCCTCAAGCAAATACACAAACCCCAAAGCAATGCAGAGACACTAAAAAGCTTTTTAAGACTTGAACTGTGTGCTTTGCCAGGAAGCTGATTTGACTTCAAGTTAGATCCTATTTCTGTTCATTGCTTTGGTGGGAATATGTAGTAGAAACATGAAGTCCGGCATCAGGCGTTGGCAGGATCAGATCTGTAGTTAGGTATACCTGCCATTATCCATGAAGGCAAGAGACAGCAGGGTGATTTTATTTGGTGGCTTATGTCTTTGAAGTACATATAGCTGCTCAGAAAATAATAACCAACAGTTAAGCAAAGCAAACCTGCTCATTGAAGACTGTTTTCAGCCTATATGCCATGTAATTTTAAATGACGTTTCCCCTTGAGGGAATCTCTTATTTGAGATCCACCTTAGTGGGGGTGGGGGGGAAAGCTGAAGCCAGAAATTCTTGTTTCTAGATCGATGTGGCATTGAGAATTTATTCACTCATCTCAAAGGAGGAACCTTAAGATATGACCTCTTTGCATAAAGTGCTATGTAAGTTTACGTGCAGCATGACATGCGTGCCACAGTTGTGTTGCCACGCTGTGAGACCCAGCCTTCCCCTTAGAGCTGTGCTGTAATTTTGAGCCTTTCTTAAAAGGACTTGTAGTTGCCCTACATGAGTAAAGTGACGCGTGGTGATTAAGGAATATGATCAGTAAAGTAGTCTTTTAAAACAGCCAATGCTCATACATGAGCAAGAGTTAAATGTAGCAAAAAGTGTTGTTGATTGGACTCATTTGTTTAGCTACAGCCTTCTGTTTAGGTGTGAAAATGCTTGGAAAATACAAAAGGAAAAGGAGAGAACACAAACATGCAAATGATTCTGAAAACCGTGTATTTAACAAAAGGTAAAATGGATGTGTTTAGACTTAAACTGGCACAGTTTAGAATCCCTGGTAGGCAGACTGCCTCCTTTCAGTGAGACTGTTTTTCCAAAGAAAATAAACTGTTATTGACAGTACCGATCAACCTATGAAAAACTAGTAGGTGCAGTTTGCTTTCTCATTCACGTGCTATCGCTTTTCAGGATGCAGACAATGCTTCATTACCTGGGCCTGGGTAAACACGGTTGGACAATATGTTTGGCATGTTTGCGTGCTGTGAGACTGTGGGTCCAAGGTGGGACGCTATATGGATTTGTCTTGGGTCAGCTGATGCCATCATTTCAGATGAAGGTAACAGATCTCTGAGAGGAAAAAAATACATTCAGATATGCAAAGGACATTGTTTACTTAAGAATAATCTAAGATCTTTATATACTCAGGTACAGCACATGCACAGTTACTCTTTAACTGCAGTGTTGTAATAGGAAAATGGTGCAAAATACCTGTCTACCAGTCGAGGCTCAAACTGGGAGGGAATCGCCTGCATTCTCTGCTGGCCTGCGCCCATTAGCTGAGGGTTTACTGCCATCAACTGATTTCTCATTAGCATCTCTTGCCGCTGCCGCAGTTCTGACACAAAGCATATACAGTTCTGTTGTCAATGTAGTAAATTATACTGCAGACAGAATCGCTTTTTAACTTTACCAGAAAAAATAGGGATTTTTTTCCTCAAGTGCCAGCATTTTAGTATGAGTTAGCAAGTCACGCTTTTTTTTTTTTAATAGCAGCAACTAAAAAAGAAGACATTTCCACTGCCACCTTAACCATGTTGTTTAAATAATGTAGTTTTATACAAACTGCGGTAAAAATAAACAGGATATGCACAGTCAAGGGTACCAGAGGACAATTTACAATCAACAATAATTCATATATTGCTATTAAACAGAAGAGAATAGCCATGAATGTTAGGTCCTCTGCTTGAGAGAGCTTTCATTTTTAATGCCATTTTATTTTTAGAAAAATCTTATTAGCTGGAACCTGCCTTGTCATGAGACAGCAGCTCCAGAAAGAAGAACCTGCAGTGGTGGGCCAGAACATCATAATGTCCAGCTATGGCTTTTGTTGCAGAGTTCCTGTGTGACCTTGACTCTCCAGATGCTTAGCATCTCTTGATCAAATTCTGCATACTAAGAATCCCCCATGTTAACTTTTAATTATCTTAAGAGAAATGTTTCTCCAGTTACTCCTAAGACAAATCTGAGGTGCCTTTTAAAGACATTAAACCTGTTGCTGGCTGTTTCTTGTACAGATATTAGCAATCCTATAACCAAATGCAGAGTTAGGTTCCTTCCTGCTTACCTCCTGCTGCCATGCCACTTGCTAATCGGTATAAGTGCTTTTCTTCCAGCGTTCCTTGTTCCCCCAGGAGAGACATTTTTCTCATGTGATCTCGTGGAGTCATGCTGCAAGGAGACAGCAACTTTTCTGTTGTAAAGAACTGAATCAGCAGGCCCGAAGAAAAGAATAAGACGTTTAACAATGTAAGAAACGGAGCAGGTTATGCAAGTTATTTCTCAGATAAGCAGGTAGTCCTTCTGTCAGTCACAGCTGGACCCTTTGGTGCTTGTGGATTGCATTGGTAACCATATAGAAACTTTCAGTTTTCAGGACAATGCAAATGTTGCCCTTGTTTATATTGAGTTGTTTGGTGTCCTTGGGTCTTACTATGCAAGGAAAGTCAGGATGTTGGGAAATACCAGCTGCTCAGAAGGATGTGGTTAAGCCAAAGTCTTTTGCCTGCAGCCCCTGGTGTATCACAGCAGCCCTGAGAACAGTGACATGTGCTTCATACTCGGGAGGCAGGTATCTTTGATTTAATTTGGGAATTGTAATAGTTCGGAGCCCCGTCTAATGTAAACTAAGTGAAACATGGAAAGAAATGGTAGAAATAAGCTGTTCCAAATGACATCAGCCCCTTAAGACTGCCAAATGAAGTAAAAAAGGTAAAAGAACATGCTTTGTAGTGATGAAAACAGTGATAAAACCAGGTAGGCTCAGATTAATTATCCATATATATCCAGGTAAATAAAGCCAGATGAAGAGTAGAAATCCAGACTGAAAACTAATAGACTACAAATGCATAGTTGAATAGCTGTAGTGTCACTGGGGTGGATAGTGTCAGCATTTCTAAGTCTGTCCAGAGAAGCAGGTGACTAGATTACAAATAGATCCTGGTACCAGGAGAATGAGTAACCACAGTATGCCCCGCTCAGGATTTTGGGGGGAACAATCTACAGCAGGATTATTTGTCCTGATAGATCATAAAGGAATTAGTCCTGTAACCCCCAGCCTGGATGTTAAAAAGCTATCCTGGGTGGGAGGCTTTAAATTGAGGGGTTGGCAGAAGGAGCAGGCTAGCTTAAAGGCAGCAAGGGCATCTGTACATTCATTTCAAACTAGATTTGCATAGCAAATGATTGATTTTTTTTTTTTTTAAAGTAAGTTGAAGTTAAGGAGTTGAATTTTCTTCCCCATTAGCTCTGACAAAATGGATTCTTTTCTCTCTTCTGAAAGATGGAAGATGTAATGCTTAAGTGTTCTCATCCTGTAGACAGAGAGTTACAGCTCCATGAGTTCAGCCGGCATTTGATACAGATAACAGCGAGGGACCCCTTAGAAATACAAACAGAGAAGCAAAGAGAATTTGCCAAAACCAAAGAGAGCTCAAGTGAATTATGCCTTTCTGAACCTTTCCACGAAAGCTAGCACATAGGAATCACTGGAAACAAGATCTAAGAAACAGAGGACTGACTGTGCTGCTAAGTGCAGCCAACTCGTCTCCGCTGGGTCTAGTTTGGGAGATGAATCCTATGGCAGGGAAACCATCACTGACAAATTCCCTGACAGTAGCTACCTTCCATTTCAGCTGAGTGCTGACAACTGCTGAATTCATATTAATAATCACTCCACAAAGATGTGATCTCTGAAGCACAAATGGCCAGAACCATCCAAAACCATCCAGAGCTTTGCATGATTTGATTTTTTTATGGCTTACTTGCCAATTTGCCTTTAGCATGTTGTGATAATGTTATTACATTAAAATGCCAGCCTTCTCTGAGAGCTCTGACTAACTTTTGCTCAGGTCTTTCTCCTGTATTTTCACATTTATGCCAAACTTGCTTACTTTGCAGGCTGAAACATATTTTCATTTTTATACTATGTTGCCCCTGCTTCTAGCCTTACAAAGTCAATGCCTGTGGTTAACGGCATTGGCATGATAAAATCCAACTGTGGGACAAATTGTGCATGTGTGGCCACTGCAAAGGCAGTGGCGTTGTACAAGTACCAGTGAGACCAAACACAGCTTGAGGTGTAAGCATTGCTATGAGTACAAGACAGATCCAATTGCCAAGTGGTTTGTTTACCTTTAAACCAGCTACTAGGATACAGAAATTCCTTAGAAATAGTAAGCAGGAACAAGCAAAATTCCCCTTTTCACAGCCAGTCCTTCTCCAGAACAGAACCAAAGTTTAAAAACTGTTCATTATCCAAAATCTGATGGAAGCCAAATCCTATATTTTATTATCCAAGCCATTTATAAATTAGAGTAATCATTATAACTCCTTTTATTGCCTTTGACCTATTGATGAGTTACAAAACATTTTAAGGGGAAGTTATCAATCTAATTCACATGCTTCAGGAATTTACCCTTTCCTTGGTATGGTGACGATACTTGGTTTTCCAAAGCGTAGGCAAGGTAGTCATTTCAGCCATTCAGACTGCGAGTAGAGGCTATACTTGGACCACACCACTGGCGTTCCTTCAAAATAAAAAGTTCTTTACATTTGTAAATGTTGTAAATGCTAGATTCCGTGTTGGCCAAGATTCAGGTCTTCCTGGAACCAGACAAGCCTGTCAAATCCAAGAACAGCACCATGTCCTTTGTTCTTTACATGTGTATCTGAACATGTGCTGCTGGACATGTTTCCATTTGCCTTTTTTTTAGGATACTTTAGACTTAAAGCGGTTTAGGACGCTGGGTGCTTCATGAAGAGCATTTGAGCTGCCAAAGTGCTTCTGAGCTGCTAAAGCATTTTAAAGCTCAGTACTAAAGCGATTTAGTGCTGAACTAAACTTTACAGCAGCTCAAAAAAATAGATGGCAACTGGGATGATGGTATTTGCCATACCATATTGGTCCAATGAGCCATTTAGGTGGTTTCTTTTCACAGATGAGTGGCTGCGTATTAAATACTCTGGAAAACAAAGCTGCAATTTTAAACTTCGTGCTAACCTCCTTACAGCCTGGCCTTTGCCCTTTACCTTGTACACCTGACTAGAGAATATGAAGGTGCAAAGCAACCAGCAGAGGTCCAGATAGACATAATGGAAAAAACATGAGGTTTTCACCTTTTTATTCTAGTAAATCAGAAAAAAAAAATTAAAAGGTAGTATTAACGCTAGCAAAGTTTTGTCTGTCAGATGACTGACAAGCTGTACCACTTTTGCTTTTTAGGAACTGCTAGAATGCTTCAGTCCCCTGTTTTAATCACAGTTGTGAATGCGCTTTATTCTGGGAAAGCTGTCCCTGTGTGGGAAAAAGACATGCAAGTAAAAGACACTTTTCTTTATCAGGCCTACCTAGAACTTCTACACTCCTCCCCAAAATCACACCTGTGACTAAAATTATTTGATACAACTTTAAAGTGTAGAATCATGGAAAACCTAGTGGGAAAAGACCCATCTGTTCTGACCCAAATCCACCACCTCCATGTGGGATCCCATATACCCTGCCTGTTCTGACGGATATCTATCAATGCTCAAGCGGTAGGAGCTGGGGTTAGAAACCAGTAGCGCCAGCATCGCTGTGGTGTTCTCTGTGTAGTCTGTGCCGTTCCCAAAACAAGTCTGGGTTTTGTGTTGGATATGAAGTATGTTATACTGTCTGTTGACTGTGACTCTCTCACATAGCCTCCTTTCAGAGCTGAAGCAGAAACTATTTAAGAACTTTCTTAAAATCTGTCTTTTAAAAAGTGAAGTTTCTTTTCGATGCTGGCATTTTCACTGAATGTAGCGTACCAAATACAGCAGCCTGCGCAGTGGAGTTGATCCATATTTATTGATAGATTATTATCTATTAGATGACCAAGTTTCACAGAGCATCACTTCAGGCAACATTCATCGCTTCAGGCAATGTGCATCACATAAGCAACTTATCCTCTCAAAGGTAGACTAGGTGGGCTGTTGGTTTGACGTGGAAAAGGTATAGTATTGAAAAAATCATGGAATATCATGACTTGAAAGTTCATTGGTATCTTCTTCCACTCAAGCTGTAGCTTACTGCTTCCACTGACCCAGTTTTTGAATCCTCATGAGCCAAAAGGAGGGTTTGATTCCTTAATGAGGTTTTCACTGGAGTTGCTTCATGAAGTCATTCTGTTTTTTCTTCATTGGTGTGCCAGTCAATCCTATCTAACTTATCTTGGATTTCTTCTCAGATATATAAAAATAACACTGGTATTTGTGGTAAAAATGTTGAGATGTTATTTCCACCAGAATTCTAGTCTACATTCCTGAGTTGAATGTCAAAATATCAGTATGGTTTAAATTTAACTTAAAGGACACATTTTGGATGTATATGTTACCTGCATTAAATTACTTGTTTATTTCCCTGAATTTCCTCTTCAGGGAAGTATTGAATTGATCAGGTAGGATAAATAGTTAGCTTAATAACCTAATATAAAGACTTGTATGTAACCCTGTGTCAGGAAGAGATACTGAACTTGGCTAATCTATGTTATTCCATTTGGAAAAACACCTTTTTTGGTTACTTAGCTGGGGTTCTGGCTTGCAGGTCAAATTTAGGGTACTTAAGGTTTGTACCATTTTCTTAACAACTAGCATATTAGAAACCAACATCAGCAAAAAGAGATCTCTGAGGGAACAGGGAAAGTATACTTCTGATACATATATTAGCTGGGATTTGAGAGTAGCTCAAAATGTTGCATCAGGGTTCATATAAATTCATACGCACCAGCTGTCCAGTGTTACATTCATATATGGCTCTTCTCTGATCCTATTGCACAAATCCTGGCTGTACAGCACATTACAGGGATGAAGACAAGTTAATCTCTACCTTTAGAGTCTTACCCTTAGCAAACCCTTCTTGGCAGCAGGCAGAACCACTCACCCAGTACTAATTCTGTCTCAGTTTATTAGATGAGAAGTGGCAAGGCACGAACTTCATGAAGCAGAAGCATTTGCAAATCTAATCATGCTATATGCAGTTTAAAAATGTCTATAGCAGTCTGTGTATCTATATTATTAATTGCATTGGCAAAATACAGTCTTGTCTGATGTGTAATATAGACTTGTTGGAAGACTTTTTTTTTTACTTAAATGCATCAGGAGTTCTTTAACTAATACTGCTTTTATTTATATCAAACACACAGAATTAGCATTTTTTAAAAGCAGTGTTCAGTATACCTTTGCAATGGATCCGCAGATTGTTTGGAAGAGGCTGAGTATTGTTTAAAATGCTCAGGTAAATCTGTGTCAGAGAAATCAGTTAAACATATAATATAAACATTTATACATGAGTATGAGTGAAATATATGAAGAAACTCATGCATAGTCTCATTTTCATTCCCATTGGCTCCCTTTTTAGAAAAAGCTCTCCTGATTACTTGAGAAATCAGATGCTGTTTTAAAAAATAGGTAAATATTCTGATATTATTACTACTCTAATGTTATTAACTGTAGTATCAAGGGTTCTTGCTCTAAACCTATGCTAAGTCATAAAACTAGAGATTGTGTTTATTCAAGAACCACAGTCAGCAAAATAAATGACTTTTGGAAAGCTAGAAAGCAATTGTACCAACATCATGTCATACGGGATCATGAAATATGTCTTCTTAATTGGGGTAAGGTACCATTGGAGAGGCTGTAGGGCTAAATTCTAATCCTAGATACGTGGGCACAGACTGCTCAGAGACTGAGATTAGAGTGTAATCCTAAAACTGGATTGAGAACGATACATTCCCTATAGAAAGGAAAATAACTATATTTATACTGTGTGTGTCAGCCAGTAGAGTTTGCATTGCATGCCTTTACACCGAAAGGAAGACATGGATGTTTCACCATTTTTGAGCTAGCTAGTTGTTAAGATTGCAAGCAACAAGTCACTCGTATTTCTTTTAAACACACTGGTGTCAGGAAGAAATTAAGGCCTAGTATTGGCAAATTCAATCCTTCAGGAACTAAGTTAGGTTCATAATAGGAGTTCATTCATCTTGTTCCCACCGGAATGGCTGGGGGCACAGGGAAACTGTTACTCCTGTGTGCTGCTAAGGCAACAGTCAGCTTAATGCCTTGACTAAAACGGAAGGTGGAGATGCACTGGGCTGAGCACAAACACTCAGCAAGAGCCCTCAAAGCCTACTAGGTGAGACAGACAGATGGTGGAGGGAAAAAGAAGCAGCTCTGCCATTTGATATGGCGTCGGAGGCATAGGGATGCAGGACAGTAAGCAGCTGAGGTGCAAATTGTGCTTAGCGCTTCTCCCTCTCAGCTTGGTGCCGTAACCACAGGACCGGTTTCTGCAGAACCATAGTGCTAATATTGTTCATTCGTATTTGTGGCAGCACCCAAAGGCTCCAGCTGAGATCGTGCTGAGTGCTTTAACTATGCTTTTTAAAAAACCTAAGTAAAATAACTAATCAAGATCTAGTGAAAATAGTGGTTGTAGCAGAGCAAGTGTGTGCATGCGCACATGTATGTGTGTAACATTGTACACCCACCCTGTATCCTGCCAAACTGGTACATGGAGAAGCCGTTTACAAGGGATGGGTCTCTCTATTACATCGGTTATATACACAGAGATAAGTGCATGATGTAATTTGTTTTCCTTGCGGATTTATTTCATAATTAGGGATGACATTTGAAACATTATCCTCTTGGCTTTGATTCTTTTAGAAGCCTAAAGATTGCAAAATGTGGCATAAGTGGGATCAGTTAAAAGGAAACTAAACTCTGTATTTTTTACTTTTTAACCATTTTTACTTTTAAAGCATGAAAAAGAAGTTTTTTCATTTTTTTATTTTTAAATACTGGAAATGGAAGTCTTGGGTTGGAAAGCTTTCTGACAATTGGAGAGCAAGGCTGGTATTTCCAAATGAAATGCAGTTGAATTTTAGTGGGATTTGTGTCTCACTTTAACATGAAATACTGGCGCAAATGACTACACTCCCAGTGCCAAGAGAAACTGGGTAGTGGAAAGAGGAAAGGGTTTTAGGAAGGCTATTTAAAACTATTTTTATTTAACAACTCTTTAACTTCACTGGCTACCTAAGAGTTTGAATCTAGAAAACTCGTACTGAATCCTCAGTACCTTCCCTCTTCAGTTAGGACATTAAATATTGCAGCGGTATCCCTCAGACTTCCCAAAATCCTCTGATAAAACAGAAAACTGCATTTGGTGTGTCTTACACCACTAAGGTAAACCAAGATGGTGCGGTTTTTATCATTAATTGTTTCAGGTTGGCTTTCTTTATTACAAAGCAAAAGACAGAACACACTCATCTTAAAAAAATATTTGCAGGTATGTCAAAATATGTGTAAGTCACAGATATCAGACACTAAAACCACTCTTATTTTCCCAACTCATATATGAAGTCACAAGTTTTAATACAAACTTTTTCCCCCTGTGAGATTAACATGTGAAATTGCACACCTGATCCTGTAAACAGACTCAGAAATCAGCATCTTGAACAGACTGAATATTTTCAGCTCCAGTTTGCAGGAACAAACCATGACAAAATTACTCGAGTCGGGATTCCCTCTCTCTCTCTCTCTCTCTCTTTCTGTGTCTCTGGGGCACCAGGGAGATACGAAAATTCACATATTCTGTAACTGAGGAACTTGAAATTTTAGCTCTGAAGGCAATATAATAGTGCCCAAGCCTTTCTCAGTCTGCAGTTAATTCCACCCACATATTCAGATAATAACAAGATGTGAGGAACCCTCATCACGTTATGATATTATTCATATATCACACTGCATACATTGGTGTTCCACAAAGCTGCTAGCACTGAGGTTTGTTACAATGGCTGCGCACACAAGCAAAATTTTAATTAGATAAATCTAATATAGGTACATCAGACTAAACCAGCCAAATATATCTGTATGATGATAACCTTGATTAATTCTGACTGCACACTGATTTAGAAAATCCATTGCTCGAGGAAGTATCTGTAAAATATTGAGGTTTTTCTATTGTACTTTAAAAAGATAAATTAGCACAAAGATTAAGCTATATGTATTAACAACCAGTTAGCTTTTAAGTATATTTTGTTACGGTTAGACAAGACAGTGAAACATTTGTGCATGTACATTAAGCAACTCAATCTGTATCCAAAGTTTTCTAGAAGAATATTGAATATGCAATGACAAGCCTTCCCAAAGTAAAATCCTCCATTTGTGAAACAGATCTTTACATGTTTCCAAAACGATCAAGCTTATGTCGTTACAAATACAGCGTTTACGCTTGCATATGCACGATTATTTACCCATAAGAATACATATAGCAGATTGCTGAGAAATCAGAACACAGTTGATCACATACTTTACTTTTTCTGTATCACCCCTCCCTATTCCTAACTTTACTCTCTGCAGGCCAGTGCTGCTCTTAAAGAAAAACATCGTGAAGAAGTCTGCTTTGATCTGCGCTGTTTCTATCATGAGATAAGTCTTTCCTATCAAAATCTGAAAAATCATACACCTCTTGGGATTGCTTAGCAGATGTTGCATCGCCATTTATGTCAAAAACTAGCACACTTTTAATTTTTATTTCAAGTATACTTACATCTATTCTGAAGACCTTAGTTTTGGGTAAAATGAAGACACCATGAACATCCAAGAGTATGTGCCTTCACTATAAGTCTTCCTTTCAAGCTGCATTAGTAATGTGATTGGCAGCTTTTAAAACACATCAAGATTAACATGTCAAAAACTGCCTTAACTAACGCTGACTTTACCTTAAATACAAATTGAACTTATCTTGATCAGCCCTCATCCCTGCTTCTAAGCCCGACCCACTCTGACATCACAAGCCCTTCTCCAATACCATCCCCTAACCAGGCTGTAAAAACATAATTACAAGAAGAGCACTACGCTGATCTGATAAACCTATTTCACATTTAACCTGCTAAGCTGTTGTTAGCTTTTAAGATGCTTGATTCATTCACTTAAAATCTTCCTGTTCCAACAAGAAATATGGGAGAAGGTTAACAATTGCCTAGCTCTCACGCGTTGTGTTACCTATTTCTACTGATTTTTAGAAAGGCTGTACTTCTGGCCATTGGCAAGCGGTTATCCCAGAACTGTGTTACCCCAGAACTGTGTATCCGATTGGATTGGGGGGGAAGTAGAAGATGGAAATCCTGTTAAGCATATTGTGAGACTAACACAGGGATCAGATGGTTATACTGCTCAAGCCGGCAATTTACTCTTTAATTCTCACTGTCAGTGAGTTAACTCTCAGAATGAATGCCTAGTAAATGGCAGATTTTTAAAATGTCAGCGAGTGGTTAGTTTCTTCAAATATCCATGTCAGCCGATGGGCCGTCAGGGTTGATGTTTGTTAATCCCTTGTTTACCTGCCGAAAGTTCATCAAGTGCTCAATGCAACAACAAAAAAATTGCCCCTCATCCTCTCTCAAATGCTAACACAGGGCCTAAACCTGGAGAAAATGGACTCATGCCTATTGAAAATTGCTCCCAGAGAAGTGTTATCATTAGCAAAAGGATGTAATTCTGCTATAGTTCAGCACGTCCTTACAGAAAACAAACTATTTTTTTGTAACATAACACGAAATACATATATAGTATCTAATGTGGGATTACTTTTTAATTTTTTTTTAAAGTGACTGTGACTCTTTAAATATTTTTGTTGTAAATGCTATCATGGCTATTTTGTTGCTGTCTGGATCTTCTTTATAAAGAAGAAAATCACACCCAGAATCATTGTTTAAAAAAAAATTCCAATACTAGGCTTTAAAAATAATTTCAGGACTTGCTTTAAAAAAAATAATTGGAGACCAGCTAAAATAACCTGAGAATAATTTTCATGTGGTTGTCCAAATCTTTGCATGTTCAGGCAGACAAGGAATCGAAGGAGCATTCTAGGCTTAAAGATAATTTTCAGCTTGTGTCCAGTCCACCCGGTCTGTAACTGCCTACAGAAGCTGTGGCTCGAAATGTAATAAGTGGATAGAGTCTTGAAAAAAGTTCCTCTGCTGGAATTTTTCAGGATTGTCTGGGTGAGGCTGAAGCAAATGCTTTGTAAGATACGCAGTTGCCTGAATAAATTAAAAGCGAAGTCTTGCATCAGCATCCATTTTTCATCAGATGTTTTAGTCCATGTGAATCACGTTTCAGGAAAACCACAAAAAGTTTAATACTAGGAAAAATTACTTCCTGAGGTAGAAACAAACCCAGCAATATAATAAGGATATATATTTATTTTTTCCTGTTTTACCTAATGAGGGAAGTTTGGAGAGAGAGCACACTACTTCGCAAGACCCCTGGCATCTAGCCTTTGGTTTCTGGCACAGAAGCAGGATTGCTGTGTGCTGTAGTGAAGTGTGACAGCCACAATTCATAAAGATGCTTTAATGGTCCCTCTCCAGAGACGATCGAGTTGTTCGTGACTGGATTTTGCAGGCATCAGACGGGGGTGTATTTCGGAATCACCCAGTGGTCTGCGTGTCTCTCAGCAGTCCTGTTTCTGTTGGTCATCCTCACCAGTAGGAAAAACGGCAGAGCGGCAAAGGAGGGAGAGAGAAGGACATAGGAGATGAGTTATGAATAGAACAAAGTAATATGTAGCGTATATCAAATTGATCCAGGCCTTGGTCTGTTGATTAGTATCCCTGTTAGCTGAGATGGTTTAGGACAGCGTAGTCCCATTTTATCCCCTTTGCCGAGAGGAATCTGAGAGTGGGCAAACACTGACGCTCAGATTCCTCTGTGCAAAGGGGGTAACTGCAGCCTGACAGCTCCTACCCAGCATCTGATGTTTGTAGCCTGAGCTACTGACACCAGGTATCTACTAATGCGAAAGGTGGAGGTGGAGTCAACACCACCTTCTGTACGTTCTTACTCAGACTTATTGCCTGGGGTTACCTCTATGGCAAGCAGCGCAGAAGGCTCAAAACTGGGATTTGACCCATCCGGTGTAGGATGCCCCAAGAGGGCATCGCTTCATCATAGACCAGAAGGAGCTGGAAGAACACTACCAACAGTTTTTGGCAGTTTATGTACTACACTAAAGCTGAATTAAAAATGAGGAGACTCTGTTTGTCAATTAATTTCTAAAGAAATGTCAACTACTTCACATCTTTCACAATTGCTGAAGTACCAGAATGGGTTATCAGTGTAGAATCAGCTCCATGCACTAAGGTAGATATAGTCTTACTGTTGTCACTAGACATTTTGTCAGCACTGATTTGGGTCAGAACTTTCTTTGTTCCCCTTTGACAAAACCAATGACAGACGTGGCTCAGCTGATGGGATTTATGGTCTTCAAAAATGGAAGGCAAAGAATTGTATTAGACAATTTTATTATCAGTTCAAGAATTATGTTGTTTACCAAAATGTAATGCTGGAATGGATTTGTATAAGTAGAGAACCTGCTAAACTAGAGTCTAAGCAGGTTTTAATCCACTGCTTCTAAACACTGTCTGTCATGAGTGAGGAATCTGTGAAAGAGTGATAATCCTTATTTCTTCTCCTTATGAAGTTCACTGAAGCAAGATATGCTTCAGTGGAGACTTATTTCTGCGTAATGGAATGAGCTGGACTGACACAGAACTTGGCAGATGGCTTCTTTACCACAGATCACCCTGTCTTTTTCCAAAATGAAATCTGTGTTCAGACATATCAAATTCTTCAGCTAAACCTCACTTCCTTCCATGTTTCCCCCAAAACGTTTTAACTAGAAGAGTAGCGTGCCCACAACTGGCAGCATAGGTAAGGAAAGGGTGGCCTGATGGATGAGCTGGGAAGTCTGGGATGGGTAGGCTGCGAATCCCAAGAATGAGCTTGAACAAGAAGCGGTGTCCTGGAATCCTGGGATTAGAAACAATCGCCAGACTCTATGGTGACACAGCTGGCTTAGAAACACACGGGATCTTCCCTGTGGGTCCACTCACAAGAAATCGAAAAATAACTAGAGAAGGGAATGGGCAAAGCTGTGTGTCGGTGTCACTGCAATCATCTGACACCTGGGTATGCAGAATGTCCTCTAAGCTGTAGCACTCCTTGGGAGTTCAGTTTTTTTCCAGTCCTCAGCCCTTTGCTTGGTTGCAGGGTAGGTGCTCTGGTTCCTTCCTGAGCTGCAGGATGCTCTGAAGAGGGACGTGCCCAACTTTGGTGTTCCCCTGTACTAAATACATACTGACAAGATCAGCAAATACTCACTGGAAAGGTAACGGGTTGTAACACAATTGGCTGTTCAATGGAAAAACATTACAGTTACCACAGCTCTTGTGAGAAGTTTGGAGAGACTAGGTGGATTACACAGCTGTCTCATTCCCAATGGAAATCTGGGAATTAACCAGAGAGAACTGGACCTAAACAGGGACAAAACTGAAGCTACTAAATTTTACTTAGCGTGGCTGATCTTGGTTCCAAAAGCCAATGAGTGAATCTAAGTGATGAAATATGGCTAACCATTAAGTTCCTTTGAAAACTAAATTGACCAAACATTGTATGTGGAAAGAAGACTGTATTTTATGTGTCCCTGAATCAAAATGGTTGGAAAGGTCTGGATTTAAAACCATACAAGTTGAGTTTTCAAAGACCTGATTTTTTGTTTGGCTAGCATGGTCTCAAACAGGACTGAAATGTTTTGGTCAAAATTTTCAAACTGGCCACATGCTAAAAGAGCAAATCAGTAGGTAAAATTATATTACCATTTCCACGCACACACACCAGAGGTAATGGAAGCCGCACTCTGCCGTGTTTGTGTCATCTATGGAATTTCACTTTTTCCACTCTGGACATGCCTTTTTACGTTGAAGTAGTAATGAACAAAGCAAATGACAATACACACACTTATTATCTTTCATGAAACCATTTTATGGCAGACATGTTTTCATATTTGCTTGTTTGGGGATTTTTTTCATGAGCCCGTGTATGGATTTAGGGTATTTTTGGATGTGGAAAGGCAAATTAGGACTGCAGTGGTATCACATTCAAAAAGAAAACTGTTGAGTAAATGCTCATTTTTAAACTAACTTTTGAAATAACACCTAGAAATACGGGGAGTCAGATGCTGTCATTTAGGACGACCCTAAAAATGCTTTACAACTAGCTCATATATCAGCATAAACTTGCTCTCTCTGGCAACACGTATCCAGGTTGAAGTTCCACAGAATGCAATGGGGAGTTTTGCTGAACTATCCAGACCCATTGTACCAGATGGTACCGTTTGGAAGCAACACTGATCCTTTGACTCTGTTGATTTCTAATTAGGTTTCTAGTAATTAATATAGTTTGCAGGCCTTGCATGAACTCTGCAGATTACCCATTGATGTAAATGATTAACTGAAAGGATTATTCCTGGCATAAGTTCAACCAAAAAGAATTTTCCAGCCCTGAAAATCTTCTCCGACAGAGTAGTATATTGTAATGGAGAATGAAACATTAAGTTTGTATTAGTGTAGTTCTGTTTCAAAAAAAGTAACTCAATATCAGAGTGTTCAAAATATCTGCATGGTGGATACAAAGATACATTTGCTGTGATAGATCTTCTAATCATGCTTTTTATGGAAATCAAAATGCATATTCAATAGGAAAGAGGAATTGGAAAAATCTAGTTATCATTGCTAGTATTTTATAGTAGGTAAGGTAAATTCTGGCTTTGAGAAAAAGAATATGTTTTAGAATTCTACAGTTTGTGTTTAGCAGCTTATGCTGGTATATGCAAGGTTGAAATTCTTATAACTGTAATAAATCAATGGCAACAGGGGCCGTCGGACACCCCTGCTCACAACCAGTTCATCCAGCACGTGCACCAGCACGATTGTCCTGCCTGGTGTGCAGCCCCTTCAGGTCAGGCAGGGCCCACCTTTGCACGCTACCACCAGAGTTTCATAACTTTACTTTTTGTTATGTTTTAAAGTGTAGAAGTACAGTGAAATGTCAGAATCTTCCTCAGCCTGTCCACCCGTGAAAAGTCTCACTGACTTTAGGGGACTGTTTAAGGATGCTCAGAGGTGTATCCATTTCTGAACCCAAGGTTTTAGCTGGTTTTGTATGTTCCCAGTGCCTTTTCGAACCCCTCCTGTGATCAGTCGGTGATCGTACATAAATAAGGAATGACAGAGTTGGGTTTAGTTTTCATAACCCAATGAAATTTATTCTAAACAGCTGCCTCAGGAACTACTGTAGGCTAATGGGCTATTAAAATCAGAAGATCAAATATTTATTTTGTGGGAAACGATGAGGATACGCAGATACTTTGGACCCAGTTGAATCCTGAGGCATTCACACTGATCTCAGTGTAAGGAAGTCTGGAATGAGTTTGCTCCAGGGAAGTGTCAGTGTTGCACAATATTTCTAAGAGTATAAGAATATATGGAAAAAGTGTTTATCCAGACGGCAGCACGCTGCTGAGCTCTACCTGGAAGCCCAAGCTACGTTTCCTAGCCTAGGTTCTGCAGAGCGCTTCCCGCTGGTGAGCGCAGCTGCGTCACTCGTTCACCCTCGGGGCATGGTCCTTCCAGCCCATCGTGGGTGCAGTCTCTTCTGAAGGTTTCTGTCTGGCCCTAAAGCTGATCCCTGCTGCTCTGTGAATTGCCTGGGTGTAAAGAGAGTCAACAACAAATTAGTGGATGACACAGATATTGTGGCGCTAGCAATATACCATCGGTGCCAGCTGAAGGCTTCTCAGCTATGTAGGCAAGGCTGAATTTTGCTGCCTCAGTTATAAGGGGTCAGAACTGAGTCGAAGTCAGAGGATGAAGGGAAGGGGCAGAGCAGGAGAGAGAGGATGGAGAGAGCTATGGAGGCCATGGTTTGATGTGCGTGGCTGGGAAAGATGAGGGCGGAGAACCTGGTACTGGAGCAGGCTGCTCTTCCCTACCCTCGTTTGGCAGCAGCTCCTGGCACATGTGTTCTGAGTCAGCACAGCCCAAGAGCAACTCACCTGGCACTGGCAAAGTCAGCAGTGGGGCAATAAGCATTTTTCCACCCCCAGCAATTTCTTGGTCCGTGCAGCTGCCCACTTCACCTAGCCTGCAATAAATCAAGCCAAGCAAGAGAAGCCCACGGAGGCTGCTGCAGGCAGTGACAGTCATGCAGAAAGGGGAGACAGAGCAGCAGAGAGGTGTGCTAAGGAAAGGGAGAAAGAATAGCACGGCAGTGATTCAGTCTCCTCTCGCAGAGAGGAGAAGAGTGGTTTCACTGGGTGTGAGCGAAGCTGGGGAAGGGAACTGCCTTAGAAGCAAGCAAAGGTCATTGTGTTACTGCATGCTACAGGACTTAGGATATTAAAAATCCCTAACAGATAAATATCCAAAATCAGTAAATTCTATATAAGTATTGGGCCAAGTGCCTCCCTGGTATAACTGCAACGATTGTATGACAGCAAGGATGGGTTTAGTCCAGTGTGTTTAGATTCTGCATTATTTTAACCAGATGCTTGGGATTTTGTTTTCCTTTAATGAATAATAAGGGCCATCCAAAACAGAGTTGCTACTTTGCTTGGATTTCATTGAAAGAGACACTACTAAAGGGAGAGGAAATCCCCAAAATGATACTCAGTGATTAAGTACATAGAATATAGGATTTCAATGTTTGCAAATCCTTTTTTTCAAATGAACTTGTGGCACTAATCCTCTAATGGCATTATTTCTTTGGAATATATGCCGGATTAAGGAGTCACAATGAGGCAAAGTACAAAAATCCACATTAATCTCTCACCAGTGGATGCTGTGTGGGATGCAACTTTAACGATTTTGTTCCAAAATTGGTTCTGTTCCTAACCTTGCCCCAGGTCTGCACAGAGGGAAGAGTAGATATAAACAAGTGTGACACTGAGCGCTCAGCAGATGGTCACAAGCCATTTAACTGGATAGAAAGGGGAAGGCGTTTATTATTTTTAAACTCCAAAAGCTGTCCATGACGTACTGCAAGAAGCAGACGCACAGGTCCACGAGGCGGGAGCAGGACACGTGTTCAGAAGTATGCCATGGAGGAGACAGCAACTGATGCAGCGAGGCCTGGTCTAGCACAGGGGCATGGCTGGGCCTGGCTGTGGCCATACATTGCGTGTTCATGGCACAGCCTAGGTTATTGCAAAGTAGTGCTGATGTTTTCAGCCCGGTGCGGCTGCCTTACCCTAGTTATCCTGCTTTGCTTTGGGACAGCGCTGCTGTCCCCTCTTCCCGCATAGCTGCTGTAAAGAAAGGTAAAGATTTGCTTTCTAGGAAGAGGAAAGTAGGTCACTGCAAAACTACATTTCCCTTCTCGTTGGATTACAGGGATGCTGTCATGGTGCCATGAGGTATTTTCACTATCATTCAACAACCTTTTAGGTTGTTGGGAAAGAATTTCTGAATGGGCAGCACATCACCTAACACACGGATGTCAGCGCATTCAAGTTAGCCCAGCCTAACCACTGTAATGGGTGCTTAACATGCTTAAGGATTTCCCCAGTTCCAGGGAGCGGAGGTTATCAGATATTCCCATTCCACGTTCTCACTGAGCTGCAGTGGACATCGAGTATCTTTGGCCAGCAGAGCCTGGCAGATGTTCACAAACACAGGTTGCCTTGTCTCTGTTTCATCCCTGGCCGCTCCGTGGTTAAGCACAACAAGTAAAGTGGAAAAGAGCTGTCAAATTGAATGAGTTCCTCAACAACAGAAATGCTTGGGGTTTTTGACCGTCCGCGTAGCTGATGTGCCTGAACACGTGAAGTGAATGGGCACCCAGGGAGGTGATCTTTCCCAGTGGATGCAGGTCTGTAGTGAGATGCTAGTTTCAGAAACTGGGACAGGACAGCCACTCCTGGTGTCAGAAAACCCTAAAACCAACTTGGAGATCCTTTCTGTTTGGGAATAGAACCGTGCCCTCCATCCCTGCAGGGAAAGACGGTTCATCGCAGTGGTTTTGTGCATTTTTTCCTGCTTGTAAATGTTTCCCAGCATGGTACTTCTCATTTTCCTGATGTTCACTTTAAGTTTTTCTTCGCTTTATCTTATCCTGTTGGCTCCTAGCAGCACCCTGTGCCTCATTCCACTCTGTCTGAATCATCTGTACGTTGACACACTGGGTCAAGCCTGTCCTCACGGCTGGCGTCTGCTCAGCTGCTTTCAAAGGAGTCGTCGGTTTTGTTGACCAGCTTTATCGTTCCCCACCAAAAGCGCTCCAGTTCACATATGTCTTTAGTGTATACACATCGGTGGATGGTCCCTTGTATTTAAGGAAGTATAAATTGTATTGCAGCAGGTGCAGACAAAGGTGAGCAGAAATGATAAGGGAAACGGAGAGTTTGCCACATGAGGGGAGACAAGGAGAGTTTGGTTGGTCTAGCCTACAAAAGCGAAGACCTCATAGATTAAAAAGAATCATCAAAGCTAAAGAGATTCAGGAAAATGGCCATGAGTATGTTTAAGCTAGAAATTGTAACATTCGCCCTCATGGAAATCAGATTCTAAGGCAGACAGACAGACAAAAAAAAAGGTATAGTGAAGCTTGATGTATCAAATGATTGCATCGTAATGTTGTATCGTGCTGTTGCCTACAAGCAGATTGTACGATGATGCAGTAGGACCTCTCCTCTCCTATCTCCCATTGCCCTAAAATGAACAGGAGCGCGCTACTCCTCTGTATTCCTTTTTCTTACTGAACTATGCAACATCCTGCTGACAGCAGGGCTTTGCTCAGCCTCCAGCAGTATTTCTGACGAGTATGGACAAAAGGGGTGGGAAAACAAAGAGCTTTTCTTCAGGTAGTTTTGTAACCTGATCTGTAAGGTGACTCAGCCGCTTGGAACAACAGCTGTTTCAGGGACATGCAGTGGTTAGCGTGCAGTATCGAACTGTGCCGCCACTTCCTGATTTCTGCCTTCTGAGTGAGCTAAGCTGGGACATGATCAGAGCATTTAAATGGACTTCTCAACCCCCCCCCCCCCGAAAAAAGAGACCAGGGACAGCAGGCTGACATCGGGAGACAGCGCGGAGGAACAGGGGCGTCAGGAAAGAGCCCACAAACCAGTTGTGCAGAGCTGCTGCTATCAAACCGATGAAGACAGCAACTCTTGAAAGCAAAGTACGTGGAAAGTCCTGTTAGGGAAAGAAGCGAGATTTTGGTTGCAAGTCATGGCTCGCTTCTCCTGCAAGCCCTGAAAGTGCTGTACAAGGTGAAACAGATCCTCAAGTGTAGCAATGGAAGAGACAGGTATGTTTCTTTGTCTGTTGAAAATAATACCATTCTACAGCATGAAAACACAGCCAGGGTAACCAGCATTGCTTTTCAGCTCAGTGAACGTGCATGTACAGCTGTGTACGTTGTTTTGTATAATTTTTGTACTTTACTCATAAGAAAGACAGCTGTGACAGGCTATTAAGAGCAAGACTAAACAATGCATCAGCTTTTTGTTACTGTGAGTGCTCTGCCCTTGAACACTTGTCTCATGGCAGATAACATCCAACAGAATAAGAAAACTTACATACATGTATATAGATACACCAGTATATATATCCACATTTATATATATAAACACACACACACAAAGAAAAGTATGTGTATATAAAAACTACATTTGCTTTATTTTGACATTTCCCCCCTGACCTGACTCTTGCTGTAATAGCATAAAAACTATCTGTGAAATTCATACGATTACTGATGCTTCCTCACGTGTTTCTCTTTTTTGGAAAATTGATGCCAGCGACATTATATATCACAGATGATTATTAAAATGATGGAGTTCATGTGCGCTATGGATGATGGAGAGTTGTGGAATGAGTTCTGTGTGTGGGTCTGTACTGGGGAAGGGGGAATCCGTGTGAGCACAGAAACCCGTTCATGAGCTCTGGTGCATTACGGGATCGAGGTCTGAGCTCAGGTTGTTCCCCCTGCAGTCAATGGCACACAGTAGTGCTTGATCCATACCTTTTCCACATAGTCCTCACAAAGCAAAAGTCAATGAATGTCTGCTTAGTTTTTATGACTGATTGCACGGTTAAAAGCATGTGTGTGCGGGAGAATGCTGGAATTAAAATTAAAAAAAGAGCATTAAATGAATGTTTAGAGAAAAAACGAAGCAGCTGTAGAATCACCGGATGATGCTATAGCTTGTGTAGTATAAACAGCAATAAGGAAAGAATGTGTATAAATGATTATGAAGTCAATCTTTAATTTACCTGTGAATTAGCCACTGAAACTGAGGTCACTATAGAACTGAACTGTTCCAAACAAGCTATCTGGGGGGCTTGTTTTCTTCCAGCATTGGCACACTCCCAGTGTTCCTAGCTACGATATCTGGTTGTTTTCTGCACTATATCACTTCAGCTTTGCTCTAAGGTTAATGGGGTTTCGTTTGCGTGTTCCACCCTGAACTTGGGAGCCTGTGACATTGTTCAGGCAAGGATGTCCTTGTACTCCCTCTTGCACCCCTCCTCCTCTCACCCTCCTGACTGCCGGACTGGTCTTTGGCATGAAGAATCACTTTGGTGCTAAACTTAACCTGGTTTCCCCTCAGAACGGGGACATCTCAGCCTTGCTTTTTTAATGTGGCCACAAGACTCTGAACTGAACCTGGGGATTAAGTGACAGGGGAAGCAGCAGGTTAGCCCTGCAGCGCTCGGTGGGCAGGTGAGGTGGCCTTAGGAGCAGTCTGCATTAACAAGGCAGCAGAGGGTGATACTTGTACCATTGAGAACTGGGGCCACTGAGTCTGCTGTGCACATACTGAGCGCTACCAGTTCCTTTTGAAAGAGGAGAAATGAGTTCAGAGTCTGGTCCACTAAACAGTGCTTTTCTGATAGAAGCGTGGAGAGAATAGTAGGAAATTCTCAGTGCATCTGCCATTATGAAAGAGGGTAAGCAAGAGTAAACATTAATGAAACTAATTCCTTCTACATCTGCTGATCCTCTGAAAGATGACATTCAGAGCTGCCAGGATAAGCATGAAGATGACATCCCGAAGAGTTCCCCGTTTGCCTTTGCTATAAAACAGTTCCAAGGGAAGAGGTCCTCTCCTGGAAAAAGAAAAGAGCAGACTTCAGCCATCAAAAAATTCTTCAGGGGCTTTGACTTTGGGAAATCTGAAGGCAAGGACAGAAAGGAAATTGAAGAAACAGAAGTAAACAACGCTGGGGCTGATGATCAGAGTGAGAAGCAAGACCTCTCTGTAGAAGGTAATGCTGGTACAATAGTGAAATACATGTGCATGGGTATATATTTTAATTTCATAGAAAATCAGTTGCTTTTCTTGCTAGCCAAAATGCTGTATTTTGCTGCCCACGGTTTATCCTTTAGCCAGGATTTGCTTCTGATTGGAACATTATCAAGGATGTGCCCTCTCATTTGATAGGTGCCAAGCAAGGAGTGAGATCCATGTTGCTGAGGAGGGATAAAGCTTTTGGGTGACCTCTCCCTTGATCTCCAATGTGAGAGGTCAGTGCTGGAGTCAGCTCATTAGTTGCAGAGCTTATTTGGTTTCAAAGCCCAGCTTTGAGCAGTAGCTTGGCTTTGTTGTATTTAAGATCGGTCTCTGTCCGCCCTGCTGCTAAAGCAATCTGAAGACAACAAGAGCAGATGTTTCCTACCACTTGACACTGGTGAGGGGGAGGGGAAGGGGAAGGGAATGGAAATTCATCATGTATGTTATTTTGCGGACACAAGAATACTCTTTACATCCACACCAGAGAAAATCAGGCTATTTTTAAAAAGGAGCTGGAAGGTGAGCCTTAGACCCCGTCCTTTGTCCCAAGAGTTTCGGGGAGGTTTGGGAAAACAGTGAGGGGATAGGTACTGAGAGTGGGATTGCTATTTTGTGTAATTTTTGGCTGCTTTTTTTCCAGCTATAGGCATTAGATGAAGTTACTGATTTATTAAAGGGTTTAGCAATGAATGTAAATGCAATTTTCCTTGCTGTACAAACTGCATGGAAGAAGAAGGTAAGTGGGGGTTGCTTTGCAAAGCCAAGAAAAGCAGGAACTGCCTTACACAGACAATGTATGAAAATGAACACGGGCTGTCATGAAGGAAGCAGGTTCACCACACAATTGCAGGGCCACTCGGTGCTAACTGATCAAGTACAGACTGTATTGCAGCAGTGTGGCTACGGTACAGGCACACAGAGGTGGTTATATGACTTGTACGTCCACAATAGCTGCAGTTCAGAGTTTTGCACAAATTTCATGTCCTTAAACTGGTGGTGCAAACATCCAAAGTCACTGGCACAAGGTAGCGTGGAGATGTGCAACAGGAGATTCTTTTCTCGCTGTGCACCAGGAGCTTTGTAGTGATCTGATCTGTAGCGATCTTATCACTCAGGTTATTGGTCCACAGTGATGAAAAATAGAGCCCAGTTTACTGACAGATTTCATTAATTTCCTAAAGTCTTGACCCGACAGCCACAGACAGGTTTTATGCATTGTGTTAGTAGCAGAGGTAACCAGGGCCCTATTTCTTTGTTACTCAGATGGACTTTCACATCCCATTTCTGAAGCGGAGTCACCATCTGGTG
Source organism: Nipponia nippon (assembly GCF_047370975.1). NCBI lineage: Eukaryota > Metazoa > Chordata > Aves > Pelecaniformes > Threskiornithidae > Nipponia > Nipponia nippon. The sequence goes on from NW_028262391.1 coordinate 4,793,901, forward strand.
AGCAGAGATTTAACCAGTTCATGCAGAAACTGGGAAAGAAACCCAACAGCAAGAATCTGGATCTAAATAATTGTGCATTAAGTGCAGCAGATGTAACAGAGCTGGGTAAATACACATTTTATTCAACTAGTCACTTCATGCATTTCTTTAATTCTTATTTGCCTATTCAATTATTCACTCTCCTCTTTTCCCTTCCCTGTCTTTTATACAGGCCTGGCTTTATTTAACATTTCATCTGGTGGTCCCAGGTCCCTGAGAAATGTTAATTACTAAGTTATATAAATTACGTAATATATATAAAAATTTAAAAATCAGACAGGTCTGTGAAGCAGATGAATGTCCTAACACTCAAACTACAGATAAGAAAACTGAGGTACAAATTGCCATGGCTTTATAATGCTATAGTGGTTGTAGAAAGCATCTCTGTATTAAGATGTATTAACATCCAGGGTGTGCAGATAACATGCAAACAGAATACGCTTTTTCTTTTCTTTTCTTTTCTTTTTTACAGCTTCTTTACTGCCATTTCTCCCAGAGCTGGAAGAGATCAGCCTGTCCTGGAATGGTTGTGTTGGTGGGACTTTGAAAGCTCTCACTGTTCATCTTCATCACGTGAACCTGTTAAAAGTCCTTCGACTTAACAACTGTAGGCTGACAGCTGAGGATGTCACCTCCTTAGGTACAGGTTTTCCTTTACAGTTACTTCCAGACAGCTTGGGTCTAATGAAATCCGTCTCATCTCTTCCTGCATCCTACCCCTGCTGCTTCCACACTGGGCAATCTGAACTCCTGCTGTGAAACAGTAGAAAGAACTTGGGTTTATGAGTGATCTTATACATTTGAGTGGCTCTGCGGAGTGCATTCCTCAGGGCATGAAGGTTTCACATTCAGAAGGGAACTGAATTCAGTCCTATTTGCAGGAAAGCATGTTTTCAATTCAGGTTAGTATTTTTTTGGCTAGCTTTCATATCTAAAGGTCGACAGAAGAACTGAAACAGAGTCAGTCATAATAGGGTCAGCTTAGGTCTTCATGCTGCAGGACAGATGCAGTGCTCAGCACAAAAAAATGGATGGTCTTTTGGAGGAGACTTAAAACCAGTGCTGCCTTGGAGCTTTATAACTTGTTTTTGCAAGTCTGCGAGAAGCTTATTCCTCTGTGTACTTCTTTGCTTGGAGTGCCTGAAACCCTGCTTTCTGCAAAGCATGAGATTTAAAGGTTTTGAAGGTGGTGTTATGCGCTCAGGTTCTGACGCTGAGTCACTTACCTCTGGGCCTGGAGTTTACTCTGGGGTGGGTCTGTGATATGTATCTAAAAGAAAAGCAAACTCAATCAACTAGGAATTCTAAAAACCTGCTGCTTATTTTGCAAGTTCTAAAAACCGGTCTGAGTTATAAAGCTGGATTTTATGTCATTCATATCCAGGCTTTTTGCAGGAAAGGTTCAGAAATAAAATTACGTATATGGTGGTAGCTCAGAAGTGGGTCATGCTGTCTGTTGGAGAGGAAACATGCATCTCTACAAAAGCCGGTGCAAATAATTGGTCTGTTTCTGATGAGGCTAAAATCTGTGTTTCATTTTCTGTCAGATTTTTTCAAATTTATTTCATTCTTTTTCAAACCCTTTTCTCATACTTTTTCTCTTGAATTTAATTGGTTATATTTCCAATTGATTTATTCTGCCTGGTTCTTCTGTGCTGTTTCCTTCCCCTTTCTGGCTTTGGCCTCTGCTGAGACAGACACGAAACTGATCATAGGACTTGAGTTTCTAGTCAAAATGTGATGCTCTTGACGTGTGGAATAGCAACAGTCAGTTTGCATTGATTTTGCCTGTGATTTTGAAAATAGCATGTGTATTTAGGCCAATACTGCCTGTTTGGCTGTGTCCACATCTGTCTGTGAAAATGGGGCCACGCAGTGCATTCTTTTTAGAAATCAATGCCTCAAATATAACCATGATATCAACCTCTTCTGTGTGATTGCTCAGAGCTGTGACTGTGAGAGGTGGTAGGAAACAATTCCTGGAGTTATAGTCCTTTGTTTATCTTCTGGGTGGAAAATGTATCTGGAATGCTAGTCCCCATGTCAAACAGAAACAGGCTATGCTGCAGAGGCAAAAGCAGTTCTCAACTGTAGCGCATTGTTCAATATTCAAGGCTGAGGTAATAATTTAAAATAAATGCAGAAATAAACATTGACATGTCCTTTTGTCTCAAACCTGGATATTCACTTACAACAACAGACATAATTATTTTTCTATTATAAATCTTTTGTGAAGAATTAATTATGAAAACATGCAGACATGAAAGGGTTTATTACTAAAATACAATTCTCAATTATTAGGTTGATGATGAGACTTCAGATCAAAAGTTTGTGTATGACACTTTGAAATTGCATTTGCATATGGTCTGATTAATTGATCTTTCTTGGGAATGAGTTTATGCAAATAAACATCTGCCTCCCTCATCTACAAAGGAAGTTAGGAAGTTGGATTTTGTAGTGGGATGTTAGTATTACAAAGAAGCACTAGCACAGTTCACGTTGGCAGGTGCATCAAACCTGAAAAAGGCTAATTTTTCTGGCGGTAATCAAAATCAGTGCTGTCTGCCTTGAAATCATGGGGAAGTTAGTTTGGGTCAAAACAATGCTCATCTTGATTCCTTATGAAGTGAGTCAGAAATTACTGTCAGAAATGAGACTCTTAAGTTTCAGAAATTGCTGTGAGAGGACTTCTTTCATCTCCTCCAAAATGACCTGTGGACACAGGACAGAGGACGTTGGAAGTTTGTCAGATAAAATAGAGCAGAACTATACAGGGCAGTAAATTCAGACTTGTCACTTGTATTGATTTCCCTATAGACTAGACTTTCTGGGTCCTGGCACAGGTCTACAATGATGGCCAAGCAATCTGTGTGTGCTGTGACAATGACTTGTGATCTCTATTGCTCCTTAGACAAGGTGAGAATTTATACAACATTGCTGCAGTACCAACAATTCATAGCATACACCAATTTTCCTGGCAAGCCATACAAAATATAATAATTTGAGAATTAAGTGGCTAACCTTCCCCTTTAATATATGTGAAACCTGTATTTTTGTCTTGCACTGAAATTGATACCTAGAATGAATCATCTTAGACTTCCGTTACAGGAGAGGCGTTTGAAATTGTTCCTCAACTCGAAGAACTGGATTTATCATGGAACAGTAATATAGGTGGAAAACTATCACTCCTGACAAAAAAACTCCAGAAGGGATGCAAGATAAAACTTCTGAAAATTACGGACTGTAACCTGACAGCAAAGGATGGAGAATCCCTTGGTATGTGTATCCACAGAGCTGGACTGAGAGACTGGCTTCACAAAAATGTAACTTGTTTGACTTAGATTATGGCTGTATTGAGCTCAATATTAGTTGAAAGCTGATTTATTTCAGGCTCTGCATTATAATAGTATTTACCACATGGTATTGGGATTTAATGCGCTTTCTTCCAAAGAAGAAAGTTGTCCTCTCTAATGAGGTAGGTAGGGTTGAGAGGAAGAACAGCTAGATCTAAACCACAGTCTGGCTGCCTCAGTGGTCCAGGGTCACTGGATCCTTTGAGACCCTGCGCAAGTCGTGTGCCAGAATTTCCAACACCAATGGCTTAAAATTAAGCAGCTGAATGTGTAGTTAGCCATGGGATGGAAAAGAAGGCCTGAGGGGTGGGAATTTAGGCTGAGTTGGCAACCACTGATCACCCCTCCCCTCTTTCCTCTCGCCGCAGCTTAATCATGTGTGGTCTTTTGATCTGATTCTGTGTTTTAAAAGATATTTTCTCCCTAAAGAGAAGTCCCTGTGCTCTCATCGCCACTGCAGGAGATGGCCATATGCAACATACAGTCCTATATCTTTTCATAAGAATTTTTTCTTTCTCTTTGTATTCCTGCTTTTTATTCCCCTGTATTTTTCTAACTATCCTTGTATTTTTTCGCCTTTATTTTCATACAGATTTTTCACTGATTTTCTTGATTCCTACCCAATCTTTGTTTTGCTGTATTTTTTAAGTAGAACAGGAACTTAGTAAGTCTAAACCACACGTATAGGCAAACCCAGCCTACTTCTTCCTGTTTGTCATGGTGCTGTATTTTTCTAGGGTTCATCTGTATATATTCCAGACAATTACTAATTCTGGTTTTCTTCTCTCTTTTTCCCCAGCTGAACTTCTAAATGTGATCCCAAACCTCGAAGTATTAGATCTTTCTATCAACAAAAACATCGGCTGCAGCATGAAGGTTATCGCTCAGGATCTGAAAAATGTGCCAGGCTTGAAAGAGTTAAACTTGCACATGTGTGGATTAAAGCAAGACAGCCTCCAGGGCTTAGGTTAGACTTTAAGTTCAGAAAGACTTTCATTCTGAATAAATTGTACATCTGAAAACCATTTAAGAAAGGCAATGAGGTGGGATTTTGCTGATGGTTTGGCAGTATTAATGGGCAATCGTTATTTGCTCTTTGAGGACTGATAAAAGACTACAGAGACTTTCAGCAGGAGTTGCATTTATCTTCCCTGAGCTCAAGCATGTGAAAGTCAGTGGGGAGAGTCACGCTCCACCCCATTTATCTGAGACACATCTTAGGGTAGATTAATGGCTCTCTGGAAATGCTTCCTCTCTCCCCAGACAGAACATAGACAAGGGCACAGACAGGCTAGCTAACTTTTAACAAGCTAATCCTACTCTCAGAGGGGAATCCAAATTCACCATTGTGACTTAATGACTGTCCAGTGAAGCCATATGAAATGGGCTTATTATCTGTGTCTCTCCCTAGTGGAGGTCTTATCCATAAGACAATTAATTAAGTGCACTAATTAGCACATCCAGTAGTAATTTCAGCAAAAGGCTGAGGATTGAATGGATCCAGAGGATGAATGGCCTCACCTTCACTTGCTCTTGTAGAGAAGAATGGAGTTGCATAGATGGGGAAGCTTTGCAATATTACTGTATGTCTTCTGTGATTACATGCTGAAGCTTAGTCTAAGAGCTTTGCCTGCAATACCTTGTGCAAACTTTGATGTTAAAGTAAATAAATGCCATGACCTGTGCTATTGTAGCAGCCAGTGACCAGCATGCTCCCTTTTCCATTTTAGACACTGCTTTACAGCACCTTGCCAAGCTAAGAAAATTAGACATATCGTGTAACAGAGAGATTGGCGGTGGCTTTAAAGACTCAACAGCTCATTTGGCCGGCTTGAAAAATCTCGAAGTCCTTGATCTCCACCAGTGCTGTGTAACAGAAGAGGACATGACCGTTTTGTGTAAGGACATGTTGAGGAAATCCATTAAGAACGTAGGTTTTGACTTCTGGAAATATCTCAAAGGCGTAAGAGATTCTGCCTAACCTAGTCTAGCAGATCTCAGTATATTTTTATTAGGCAGTTCTGGAAATGCAGCGTGCAGGATAGCTTTCTCGATCAATATGGAATGGTTTTTTGCTGTATCAAAGGAAATCTCATAGTGTCTGGTCCCATGTGGAACTAAGGACCTGAATCCACCATGATTCAGACTCATGATGTGAATGTAGGAACTGCCACCAAGCACTGCTTTTTTTGATAATCAGTAATTTTGGAAATATCCAGAGGCAGTTTCCCTAGTGGTATAAATTGGCACGGATCCAAGGTGCATATGTGCATGTGAATGTAACTGCCTAAAACTCCCTTGGTCGAGCAGAGAGTGATGTTAGGAGATCTTGCATTGCTGCTGCTCTCTGTCTTATAGAAAAGCTGAAGACTACAGTCTCCAGGCTGAATTGATCCAACTCATAAATACTATTAGGAAGAAAAAGACATTTCCTATTCAATCAGTGAGAGAGTTTGTTTTTCTGTGTACATTATCATAACTTTTTGGTACTGGTTTTTACTCTTTAGAACAACAGCAACAAAAAATCTATATTGCCCACATCTTACTTTCCATGATAAAGAAGGTAATTTGAAAAGCTGCTGCTGAAGCACTGGGAAATATTAACTATTAGTAATAGCAATCATGATTTATTTTTAATTTCTTGACCCATAGAGAATAATCACATTAATATAACGGAGTTTCAGTTAGCAGTGAGGACCTTTGGAAATAATCCCCATCTCATTTAATGTTAAATTCCTCATTTCACCTAGAAAATTTCAACAGGAAGCTGTGTTCTGACAACCTTCCACACAGTATGTAATACCTAATTTCTTAAACATTCCTACTGAAAATGACAAGGCTATTTATGGAGTAAAACATTACTCACCATAAATTTGAGTGTCAAAACTTGGCCTTGACTTTTGGATTGATTTATAAAGAAAAGAAATTATGTCAGGCAAATATACAACTACATATTTGTTCTGGATCGGTGACTGTCTAACAAATATTTCATGTTTTCATAGCCCAGGTGATACCTTTACTCTCCAGTCTTCAAGAGCTGAATTTATCCTCAAATAAAAACGTAGGAGTCTCATCTGATCCTCTTCTGGGCAGGCTCAGGTTTTTACCAAATTTGAAATCTGTGGCCATCAGCAATTGTGGTTTAGGTGAAGAGTCGTTTTCATCACTAGGTAGGAATGTTTTTTTTTTAAAGTGTGTCTGTTCTCTCTGTATCCTTGTGGGACAAAGCGCTTCATTCTCCTTTGACTGAACTCCGGAGATCATGGTTACATTACACCACAGGTCCTGAGTGAAAAAGCCTGTAGTGAAACCAGTGTTTCATAGGACCTGGTTGCAAGGCAAGACCATTGTATGTCTCCCCCCATTATACCTGTTTGGATGAAGTCCTTTTAGTCTTTTGTCTGATAGTGAGCTTTCGAATACTCCCTAATTTTGGAAGAGAAAGCAAAACATGATTTCATATTTTGCTGTAATTATATTTTGGTTGTAATACTGCATTTGCAGTTTAGTGGGGTAAAGTTTTCACTGAATGTTTTTCACCTCACTGCAGGTGAAAGTTTCAGTAGAAACTTTCTGGGATAGAGTTAAGCACGGGGCAATGGAGGAACAGAGGCAATGACTGCAGTAGCGGAAAAGATATTGCACAGCCATGAAGAAAAGTCCAGTCTAACACAGGATATGTCAATTCAGCCTCTTTTGCCTACTTATTGCAAATCTCAGTGGATTAGCGGCTACCCTGTCCCTTTGATAGGTGTTCCATATGGCACATGAAATCTAAGTACAGAGGGGTCTGCTAGTTACTGTGTATTGTGCACTTACAATATATTTTGTACTGTTTACTAGCGACATTGAAACCTATAGTAAAACTTGACTGCCTTCAGCAGAAGCAGTAGCAAGCGAAACTGGTCTGAGGTCCCTGCAGGAACAGTACTATATTTATATCATTGCAATTATGTAAGAGTGACGTCATGGAAATCAGTGTTGTCAAAAGATACAGAGCATTTCACCTTGCATGGTGAGTTCACAGCAAAAAATTGCTGTCTTTAAATTGATATAAAATGGTTTAAAAACAAGCTGTTACATTAAATTGACTTCAGTGGGACAAGGTTAAGCCAATAACAGAAAGACAAGAAACCCCTCCACAGAGTCCTTAAAGATTCTATAGGCAGGCCCTTATATTCTTTGCAGAGCACAGGAGATATTTTTTGTCTGGCTTTTATTAGGATAAAATAAGTCATTCTAAGCACAAGTAGGCAGGCTGTTAGGAGCCTATTTACAGGTGAATTGCCAGTGAGGTGTCTATTGAGGCCATGTTGTTTTCTCTTAGTAAGCAGAAGTTGCTGGTCTTAATCTTTTCAGCTGAGGCTGCCCTTCACCTTCCTGGACTGGAGATATTAGACCTTTCTTGGAATAAGTGCGTTGGTGGGAACCTAAAGCTGCTTTTGGGAGCGCTAAAGCTTGCAACAGAGATTCAAGTGTTAAGACTGAGCAGCTGTAACTTGGTGGCTGAAGATTTGGCACTTCTAAGTACGTATAACATGGTATTTATTAGCAGTCAAGGAGCCAGGGCATTTAGACCACAATTCAGAAGGGACTTGTTCCATGGCCTGAGCACGTTTTTGCATAAATCAAATTAAAAGATGGAAAATACAGCAGTATTTTTCCCAAAAAGGGTTTTCATTTTGCTGAAGACTGTGTCCTGTACATGCACAGTACAAAAACTGAAAAGGATAAAAATGCAAAGAATCATTCTAGCAGAGTTTTATCTATTAATACAAAAAGACAGCACTTAGAAAAATGTAGGGTTTACGTCTGGTTTTTATGTCAGATATTTAAAGCTGCCTCTGAGGAGTTTTATTTTGTTCGGTTGCTGGTTTTGGGTTCAGTAATTTATGGGAAATGGACGTGCTGACAGCTGGTAATACAGGCACTACCAGCTCTCAGTCCATTAGGTGTGTTTCTGGAGTCAAACTATTATGGGAGAATTAAAACAGAAATAGTTTAGCCCACCTCTTAGCAGCTGTTGAGAAATACTGGAAAATAGGAACCCAATGAAGAAATAAATTTTAGGATCCTTTTAAAAACCTGTTTATTTTATAATCATCCTTGTGATTCTGTGAGCCTGACTCATGGATTTTGAGTGTCTGAGATGACTGGCAATAGCTGTGTGACGGCTGTTAAGGCCCTGTAATCTGAAGGCTGGTGAGATGAAGCCTGAATATTTTTGACTTTACAAACATCACCCTTGATGGGTGTCTCCTTTGCCAATCATACATTAAGGATCCCAGTTCCCTTTAGGGTATATTAGGCCCATTACTCTCCCACAGTGCGAGGTGGCTGTTGCAATCATGCAACCTCATCTAGTTTTGCTTTCCTCTTTCTAAACCTCCCTGTAAAGCCTGTCTGCCTGTTTTAATTGGCACTTGATATAACCTCCTTCCAACTGACTCAAAGCTTTTCAGGTTGCCATACAATTTGAACCGCATACTTCTGTTCCTTTTGAATTGCCTGTGTTTTAAATGTTGCACACTCCTTCATCTGTGATAAAACGATCTTTTTGAGATCAACAGCGAGTGATCTTATGTTGCTGAGGAATTGAATCTTGCTGTTTGACTGCTGAAAGGCCTTAAATAATATGGTATTATTTAAAAAGCTTTTAAAGCGATTGCCAGGATGTATTAGTTGTGTTTGTGTCTTTCATTTCTTGCAGCATTACTGACACAAGATGGCCATCTAGCCAGATTACGGAAGCTGGATTTGAGTTACAACAACAACATCTCTGATGAAGGGTGGGTCGTTTTCTGTCAAGGCTTAGCAGTATTCAAAGAACTCTCAGAGCTGGATGTCAGTCTTCGCCCATCGTCCTGCCGGGACTGTGGGACGTGGTTCAGCGAGTTGTTAGCAGCACTGACAAAGCTGCCTGCCTTGGCAGAGCTGGGGATGCAAAGATGGGTCCTTTCAGAATCGCAGCGGAAACAACTGGAAAGCTTTAATCAAGACAACAAAAGAAACATTCGTTTTGACTGTTGATGAAGATTGAAGGTTTCTGGAAGGCCTTTCACAAGCAGCATATGAACCAAGTATTATGTATCGCTGACTTAGAAGACTGCCCAGTTTTTAGCAATCTTGTCTCATCTCATGAGAGCTCTTGAAATAGTTCCATAATTATATAAAACTGTTATTTAACCTTCTACGTGCATAGATCATTCAATTTAATAACATATTCTTTCAGATTCTCTGGGCCATGCTTACACTGCTATGCTGACACTACTATATATGTTTAATCTTCCTGTTGTGAATACAGCCATGACTACTGTCAAAAGAGCAGTGATGATTTCAGATGGACACACTGCAGGTTTGCCAGTGGAGGGAAGTGGCTGGGGTGTGTGCTAATGCAGGTGGGTGGGCAGTGTGAATGTGGCCTTGTGTGTATGAGGAAAATGCCTCTAATGTGAAAATACTTGAAACCTCTGTGTTTTAAATTTTAGAATCTTCTCCTCCAAAACTTTTGCCTCTTTGTGAATGCATTAAGTCTACATAATTGTGAGATTTGGAAAGCATCCCAACAACTCAGGATTATATATTAGTCCAGTAAGGAGAATATAGAAGGAGCTGTTTCTGCCTCTGCTCTGGCCGTTGATGCTATCTCATAGTGTAAATGAGTCCTGTGTACAGAATCAGCATAAAATCAAGGTAAGAAACAGTTGTTTGGTGTCTTTGGATGTCTCAGGGGCAAGGGAAATGCTGTGGTAGGTTAAATCAGAGATATGTCCTGCTACCTTAGCAAGGATTTTGGATACAGAGCAATCCGTAAGCGTTCCAGATAAGGCTATGCAAAGACTTCAGGATACTTGAGGGATGCTCCTTCTCATCCTGAGCTGTTTCAGCCTTACCCAGACTGTGCTTTCTGTACGGACCCTTTTATGATATGCAGCACAAAACCAAACTTCCAGATCTAAGAGTCTGATCAAGAGCATATGAAAGCCAGTGGGAGCCCCTGCAGTGCCTTCATGCTTCCTGCCTTCAGGATTAATCCATTAACCTTCACAACACCTTGTGACATAGACAGTGTTCTTATCCTTACCATAAAGATGAAGGAAATGAGCAAAGTCTATTATTCAAAGCCACAGGGCAGCTTCTAGCTAAGAGCAGAGCACCCTGCTCTATGCCCAAGACTTAGAAAAAGCACCAACTTGGGACATGTAAGTGGCTCCTCCTTTTTTCATTTGATAATTTCTTATTTGGCATTTTATTGTATTTGCTTACACAGAGCCAAATTCTGGCATAGTCACTCGTGTCATGGAGCATGTTGACCCACACGTGAGCTCAAAGACTGCAGTGGGATTATTCATTGGTAAGGTATTTTAGGAAGTAAAGATATTAGATCTGCCCACTGAGTGAGGAGTCTTAGAGAAATCCTGAGGCAGCTTGAGGGATAAAGTACTGCTCAATTAGCCCTGAGTATATCTACATGCTGCAGCAGTCTCCTGGAGGAGAGGCACATCAGGATCATTCAGTGGCAGTTTCCTAACTTGCTAGGACCCCTCTCAACAAGTTCTCCCATGCAGATGCAAGTCAATATTCAGCTTTCAGTCCGGCTGACCCTTCCAACAGCGGTCAGGGTTATACCAGCAGCTAAGCCTGCTGTGCTGATACCTCTTGATCATTTAATCCATGATTTCATGTGACGGTCTCTATGGACTTCCTGGTTCCAGTTTCAGTTCCACTTGAAAAGTGCACTTGGCTCCCCCAGCTCTGAGAAATGTGAGATGAACTGGAGTGCCTTGGTCAGATAGCAGGGAATTGCTGCCCAGTGGGATCAGTTATTTTCTACAGAGATCTTCAACCTCTGAAATGAAGCAAAGAGCCCCTGTTTCATACAGCGATAACAAGAGAGACTTTCAAGCAGTTACTCAAGCCAGGAGAGTTATTCTAATGGGGAAGTACCATCATCTCTGTTTAACAGCAGCACACCAACCTCTTCTCTTAATCACTTGCCTTCCTGTGCCTTTCCTCCTCAAATCTGCCTTTGGTCCAACTGGGAAATCGATCCTTTATCTGCTCTGTGAGAATCTCTCTGAATCACTCCTTTCCCACTTGAACCTCTCTCTCTAATTCAGTAAAGCAGCCGGCCCATGTTTAATGTCCGGTATCTGGGCTGTTGTAACCTTACTGACTGAACGGGACTTCAGTGTTGGGGTTTCTTGCTTTGTCATAGTGGGGTTCCTCATTCTCAGCTCCAGACCGTGGTACGGACTTGCTGCTAGCAACCTCTCCACTTGCTGTTCATGATCCCCTTCTCAGTCCTTCGCCCTCTCATGATTCTGTCATACCTATTGTGCCACTAAAAAGCTTTCATTAAATCACTTCTATTAAATGTCCTGTCTAACTGCCAGTCTTCCCGGAAACCTCTCTCTTCCAGTGATTGCCTCCTCGGTAGTCTCTGAATCATCCTTCTCTCTCTTCCTCATTGCCTTCACTTAGGGTGAGAAAATTTCATGAGACACCTCCAAACAGTCAAAACAGCATCGATTATGTAGTGAAATTGAAAACCAAAACTAAGCCATCCCATTTTTCTGCACCACCAGCTCTCTCCTGCCAACAAGTGTATTAATGAGATTTCAGTATCGATCGATTCAAGAGCCAAACGGAAATGAGATCCATCCCCTGGATGCAGATGTAGCCACAGCATCCAGAGAGCACTACCCGGAGGTGGAGCTCTAGGAAGAGCTGCGTCTCAGTGACCTGCCTTCACCACCTCCTTCCAGATGCCACCACCTTCTCTGAGGCAACTCAGACCAGGGGAGGGAGAGCAGGACTGCAGTTCTTACCCGCCAGTTAAACTAAATAAAGGGTTCTGCTCCCACCCACTCGTGCATTTTGAATCTGCACAGTGGCCGGTCCCAGTCCAGCTCTGTGCTTTATGTATGCTGCAAATAAAAATCTGGAGGGGTTTAAGGAGTAACTGAGCAATGCAGAATAAAAACTAGACAAGGACATCAGATGCGTAGGACAAACGGCTGCCTGTAAAGTGCTGTGGAAAGACACGGTTGCATATAGATTTGGCATTCTAGAATTATAGTAAGGAGTGTTTGTCATGGTTCTTTTGAATAACAAAGGTGTTATGACATGCCAGGACCCAGAATCATTGCAGAATATTGCATTCTGCAGACTCTCTGCTTTCAAATAAGCCTGTCGTACACAGACATTTTACAAACTGTCACCAAGCTATCTCAGAGATGAGCTATAACACTAAGGATTTGACAGCTTGCAGTCATTCAAAACATGATAACTACAGAGTGTCAAAACATCAGTGAACAGTTTTGCAAAAGTGTAGAGATACTTACAAATCAGCTTTTGACACCTCTGTAAGACAGGATGGTAATGCAGGTTCTGGTAGAAGTACATATGTTCTGACTGCCTGGAATCCTCCTCCATATTCCAAACAAGGTATTGATCATTTCTGAATGTAAAACTCATTAAGTAACTGCTAGTAGGTGGGGCCACAAATATTGTTTCACTCTAGATATGGCTGTACCTCACTGACTGGAAAACAGATTTCTAAGAATTGCATGTAAAATACTTTGCGATTCAGAACAAGGAACACATCATTGCACCAGATTCCTACAGATTACCTTAATTTCCACTTAATCAGCTGCCTTGATGCTCTGAGATAACATACATTCAGAATGAGGCATCTCAAGAATATTTCAGAATCTGTCTGATTCAGCTGGAGTCAATGTTGACAAAAACACAGAAACAAACCTCAAAAAATCATCTGTTTTCATCGTAACACTCACTGATTCAAATGCTTTAATACTGCTTGTCTCCTACTCCCTTATCTCTGCTCACATTTGCCCTTCTTGTAAATGAAAAGAGGTCTCTGCAGTTTATTGCCCAAATATCACTTTTTGGCTTCTGATCCTTTTACAGGCTTCTCTTTTCCCTTTCCTTTTCCTTTCTTTTCCATCTTTCTTTTTTTCATTAGATTCTTAAGTGTCAGGAAAGGTCCAATCCCCTTCTGGTTCATCAACCCACGCTACAAACTTCGGATCTGGAAAAGAGAGAAGAACAATCTGGTTACCTGGAGGAAAAGGGTAAAAGCAAACAGTCATGTAGAACAGTATTACTGGTGGATATTCTTGATGCAAAAAGGCAGGCATATTGTGGTCTCAAAAAAACCCCTTTTATTCCGTATTAGACTACATTGTTTGCAGCTGAGGTAGACTGCCAGCCACCTGACTTTTCTTTTACTCTGTGTGTTATTTTTTGCAAGAGGAGTTTCTTACCAGGGAGGACACTAACACTGTAGTCCTTCAGACCCTTTGATTAGAGCAGTAAATGACTATGTCTACACATCTTTAAATGTCACCTTTTAGTTCAGAAGAACAGTTTGGGAGAAACACATTAGTTCATGAAGAAATTACAGACATTACAGAAAGAGAGGAATAATTTCATTTCAGAAGAATCAAAGACTGAGGATTTGCCTTTCCTTCCTTCTTGCCCTGTATTTTTTCTGAGCAAATTACTTCTATGGCCCACTGGTAATACAAACTGATGTTCTTTTGGGGAAAAAAAACCAAACAAAACCACACAAAAAATGTGTTTTGTTCAATGTGTTTGCACAATGGATCTTCAACTCTCTACAGTCAAAATACAGTCAGCAAGACTGGAAAATGCCACCTGCAGTTTGTTTCATCTATAAGCAATGCCTGGACTTAGAGGATCTGCCTCGTTTTTAGACACAGTAACCCTTCCACTGGACAGGGAACTAAGGGAAGCTCCATTGCAAGCTGTAAGGGCTGTTCTGACCCTGCTGACTGTGGCCTGGCGGGGCAGTGGCAGCCTTCTGGAACGTTTTTGAATGATGCCCAGTGCTGTATTTCCTGATGGTTCCCTGTATCCTACCTTAACGTGATCAGTGACAGAAGTACTGCGCTGCCATAGCTGATGGAAGCAGTGCTTTAAGACATTTTTGATGTTGCATCGAGTGCCCCGTAGGTTGTTCTGCAAAGTATCTATTACTAAAACCACAGCTTTGTATGTGTATTGTGCTGGCTTTCTTAACACCCCTGTCGTTAAGTTCATGGCCTTTTTATACCTTTTTTCCCTTAAGTATTCCCAGATGGCAGATGTCCCCTGACAGCACATTTCAATTGGGGGTCTGTCATAGGGTTCCCATCCACAAGGACCAGCTCCAGCTGCTGAAGACTGTCCAGATCCTCCGGCAGCCGGGACAGGTGGTTGTTCTGAACAAGCAGTTTTTGCAAACCTGAACACGCAAAAGCAGAGAGCTGCAGCACAAAGAACAGGAATGATGAGGAGCATTCCTGCGTGCTCCCCATAAACAGCACATGGATGAGGCACAAACAATTCAGTCTGTGCATGTCATGAATGTGTGTATTGAACATCTCACCAGAGCATTTAAAATTCAAAGTATCTGCTCCCAAGTATAGAAGGACGGGACTCGGGCTCTCCTAGCAAAGCATTTACTTCACTAGGTAAAGACTATTCACCTGGCAGCCAGGTGGCCAAATCCAGCTTTCAAAAGTCCTGCTCATCGTACACCAACAGTGCTAGTGAACTAAGCCACACAGAAGTGCAATGAACTGGGGAAGATGGAAAGACTGGGCTGGGGAGCATCCCCAGAGAGCTGGTTCTGCACCACCCCCCTGGGGTCACTGGTGCTGACCCAGCGGGTCTTCTCACATCACGGGGTCTGCTTGGAGCTGAGCTCTGAGAAACACCCTTTTCCTTGGACTCCTGAGGGTGAGATGGGTCACGGGGGAGGACCTCCTGTCCACTTGGCTTGGGCACAGCACTTCCCCCACCCTCCCAGTTCCTAACTTTTATCCTATTTGGCTCCCTTACAATTACAGGATGAGCTCTAAATGATCCACTGCATTTCTTCCTTCCCTTCTCTCCCTCCTTCTTCCAGAATGCTTACTGGTACTTGTGTCGTTAAGGCTACAAACACAAAGACTATTTTTCACCTTGTATTTGGCATACAGAGTCTGGGAGCTGTTTAAGGAGATTGTTGCGACAGTCGAGTATTTTTCAAGTGGGTCAATGAGCCGGTGGCTGCGGGCAGGTACTCCAGACAATTATTCTCTATATGCAGTTCTTTCAGATTCTGGAAAATATGTGTGCATAGCTTTTAATAATTAACGGACTTTTCCTTAGCTTCATATATAATCAATGTACAGAGAATATCAGTAAGTGCAGAAGTAAGGTTTATAAACTGAGCTATCGTTAGGATGACTACTAAACACAGAGAGACAACGTGAATTTCAAACACTGAGTTTTGATATTATTTCTGTTCTGAGAGCCCTGATGCTGCACCATGTACCTAAAGAGATCAGGAGAACCTTCAGTCCTGCATTTGGGAGCAGCTGAAGTCCACGGAAGTGCCATGCCGCAACAGACCAAGATCTTCCCCCTCTATTGCTCCTACCTGCAATTTGCTGATGTCTACTGGCAGACTTGTGAATTTAATTCCTTTTTCTTGTCCCAGGTATAATCTCTCTAATGGCTCCAGGAGAAAGACTGCATTTGGAAAGATACTGAATTGGTTTTCAGACAGGCTAAGGCATTTCAAATTTGTCAGTTCTTTCACCTCCTCAGGTATCTAGACACAGTCATTAAAAAGATACATTATGTCTATTAAACAGTAATCTTTGGGATTCTGTTTTTAGGGAAAAATCTCCAAGAAAATGCTGTGGAGCTGCATTACTGTTGATGGATGAACGCAGAATATTCTGCTCATTAATGTAACATTATCCCTCACAGTATGGTGGAAATTTTGGCAAAAAAAATCCATGTTGTTTCCTCTGCTGGAAAGATTTCTTATGGGGTTAATTTTATTTCTTAGCAGAAACATTAGTCTGCTTCTTCATTTCCTTTGTATGCACAGTGCAGGGAAGAATAATTTAAATGAATGAAATCTGAAAGTGATGCTTTTGCATAAATTACTACTTCTGTAAATGTAACCTTCAAGAAGAAAATTGCACAAGTGAAAGTCTCCTTGGAAAAGAAGCATTGCATTATATAAAAAGGAAGGTATATTCTGAGCCCTAAAATGAGTATGTCCATGAATACTGTTACATTTATAATAGCACAGCTTTAGGGTACATAATTGTTCATTATCAAATGAACAGCAAATGTTAATGATGTTAAAGGCATTGACAATATCACATTCATTTTTAAATTGCCTTCTGCTCTGTTTCAGTTTGTGACGTATCGATTCTACGCAAATGCAGCTCTTATTTTCCAGTGTACACAGAAAAAAAGATGCAAATGACTGAAGCAGTCCCTCCAGTCAGTATTTCGTCTTTAAGATTAACACAAAGGTCAGTGTTTCAGGTTCTTGCTTTTTCCTCCCTGCCTGAATACTCAGATGTCAGTGATAATGAGTAACCCAGGCTCAGGTGCATACCAGGTGGAACATGCCTTCTCACTGCAGTAGGGAAAGGTGGCACTTGGCTGTTATGAAGAACTTAGATTTTGCAAAAGGGAGGTATCAATAAAACAAAAATAAAAACAAAGGAACAAATACCTTCTGTATCTGATTGCCATCCAGGGCCCATACTTCCAGATTTTTCATATTCTTTTAGGAATCTCATCAAAGCAATTTTCACTCAGATCTAGTATCCTGACACTGGTTAATCTGGTGAAAGACCTGGGTACTGTGCGCAGTCCGGTGTTCCTCAGATAAACACGGGAAAGGGACGGCCAGCAGCAGATCTGACGTGGGAACTTCTCCAGGCTGTTGGCGGACAGTCTGAGTACTCTCATTTCGGTGAGATTCTTCAAATCTGGGGGAAGCTTGTGCAGGAGATTATGAGACAGATCCAGCACAGCCAGCTTCTGGCAGTGTTGCAGTGTAGGAGGAATGGAGGATAAGTTATTAAAAGCTAAAAATAGCTTAACTAAGTTTGTCAAAAAGCCTATCTCTTCTGGGATGAAACCGATTAGGTTTTGTTCCAGATCTATTATTTCTAAATTAGCAATCTGACAAAGCTCCTTGGGAAAACTTTTAAATCTATTTTTCTGGAGGTAAATTTCCTTGAGTTTTGTCAGGTTCACTATTTCTTTAGGCAGACACTTGAGATTATTGTCAGAAAGGCCAAGCAGTTCAACATGATGCAGGTATTCACAGATCTGCACTGGGATTTCATGCAAGTTTGTTTTATAGAACCTGAGCTGACGAAGGGACTGCAACTTGCTGATTACTGGCAGTGAACTACAAGAGAGGGGATTGTTACTTAAATCTAAGCTCAGAAGACATTTCAGCTCCCCGAGTTCTTCACATATGTCCTGTATGTGATTCTGATCCAAGTAGAGGACCTTCATGTGCCTCAGGCGATTGATGTCTCTGGGGATGCTTACGATCAGGTTCTTTTCCATGTGCAGCTCTTCCAGATATTCTAGACTCAAGACCCCTGACGAGATGGTTCGCAGTTGCTTGTTGGCTAAATCGATGAAAAATATCCTGTCTGTGACGCGTGTGGGAGAAAGAGCTTCATTCTCTGGCACTGGTGTTTCTTGTGCAGTCTGATCATGGTCATCCTCAAAACCAACAGAGTCAGCTTTTGGGCTCTGAGTGCCCCCTGCGCTGGCCTCCTGGCTCTGCTGAGACTCCGCCATCCCTGCTCCTTATTTTTAATTTCGGAAGAGAAAAAAATTAAAAATAACAGTACTCAAAGACCTTCCTATGCTAAATAAATACTGGCAGAATTCAGCATTTGGGGACAGGTTCTAGTCTCAACTGTACCCCTGCAAAAAGCTGCTTGTGTTCACTGAGATCAAATCCTGCAGTCCATAGAGCAGGATCATATCTTTGAATCCCGGTGCATCCTGAAGTGCCCCAACAGCCCAATTCGGAGGGTGAGCTTGTGAAGTGAGGGGAGCTGGACAAAGCAACCTCCTTGAGTCTTGAAGGCCTATATTTACAAACACTGACTGAGATCTGTCTTCAGCTATGCTGATTGTAAAACTGGAAGAGTCCTATTGTGAAAAGGTGGCACCTTCTTCTGTAAGACTTGGTGGTTTCTGAGCCAGAGAGATGCCGGTGAATCTGGTATTTGATAACCCTCAAAGCTGTACTGTTGCTGAGAGCGAAAGAGTGAGAGGTGGGAAGGGGCGACTACCTGAGCAACCTCTGATGTCTGCACGGAAGAAACATTTCAGCTGACATTTAAAGAACATAAGAGAGGAAGTGGAGGTCGAGAGGCAGCTGCCTGTCATCTCCCACCTCACGCCCTTTTCTCTGCTGCCGTAACAGCGCTGGGAGGACGTCGCCTTTCCAGAGATGGGTGGTTTCCAGGTGCCACCAGGACAAGGAGGAAGAACTGAGCGACCACCGTGGGGACAGACCCATGCTGGGCTTCCCAGTCTAATTCAGATGTTGCACGAGGGTATTTTCTTTTTTATTGTCTATGAGTTCAGTACTCGGGCGTGAGCCCCACACGCCGTGGGACAGGAGAGCGTGCGGCCCCAGCCCACCCCTCCTGCGTACGAGGGCAGTAGTGAAGTCACTAGAAGGATTTATTCGGTGGAAAGGACTGGCACAGGCACCTTTGAAGTAACCGCTAATCTGTGTAACCACGGAAATTTTTGCAAAGGCTCCTCGGCGACCGCGGGCAGACCACTAAGTAAATACTCTGGGGGTGACTGAGGGCAGCTCCCCTCCCGTCCCTGCAGAGGCTGGGCACCAGCGATGCGGCCAGGCCTCCGCCGTGGGGAGGGCCCAGCACCGCAGCGGGGTGGGGCGGCGGCGGGGCCTCCTGCCAGGGCCCCGAGCTGGGCCTGGCCACCTTCCCGCTCCCTCTTGGTGGAGCGCCCGGGACAGCCTCCTTGGAAACGGGCTCCGTTACCAAACGTTATTGACCTTGGAGCAGCCTGGCTCGGCCGTGGGGCAGAGCTCGCCCGTGGGCCGGTCACCGCGGGGAGAGGGCACAGCCGTTGATCGCTCAGGTAGGCCTGCAGAGGTTGGGGGCCCAGCTGCTTTACAGGGAAAAACGACCTGCCTGTATGAATATTAATTCTCTGTTAGCTCAGATCCTGTGTGATGGCGGATCAGGAACACATCCAGAAATCCACATTTTTTCCTCATGCTTTTCCTGTCTGTCTGTGTCTATCTCTTACTCTTGTGTTGCATACCAAGAGCTGTAACCCTTTTCAGACCAAGCCCATGTTTATTGTTACGCAGAGCCCAGCGCTTGGGTCCATGGTGATGTTGCTAGGCTGCTGTAAAGATGCAGTAACACTTTGTTTTGTTTTCCAGCAGGTCATGTCAGTTCATCCAGATCTTCACCAGCACTATGTGCAGGCCTGCCAAAACTTGGGCCAACCTGAAAACCCCTTCATTGCTCATGTGCTTCAAGAAGCTGATAAAAATGATAAAATGTAAGGAAATAACAAACAGCCTGTTTCAGATGCTTCTGAAAGCCTTAAACAAGATAGCAGGACAAGGGATTGAAGAATGAGAAAGTTCATGCAGTTTCAGGCTTAAACGCAAATCATATTTAGCATTTACTGCTGAAGTTCTGGTTTGACTCATCTTGACATCATCTTGGCAGAGGTTTGTAGCTACATATCCCTTCTGGGCAGCTTTACAAGCAGTGAAATTAAAAAAAGTGAAAAATGTACAGGATGGTGCCTTTGTGTCCCTTAAAGAAGCCAAACCCAGTATCTAGTCATCCTAACCCCCTTCCTTTCGTCTCCCTCCTGTTTAAAAAGCCTCAGCTGCATCCAGTTAGCTTCCAGCTGGTAATGCTTCCCTGAACTGTCTCTGAATCCTGCCAAGGTATTAACCACCCAAATTCTCTCTCATTATGTGGCTAGGTAGGGCTTCCTCTCAAGGATGCTCCTGGGGTCAAAGTTAATTGTCCTCTGCAGAGAAAACCTGAGAAAATACAGCGTAGTGAAATGGTTTGTGTTAGGTTTTGATCCTGAGGGCAGGGTAAAGTAAGTAAAGGAAAGTGAAAAAGTAAAAAGGAGATGATGAGGTAACATCCAGGATAGTCTTTATTTCCATCTACCTTCCCCTCATCTTGCTTCTTCCTGCTTTCCGTGCACGTGTGCTAAGCGTGGTCTTGCAGCTGTGCAGTGTCTTCAGAATATCAAAAAGGACAGTGCTGAGGTACAGCTTGAATCACGTCGTCTGTCATGGTGTTACCAAAGGCAGCGGCAGCAGCTAACTGCATGCAACCACATCAGTGAGGGCAAGCATGGATCCACTTCTTATCTGGAGAGAGAATTCATTTTTCTCTATCATTTTACTTCTCCCCATGTGCTTACATTTTTATGTTCCAGCAGATGGGCAAAAGGGATCACACTAAAAATAGCTGGAAATAATCATCTAGTGCCTGTGCAGAGAGTGACAGATGACGATCTTCAGGTTCTTGCCTCTGTCTTACACAATACCGTATTTGTCACAGGTAAGCTTTTTTCATGTATGTTTGTTGCTAATCTAAGAAAACATAAGCAGTCTTGATTTCAGCCTTAGTTCATCTTTATTTCTTTTTGTTTAGAGATCAGTTAATTGTAGATACGCATCTGTCACATTCTTCATTCTTCATCTTTTTCAGGTTTGGATCTTAGGTGTAATGTATTGACTGATGCTGGAGCAAAGCACATGGCAACATTCCTCCAGGTGCCAAAATTATGTTTGTCATTCAGCAACTTAAAATTTATTTGGCTATGATAATATTTATCTGTGGTAAATTGGAGACAAGAATGCATTTGTTTGGCAAAATTCCGTTCATTTTGACTTTCACATCCAAATCCATCCCACCAGAATCTCCGACTGTATTCTCTGGGGACATCTTTAAATGTCTGGTAGAAAACGGTTGGACATTTGGCGAGGGTATCAGGAAGAAAGAACAGTGGAATAAACTGTGGGGCTTTTAGGCTTACAGTTCAGTTCAGCAAAGGAGGGAATGGTAGTGTCAAGTGTGCCAGGGCCTTTGTTTTAGATACTTTATCATATCTGTTAGTCTTTTTGTAGGTCTAAATATAGGAAACTTTTTAATGCTGCCTTTCTGTTATTGTCAGCACTGGAATACAGATGGAAAATGGTGAGTTGCCGCTCTGTGCCTGGGTTCCTGGAGCTCAGGGAGGGCCATTAAGTTCACAAAATGCCTGCAGGTCTGCATCTGAGCTTGACCACCTGCCTCGTTTGGCTGTGCTGAGCACACGGGTTCCCAGGTGGTTTCTGTAAGCCCCATGAGGACCTACACACTACACTTTTTTCTGCCTTTCCATCATCATCTGATGTACTTTGGCGTTCTTTAACTACTTCTGCAAACCAGGGGCTGCCTGAAATGCAGCGAAGGACAAAGGTTTTGAGTAGGTGTATGATGCAGCTCCTTTTTGAAAAATGCAGGCATGCTCTGAAAAAAAAGTCTCGTTGCTTTCTGCTTTGTTTGTTCCTAAGGAAAACTCCACTCTGCGGTACCTTAACCTGATGCTTAATGATATTGGCACAAGTGGAGCAGTGCTGATAGCGAAAGCACTCCATGTGAGTATTTGTCTGGGAGTTGTAGACAATGGCATCTCGTTTGATAGTTTTGCTTTTGATGAACAGTACTAGCTGTCCTGCCAACATCAGAGCTGGCTGAAAGGGCCCTCTGTCTTCAGTCCATTCAGCTTTTTGCTGTATCACAGGGATTGCTTGTTTTCCCAAGGCAGACTTCAGAAATCAGATTTCACACAAGAGAAAGTTGCACTGTGCTGCCATTAACACTTAATTATCACAACTATCGCAGCTGGATTTTTCTGTGTGAAAAATGCTGTGCTATGCTATAGGATATATAATGCCATTGTTTTTTTCCTTTTTTTTTTTTTTAAAGTTGTATTAAATTTGCCTGTACCTTGATGTCAATATTTGTCTTGACTCAAGACGTCTGAGACATGTTTTCAAAACTTTGCCTTACAGCAGCAGCATAAAAACATGTTTGTTATTTTTAATGTGGTTTCCCAAGGAAATGAGGCTTGTGTGTACGATTGGTTGTGTTTATGAAATGAGACTCACGTGAGCTCTTGCTTCCTCCTTCATAGTCTTTGAACTCTGCACTGATTTCAACTAAATTTGACTGGCCTCCAAAACGCTGGGGTTGTACAGTAGATTGTACAACACTGGGCTTGTGAGCAACCCCCAAAGCTCTTTGTGCAGCCCTGTGGTAGCGTTTGCTGGGTTTGCAGAGCGGGCGGGTGGCAGGACCCAACCAGCCAGGCAGCCCCTTGGCTGCGTGGGGCAGGGGGGACCCGGGGGCGAAGAGGGGGTGCTCCTGAGGGAGGGAGGGGAAGGAGATGCTGTAGGGAGATACCACAGCGGAGGAAGGTGTACTGGGGACATGTGGAAGACATTAGTTCTGCTGCTCGCAGAACTACTTCTTTTGTAATCACTTAATCAATCATAATCTCTGAGTGGTACTGAGGAGTTGAAAATACAAACCCACTCTGCATTGCATTTGGGGCTTTAACAGGGAATAGATATTTCATATCCATTGAAATTCTGTGGAGGGTGAGGGGAAACATGCTGGCTTTTCTAGACTTCTGAACAGAACTTTATATTACCAGAGAAGTCTCCAGTCCAGCAAAGACTTACACACTGGTTTGACTCTGCACCAAGTAGTCCTGCCGAAGGCGAGCGACTTCACTGAGCTTTGACTGGTCGTGTGATTTAAAAGACTATAAAAAATAATGCAAATAATTGTATTCTTGTTTAAAATACGCTTACTAGATTCAAATCAGTTTTCATATAACTTGCATTTCAGCTGCCAATTTAGGCAGAAATATCTGCCTGGATTATTTTCATGAGTGTGAAATTTGTGAACTTGGGAGAAACAAAAGTTTTCACATACTTGAGTTTTGCTTCTAGACTCTCATGTGTTTGATTCCGCTGTGGGGAGCCTGAGCCAACTGCTTAGTCAGTGTTATCACTTAGACACAATTATTCCAGAGGGATGTTTTGTCTTGGTGTGACAACCAGCAGGATTCACAGGAAAAAGGACAGTGTTGTTTTTCAGGCCATTTAAAAGGAATTGATTTTTTTTTTTTTTGTCCTTAATTTTGTCTAGAGGAATGAAACTCTGGTGTATTTGAGAATGACTGGGAACAAAATAGGAAACAAAGGTGGGATGTTCTTTGCTTCAATGCTACAAATTAATTCAACCTTGGAGAAACTGGATCTTGGAGACTGTGATATGGTGAGTAACCCAGTAAAATTATCAGCAATGACACAAGTCTTTCAAGGGTATTGCAAAGGTCCTGCAGTGCTTAGTTAGGGGGAAAATGCCACCTGTGATTTTACATTTTGTGATAGCTAGAGGTAACACGATATATAATATTGCAATGTGTACTTGGAAAGACATGTTGCGTAAAACACCTGTGAAGTCACACCTGATGATACATTAGAGCCGCCATGTCCCTGGGAATTCAGGTGCTTATCATAGAATCATAGAAGCTTGGCTTTCACATTTTCCAAGGTTTCTTTCTGCTATTCATTTTTGTTGTGCTAAGTCCTGTGTAATTCCTGTTGAAGAAAGGACTTCTTATTCCCTGGAGGTTCTTTTCCTTCTAAAGTGTGCAGTGCTATAACACCTGAAAGTCACCCAGTCCCATAGCTCTGTTGCTCCGGTCAGAGCTCGACCCATAAAGGACATAGGCACAAGAGTGCTGAATTGAGTAGAAAGGCATCCGATTTGATCTTAGATAACTTGCTGCCTCTTGGAGTTGGGCACGGAGACTTCTTACACAGTGCAGAGGGCAAGTCAGGAGGGTAGAAATGGGTCAAGGCACTAAGCAGGGCGCTTCCCACTCTAACCAGTGAAAGCCTGTGGGTGGCTTTTAAAAACTTGTGGGGTACATCAGGAGGGAGCAGCTGGAGCTGTGAACCTCCTCCTGGTGCAAGGTCCCGGCGCCCGACTGATGGTTTGTCCTTGTGTGATCACATCGGGGGGCTGGAAAATGGAAGTGGTTCTTCTCCCTGCCTGGGAGAGTTTGGTCCTGTATCTTGCCCTCGGGGAGAACGCTCTAACCAAGCTAGGAGTACGATTAAGATGGGCCACTCTCAGCCTTCCTGTTAAGGGTGTTCATCTTTCCAGGAGATAACGAAGTGTATGGTGGGCAGGAGGAGTAAGTTCGACTGTAACCTAACAGTTCTGACTAGCACCTGGAGGTAGGGAGAGACCTGGGGTCAGATGAAAATTTTATTATTATATTTGTTTCCTGAAATTACTGCATTTACTCCTAAACTAGAAGGGGGAATAGCTCACAGAAACTGTGAAGGGTGTTATGAAAACATAAAGAAGGGAAGTGTAGCCAGTGTAGGATTTATTTGAAAGCTTAATATGTTTACGCTTGGTAGGGAGTCGATAGAAAACTGATTTAAAATGAAATAGCTTTGGGTGTAGACCAGCCTAATTGGAAAATAATGTAAATATAAATTAGTGAGCAAGCGAGAAGGAAATACAAAAATCTGAACTGGCCTGTGTTCTAGACTCTCTCTCTAATGTACCACATTAATTCACATTTAGTATGAATTTACCTAGTGGATAAATGTTACCTAAGACTTTTACCAAAGACCTTAGGGAACACACACAAGCTGGTTTTAATTCATAAATCAGGAAAACCAAAATACAGGATCAATTAAATGGACAAGTATCTTTGAGATGCGTTATTCTTGCTCTTTATTTTCTGAGTTGCCAAATTTCATGGTCATTTGTACTTCTTAGTGTAATTCCACTCTATTATTCCACAGGGAGTTGGCATTGGTATTATCAGAAAATACATTGTGTCTGTAAGCACTTGCCTGCTGCACTTGCATCTCTCCAGAGCCTGTGGAGGCAGAAATAATAGTATTTCCAATCTGAGCTCATTTGATGTTTTTGATCTTCTGACAATCAATTCTAAGAAGGCATGGTAATTTGGTAGCTGGATCTATACGTTGGACAGGTTTCTCTAAAGAGTTTATTTATTTTCATTTCCAGGGTACGCAGTGTCTAATAGCAATAGCAACAGCCCTGACTCAGAACAAATCAGTCAAAGCGATAAACCTAAATCGTCCTTTACTATACAGCCAAGAGGTATGTGAGTGTTCTGTAGTGTCAGCTCAGTCAAAGAGAGAAGCATAAGTCAAGTCAGTACTGATGTATTTATGGACAGCTGAACTACACGGCTCTCTGGGTTTCCTTACGAAGTGAAGTAAACGGTTGCAGAAATATTCTTTTGCTTTTTCTGTGCCAAGTTTTGTGCAGTCACAGTCTGCCCCTTGTTAACTAGAAGGTAAATTTTTAAAAAATTTCTTTCTTGGTACATATGCCTTTGTTAAATAATGGGCTAATGGAGAGGGCTTGGTATTGGAGAACCAAGTATTCCTTCTGCTGTTACAGCATGGAGAGTTTTATGCCTCGTTCAGCACACTGAGGGAGAAATGCTGTTTAGCAGGAAATGAGGGGAAGAACAAAAGGCTGCTGTTTATCTGAGCAGTGCCATACAGAGCCTGCAGCCTGAAGAAGAAAGGCACACTTCAACAATATGCCATATTCACTGGGCTGTGTGGTTTTGTTGTTGCATTATGGGAACTTGAAGCATGAATTTAACAAGTGAATGAACCTCATCAATGTAAAACCTATGGTGCATTTGTTAGCCAAAACAAAGACACCAACCCTCCAAAACAATCAAGCACTAAAAAGGGAATCTGCAAGGCAGTGTTTGCTGGGGGCAGCACCGCAGGCCGCTGGACGCGTACGGGCGCGCGGAGCTGCGGGGCTTTTGCTTGCAGGCTTGCAGCTGCTGGGCATCGCTGGTCCTGCTGAAGTCTTGGCTGTAGAGCTGGTTGCGGTGGTGGTTTCACCAGACTGGCAGCAGGTGTCAGATGTCTGTGATAGGTACAGTATTTTCCTGATGGCAGGATAACAAAATTAAACTGTCATGAAGGCCAGATCTTCCTAAATCCCCAAAGGTGAATTCAACAGTTTGACCAGATTTTAGTTGTTTCTTTGCTACTCAGACAGGGCTTGATCTGCCTAAACCATTTTAGAAATAAATTTAAACTACTGCTCTTGGAAATATGGGCCATGAAGGGCCTGGTCTGTATCTGTGGGAGACTCTATTTGCCATTCTTCCCACCTTCAACTCTCTCATTTTCTGAGGCCTCTGGGTTGTTGCCTTATTTTTGACTCACAGTATTCACTCAGTTATTTTCTTAACTAAATGCAACAACTTCAAAGCGAACTTACTCTGTGTTACAGTGACAGGACAGCTTTTTTCCCATAGCAATCCTGTTTCTTTTTATGAAATAATAGATTAGCGTCATGACAAAATACCTTTAATGTTGGTGAAGACTGACTCAACCATTCAGTTTTTAAGAGCAACAACTGGGAGGAAAACTGATTAGACATAACGATTTAAACATTGATGCTCCTGACATTTGCAGAGATATATATATATATATATAAAATAGTACTGTAAATCTGCAAAGATCTTTCTGGTATTTTTATTTTTTTTATTTTCAGCATTATCATAACATTGTTTCCTGGCTATTTTTAATACAAAGCTGCAATATACAAAATAGGACACTACCGACGACCGAATTTTGCTGTTGGTTGTGCATCTCCCTTTTCCTCAAGCCAGACCATACCTTATCCTAAAGTACAGCTTAATAAAACTGAGTGTATGTTTTTAGGAAGAGACCACAGTTCATGTAGCTCTGATGTTGAAAAATAACTCTTCTCTTGTGGAACTACATTTGTGCAAGCACGAAATGAAAAACTTTGGTGTAGAGCAACTGTGTGAGGCACTGTATGAAAACGCCAGCCTGAGATACCTTGATCTTAGC
Organism: Nipponia nippon; assembly: GCF_047370975.1. Lineage (NCBI taxonomy): Eukaryota > Metazoa > Chordata > Aves > Pelecaniformes > Threskiornithidae > Nipponia > Nipponia nippon. The sequence continues at coordinate 4,821,138 of NW_028262391.1, forward strand.
TGGTAAGAGCCGTTACGTGACATAGCCCCGACTAACATTAGACGCTCATTTTCTTAGCACCCTTTGAAAAAAATGTGTGCATCTCTCTTTCAGTAATAAAATAACCCGTGATGGTGTAAAAATCTTGGGAGAACTTCTAAAGCGAAACCAAACCCTGGAAATCCTAGATCTTAGTGCAAACCGAATAGAAGATGATGGAGCCATCTACCTGAGTGACGCCTTGGCTTTGCACAACAGGACTCTTCGGGCGTTAGTATTTACGTAACCTCCCCGGAGGCTGCAGGTGTAACGGCTCAGACTAGGAGCAGCTCAGACTTTGCAGTGGCTGAACTGACATCAAACCTGTGTGTTTTGATGTTACCGATCAAAATGGAAAAGTCAGGAAGTTCCAAACTTTTTAGTCCATTTTTCTTTCTCGGGGAAAAAAAATGGGAATGACAGATTGGGTGGGAATGCCTCGTCTTCACCTTCCCACACTGCCAGCCCTACTCATAATTCATTTTATCCCTTTTTCCTTATACTTCCTTTTTTTCGTCTGGTACCCATTGCTGTGTGGCCTGACATACGCTTGTTCTTCTACGTCAGGGTTTTTTGGGGTTGACACTTAGATCAGTTTTGTAGTGGTTCATCTTACATGTGATTCACAGCTTTTACAGTCATTCTAAGGAGGGGGGAAGGCAATTAGATCTTATTAGTTCTTTTTGCGTCTTTAAAGCGTAGGCCCCTGTGGCGCGCAAACGAAAACAAACCAAGAGCTGTACATCTTCAGAATTTTAAGATAATCAGATTCCACGCAGGGATAAGGCACTATATTTGTTGATTCTGATCTTCAACACTTAAGAAAATCCTCTGTTTAAGTTAGCTTCCAGGTGAACCCAGAAGAGCTGTAATCCCTCCGTCAGGGTGTTTTTTGTAGCCCGTGTTAAACCGTGCGCCGGCAGGATGTAAAAGCTGATCAAAGGTGTTACCTGAAACCATTAGTTCTAAGTAGCAGACTGAGGAGGTGGCGGCTGCTAGGTGCCTCTGAAAGCTTTCCAGGTTCACTAATATAAAAATAACTGCCACTCCACAAAGATCAAAGCTTAGCCTGGATAAATGCCAAGGCTGGGGCTTCAAAGCAGACTAGAGATGAGACCTGGGCACCGCGCACTAAGTCACTGACGCTGAAGAACTAAATAGTGAAGAACCTGGCTGCACGCGTCATGGAAATGCCTTGAGAAATAGTACAAGTCCGTAGTCCAAACTGCCTTTAGCAACCTGAAAAAGATTTTATAGAAGGCCTGGACTTGATACAAATAAATAATTACCTTATTAATAACAAATATAAAATTTCAATATCCATATATGATATATAGTGATAAAATATGAAATAAGAATAAATCACAGTTAAACTCTTAGTTTTAACTGGGAGATGGGAATTCAGTGATTTGGCACAGATTTGCATAATTCTTTTCTCTGCTTATTAGGTTGTCAGTAGTAAGCAACAACATAAGCGGCAAAGGACTTGTAGCTCTTTCAGATGCAATGAAAACAAACATGGAACTTGCCTATATTTACATTTGGGGGAACAAATTTGATGAAGCCACCTGTATGGTAAGTGTTTGTTTCTGAACTCTTCTAAGAGGGTTGAGTTTTGTTTGTTTGTTCTAATTTGTTTTTACAGTCATTGGGAAGACTACAGCAATTGGTGAACAAGATACCTGGTTCACTCTGGGGTTTTTTAAAATAATTATAATATGGTGGTGCTGTAATTAGATTCGCTGGACATCAGCATACTGAAATGATCAAGTACTCACCTGTGGTGTGTTATCTTCTAGAGCCTTCACTGCAGTCAAAGTGGAGTATTATATGTCAGGTTCTTGTTCTTATTCATTTCAGGCATTTTCAGAATTAATTCAGACGGGCCGCTTGAAACTTAATTGTACAGACGTGGAACCGTATGAAGTGGATGGGCACGTTCACCTTGCGGAGCTCTCCCACGGCCTGAAGAAGCATTACTACTGGACACCGCGTTGTGGGGAGGTGACGAACAAAGATGCTAACGCCAGTCTGGCGATTGCGGCGGTTTCAGAACACTTGTGAGTGAGGTAGCGGCCAGATGCGCTCCATATGCTTCACGTTTTCCTATCTTGTTTCTAGTAAAATAGATTATATCAGGATCAAACTTGCCAAATGTTGTTTCTTCAGGGTCTTTAGTGTAGAAGGAATCTAACAACACTTGAAATGGCATTAGAGGTAAAATATCAAACCAGTGACCCTAAAATTTGTTGCTAAAAATGCCCAAGCTATTAAAAGCCTATTAATATGAAAATGCATTCATTTTGCTGCAGTCGTTTCTATTGCAGACTATATCTCCTTCGCCTTACCGTGATTAGCTGTAGTTCAGGGTTCCCAGGTGACAGATGAATTTAGTGCAATAACATGCCAAGAGGAAAACATTTTCACCACAGGATAGTGCACCGAGAGTGACACTAGGTATTCTCATCAGTAACAGGGAGTAGAACAGTCACTGCCTAGGGCCACGCGAAGAGGTCAGACTGCAGCAGCGCAGATGCATGAATTGAACTCCTAGCAGCTGAACTACTCCGCTCTATTTACGAGACCTTCTCAGATCAGGACTTTTGCCAAGTGCTTCTTATTTAAAAAAAGCTGCAGGGGCTGGCTCGGAGCAGCAGCAGAGCCGATGGATGGAACGCCATGACCACCGGGTCCTCTTCCACACGGCAGCTGCGGAGGAAGAGCTGCCCTTGCTCCTCCTGGGCCGTGCTCTCTGCAGTCAGGTTTCCAGGCAGCAGGGAGAACCCACAGGTAATGTCGCCGCATCTCTGCAGGCTGGAGCGCAGCCAGGCAGATCAAACTGGCAAAAGCTTCCACCCTGGACTGCCGCTGGGCAGCAGCTTTGCTTGACAGCAAATCAGCTATGCTGTAGAACAAGGCTCCTGTTGAAGCTGAGAGAGGTTTGGGTAAACCCGTTTGTTGCTGCTGCACTCTACATACTCTCTCCTTTTACTTAGTAATGGCATGCTTTTGATCTTTATCCAAGAGTGGCTTTTTTTTTTTTTTAACCAAGTTAAATGAACTTAAGCATTAAACCACTATAATGCTGGCACTTTAAAGCCAGTGAACCTAGTTTCCTGGTATATAAATGGTATTTTGATTAACTTGCAGCATGTACTTGTTTCTTGTACTACAAATGAAAAACACCACACTTGGTTTCATTATTTCTTCCTGTCTCTTGGAAACTGTTTAAAAATATTTGTATCATTAGAGCCATGTGGCAACTCCTACACATGAATAAGACAACATATGCATATAATGGTAGTTAAAAATTGTTTAATGTTTTGGATACAGACTTCTTAGAAGTTTGGGGATCACTCAGTTTGTTTCCTTTGTACACCCACTCTGCTTGCACCTGTAGAAGTGACTAGATCCATGCTCCTAAAAAGTCACCAAATCGGACAGCAGAGGTTTGCTCAAAGGCTTTCACTAGTGCAATCTTGTGCATGTCTAAACGTGCCTGTTAAAAACGAGGACAGAGTAAGTAACAGAGTAATCCTTCAATGTACGTGCATGCAGGCAAAAGACCTACGAGATCGAAGTATGAGGGGAAAAAGATAAGAAAGTCATTTCAACAACACTGCCTATAAGCAGCGAGGTAACTGCTGATGTTCTGATTCTGTATTATCACAGTGGTAGTGGAGAAACAGGGAGACGGTTGGATACCCCTTACCAGGCTGAAATGACCAAAGCGGTATTGATAGCTGTGGTAAGTGTTGGGGTTTTCTTTTCTCTCCCCCGCCCCCAAACACAAATTAGTGAGGCTCCGTTGGTCCAAAAAGCACTTAGTGTCATAAGAGGAGCCAGAGGTAAGGCCGCAGAGCAGGTACGTTTGTTCTGCTACACACAAGTTGACATGGAGCTCTCTCTCTGCCCCCTCAACCTTCTTGCCTGCTAGAGACCGTGCGTAAGACCCGATCAAGCTTTCTTCACGCTCCGGACCAGGAGTTCCCCTGTGTTTGCTTCACAGAATAGCTTAACAGACACCCAAAAGGCGAGGGCAGAGCCGGAGACCAGAAATGAATTATCTTCGTGGCCTGCACAGGGACATCGTAACCTGTAGTCATCTTGGTAAGCATAAAGTCCATAGGTGGCACTGTGAAAGCCCTGTTCTAGAGAGGAGCTTATATTTCAAATACTGTTGCACAGAAGAACAGAGCCATGAAAACAGAAGTTGAAGATACACAGCATGTGATTGTTTGAGAAGCTGCTGCATGCTATGAAAATTCTTAAGTTTTTAAAAAATCAGATAGGCCTGTATTATCAAAGTTGGTATTTTTCTGAGTGTTGCTGCTCTGGAGCATTGCAGGTTATACTCTGGCAGTCTAAAGAGAGTGCTCTCGGTACCGAGACACTGATGATACAATTTCTTGCCAGAAAGACCCCTACAAGATTCAGATCGAGGTGTATTTTTTCCATATATCATCCTTCTTTCCCTTGTCCTGTATATGAAGTTCAGGCTAATTTTGTTGCCCAAATTAAGTCTTAATTTACTTGTATGAATGACATTCGTCAATCTGCTGCGTAACAGGGAATCTAATCTACCGAGTCAGTCCCTACTCTACCAACAGCAGTCTCTTATTTTTAGTAGATACGGTAAGATGGCAACAATATCATACACAAAATGTAACAGGATAAATGGCATCTACTTTCAAAATTGCTAGTGTATGTTTTTGAAATATTTTTACTCTCTCTGAACCCTTGTTTGACAGCAAGAGGCTTGGCCCAAAAGAGCACTCTGCATTACTGACAATATCCATAAAAATAGCTCATGTGTTACAGTTCACTTTGACATTCCTTTGTAAGAAAGGGCTGCAGAGTAATTCTTACTGAATTAGGTATAAACAGCTTCCTGCAAACTAAAATAATTATTTATGCAGAAACCCATATTGCTTAAATAGGCCTACGCCAGAGACGTTTATTGCTTTCCTTTCTCTGAAAACCAAACCTTAAAATTCTTAAAAGATGTATCTTGTGTTCTTTGGAATGAGAGAATTTACATAGGCTAGACATTTTTGCCATGGTCTTCTAAGTAAGTTATTCTAGCGCCAAAAGCAAGCACCATCCTGCTCTGTAAACCATTACTTCAGCTTCCAGAGCTCGCAGTACCTTGCTGAAAGGCAGCATTTTTGCCCCAGTTTAAAGGGAAGGAAAATGACTGATCCAGCAGGCCAGTGGTACAACGCAGGTCCCCTAAGTCCTACTGTGTGCTCTAGCCACCACACCGCCTTCTGTAAAATTAAACAATCTAGTAAAAATAAGTTAAGATACAAATTCTGATAAAGAAATCCACAGAATATCTACTTTAGCATAAAAAGTACATCTTCAAAGCACTCTGTAAAAACAACAAAACCCCAAAACGAACAACCCCACCCCAAACCCTTTGAAACAAGTGGAAAAAAAATTAACCTATGAGTCATTATACTAGATTGTATTTAGCATGAAGTTCTTGTTTAATGTAGTTTGAACAGACCCAAAGCATCTTCTGTGAGAGAAATCGGGTGCATTTACTGCCAAGAAGAAAATGAAGTAGTCCTTGCTGCGTTAGCGTGCTGCGCAAAGGGCTGCCCCGCGTCCTTCTGACAGGGTGGTTATGTTAGACTGCTTCCCTCCTCCTTTTGGTGCTACCCCTTGCAGTTATAAACAGGAGACACAAGGTGAGGGAAAATTACAAAACAAGTTTATTAAAGTCTAACATAAAACACTTCAGGCTAAATATGTACAACTCCCTTCCCTTCCCAGGGGATTATAAAAAATCGAGAGTTGAGCTATGTACAAATAACAGAGGAAAAATTGTATATACATGGAAGATATTTTAAAAATAATTTAACCAAAAAAATCAGTTATTAGTCCTTATCTGAACTTAATTCTGCAAGGCTTATCGATAGCATCTCCAAGATCACAGCCCTGAAATCCTTAACAAGGGACTTGTCCATACTTGAAAGGTTTTTTAGAAACACGTGATTTCAGAAAAGTTGTCATGCTTTGTGCCCGCGTTTAGGCACACGTTTGGAAGTAAGTGTCATCCCAGGAGCTATTCTCATGTAAGTATTTCTGAACTGCCAATTCAGAAATTTCTAGATGCAGATAACCTATTCAGGCAAAACTTGCACCGACTTCAGCGCAAAGTTGACTGAAACAATGGTGTGACAAATCACGTCATTTTCTCTAAATTACTGTTAATGGAATTATTAAAATTCCCTCTTTCATTTTGCAGGTAGGTCTCAAGAAGGAGACGTCCGCCTGAAAAGATCCCATGCTTTCCCACATTAATCCGTTACAGAAATTATCAATACTGTTATAAACCTTGTACCTCCAAAATGAACTCAGAACCCTTACGCCTAGGAATTAGACGTGCAGCTGATTTCCATGCATCTGTTGGCAAAAGGTACGGTACCGACCTGCTTCTTCAGGTCCTACAGCCCCCAGCCTGAACACATCTACATTTTTTTTTTTTAATATATATATATATATATATTTAAAGTCTATATTCTAGTAAATGAATACATAGAGATCATACCTCAGCAGCTGAGATATCTTCACGAAAGATGAGGATAAAAATCAAGACTCTCAGATGGGGACTCAAGAGTGCAGGTCACTAAATTATTGCTCCGAGACAAAACTACAAGCCTGTGTATTCTATTAAGAAAGGTTAAAATTGTTGTCTTGTAAAAAATAATGATTATCTTCTTGTCTATAAAGAAAACTAAATGACTAATAAAGCAAGTGTTACTGTTATAAGTATCTAAACAAATCCTGTATAAATCTAAGCACTGTATTTTCTAAAAAAGTCTGAAATCTAAGAATACAGTAATAAGCTATAATTTTAGAAATATAAAAACAGTCCAAACAAACATTGTTATGGAATGCATTTTCTATGTAGGAATGTGATTTTTTTTTTCAATTTTTTTTTTTTTCCCCAGAGCTAGTTCTCTCTTGTGGTCATTTATCCTGGATGTGTTAATCTTCAGACACTTTTCCTCAGATAACAGCAGCATATCATTATCATCTTCCAAAGCTGTTTAAATATGAAATGTATCAATTGTACGGTATTGTTCTTTTTCAGTATTCGTGACTAAGCCTATGTCTCTCCCAAACTTCTGCTCTATTTTCAGAGAGAGAAAGTAAAGAGGAACCTTAGGACAAGCTACACAGAATTCGCTTTTTTTACACAGAGTGAAGACCCCGATCTTTGTGGTTCTCCAGTCTTAAATGGCAAGGCTAAGGAATCCTTCAGGAGCTACATCAACAACAGAAGCTAAAAAAGTAAATGGGGGAGGAAAGGGGGAAATGCCAAACAAACAGGAAAAAAAAAAAACGGAGAAATTCATCCATTGTCCTTTGCCAGCGCTATGAAGGACATCAGCTGTTCGTAAGTGTTGTAGTACAGGTAAGCAAAGCAAATAAAGGTCGGGCAGGTATGGCGATAATTAGCTTCAGAGGACAGAGTTAGAGCTGCCTGCATTACGAACGCTCCCGGTGAACATGTTTGTACTCCTTGCTGTCCGTGGGAGACTTTATCAGCAAACTGGCCATATATTAAAGCATAAAATGCGGTCAAAAAGCAGAGTTTTCAACATGCCACATACTAAGATGATCAACACAAAGAAGCGAAAGGCCTATTACTTTACAAGTACAAATATATACGAAGGGGGGGGGGGGGAATCTAGTCATGCTCAGGAGTCATGGGACTGTTTGCAGAATATTTAAATGAAATCGTCCGAGAAATTTTTCACAAGTCTGTTTAATTAAGGTGCAGATTAATTATTACTCCATGTAGAACAGAATCAGTTAAGAGGTATCTCCTATGCTCTTCTATTTATCAGTGTCTGGACACAAGGCATCAGTGGAAATAAAATGGTAGCACCAAGTAAATAACCAACAAATAATATCTTTAAATGCATTGTTGGTACAGTATAACAACTGTTTGCTTACTATTTGATGATTACTTAAATAATGCTTACATTATGTTAATGGCACAAACTGGCAAAACGGAGTATAAAAGTACTCCTGTTGTCAACTAGTCTTTAACTGATGACCCTATCAAGACACTAAAAATGTGGCTTTTTAAAAATTTACATTGCTAGTAATAAAACATAGCTTTACATGTGTCTTGCTAGATGCCAGTTTTGTGCAGTTACTGTGGACAAGTGACATGAGAGGTAAAGCAACATATAAATATTTCAATTAAAACAAATCAGTCATATTCTAGCAAAACCTTGCCTGGAAGAATATCAGTCTGCTCTGTTGTATCCTTCCTTAATGCCCCCTCGTGTAGCGTTCACTTATTATTTTCACAGTGAAGGGCGGGATTTATTTCCTCTTTTGTACCTACTGTCTAGCACAAGAAGAAGCGCTACTGTAAAAAAAGGATTATGAAGCTATGATTCGTGCCTCACAAGTAAGTCACTGCATCTTTTCGTCTCATCTACAACATGCATGTTCCAGCTCTCCTGTTGAGCAATTGTTGCTGCTTGTGCCAAAACCAGGGCATTTTAGGGATGTGAAAAATAAATCTGGGACAAGATACAACAATGCTGGATTCACTTAAAAAAAAAAAAAAAAAAGTGACATGTTGGAAAGAATACCCAGTAGTAACTATGCCATTAGAACCCTCTGACTTACCACACTACAGAAAAAAATTAACCCTCCTTTACTTGCCTTGTCAGGAAAATATATACAAAACTTCCTTTCCCTCTGGTCAGACCTCAACTGAAGACGGCTACTTCTGGCAGAGAGCAGGAATTCTCTGCACGCACCTCACCAGAGCACGGGCCTGCCTTCCACCGGGTACCGTTATATCGCCTCGGAATGCAGGAGTACAAGCTTGTCGGTACATTCCAATTACGATTTTCCCCTTACGCCTCTGGGTTAATATTCTTAAACTATCGAATATGGCTTAAAATATCTACTCTCAAATGATATTGTGACACATCAGATCAGCAGGAACACGGGAGGAGATCTCCAAAGTACATATTTAACAGAGAATTCTTAAGGCAAGTGTTACTGGAAAGGAATTGTCTCCTGGAAATCAGTGTTAATTACAAATAGAAATTTGATTGTAGATTAGCACAATTCAACAAAACCCGAAAGACAGCACTGCACAATGGAAATGCCTTACGAGTGTCTTTACACAGAGGAAAAAAAAAGAACAAGTCCAATTCAAAAAACGTGACTGCTTGCTTGCTTATGTTCATCTGACCAAACGTATGCAAGTTCACTACCAAACTACCTGGATGGCTTTGTACTGCACCGTCAGTATAACTGCTGCAAGAAAATAAACTGAGGTTCTGAATATCCCGTCACAGCAGATCTTAGTAATGTTTCTGATGAAGGAGACTGACTACCCGTCACGGGAAGCAGCATCTGATGGTCTTCAGTCCCAATGGGAAGAGGAAGTGCTAGAGACATCTCGGAGGGTTTCACATCTATGGACTCCGATAAAGGACTTTTCTGACTCTGAATGGATTCTTGTTCATTGAAAGAATTATCAAGTGCGTTAGAATCAGGGGGAGTTTCAGATCCTGCGGGGGAAAAAAAAAAAGAAGAAAGAAATGTTCAAAAGCTGCTGCGCAAATTCTGCAAATTCCTTTTCAAATGACTGTCAAAACAAACACTTGGTGTGTCAAGTGTGTCAAAGACGGCTTGGGCAGCTGGGCTATCAATGGCTTCAATGTGCTGTGAAGCAAGAATGAGCTGTAAATACAGAATGACCTGTAAAATACAATGTAAGCACTGAGAATCACATCCTCTGCTGCTCGTAGCATGACAACTAGACGGACGGTGCATTCCAACTTGATCTCTACTTGGCACGGTACAGAAGATAACAAATCCTTAACATCATGGTGAACAAAGGAGCTTTGGAAAAAATGTAATTATGAAGGTTTCCTTGAGATTTTCTACCCTCGAAAACCTAAGAACCACAGCCACATCCAAGCATCCTCTTTTAACTGAGATAGCAATGTACAATGTATCATTTATCCACAAACTTCTTTGGTAGAAGAAGGGTCACATATCCAATGTGGCTTGATCGGAAAGGCGTCCAAGAGCAGTGGCAGACTGCATTCAAACAGGAAGGCAGCGAGGAATCTGTGAACAGTGATTTCAATTAAGAATAGAAAATTAATTTCTCACGTGACTGGATAAAAACTGTAATGGGTCTGGCTGGAATGGAGTTAACAAATGTTTTCTTCCAAAGTGTGCTCCGAAGCCTGTTCTTTCAGCGTTTTCACTCCTGTGAAACTGTTATTTCAGTTATTTCGCTCCTGTCTGCCTCCTGCCTCTCTGTGAGAGCTGACCTGCCCCGGCAGCTCTCCCAGCCCGCGCCCCCAGGCTCGGCCGGGCCCTCTCCACGCGCACTGCTGCTCTCACCTCGCCCTTGCTTCCACTGGGGCCTTCCTAAACGGGGCTCCTCACGCTCTTGACAGTCAAAACTGCCTCTGCGTACGACTCCTGTTTTTTCATCCTCTCCCTCCCAATCCAGACGTACACAGACACCTATTATTCCTTTTTCCATATGGCAGAGGCAAGGGAATTATGGTTAACACACTTGAGGATGGACAGATAACGAGGTGTACAGAGCCAGCATTGAAAGAGGCTGGCTATCTGAACAGGTCTGTGCTTTGTACCATAGGCATGTAATATATGTCAAATTTCTTCCTAATCAAAAACTGCTATCTAAAATAGGAACTGAATTTATTTGAAAAGTCTTTTTAGAGCAGTATTCGCAGCTGGGAACATTTTGCCAGCTGTCTGATCTTCTGTGTTTGCTAATCCAGCTCAGACTTGGATTAACATTGACTGCATATAGAAAAAAAAAATCTTTCACTGTTACATTAAAAATATTTATGCCTTCAAGATGTAAAGTAATTCCTGTAACCAGTATGCCTTGTTCACCTCAGTTACTACCCTTGCAAAGACATAGTCCTTTGACGTATTCAGAAGAGGTAAAAAATGTCCTGCAATTCGGACTACACCTTCATGTGGGAAGCTCTCATGAGTTACTAGGACAAGAAAGTAAATATTCACGTACAGAAATTCTTGTCAGCAGCAATCCACTTCTACGTTGCTCAACATGTATTTGCTATAGCAATGCAAATGCTTGAAAATTTGTCTTGAATCTACTTTAAAGCGTGTACTTTATGCTTTAAAAGGTTTGGGTACCTCTAAAGTGGACACTTTTGCCTCTAAAGAGAATTACTATGCAAAAATCTTTTATTTTCTAATTTTAGGCCTGGATAAGCAAAAGAAAATGTTACTCAGCATTGAAGACACAACAGTTGATGCAGTCTCTTACCCTTTCTTTGCACAAGGAACTCACCTGTGTGAACTTTTGTTTTGTGCTTCTTAAGATTTTTTATATCCGTGTAAGAATTTCCACACATTTCACAGATAAATGGTCTTTCACCTGAAAAAAAATCGGTTTGGCAGTTAGAACAATCTTCAAATTGAAAGAAAACACAGTTAGAGATGTAGGATAATGGATTTCAATGTTGTATTTTAAAATACAACTTTGTAACTCTGTTATTTTGTCTGTGTGTCTGTATTCAGAATAAAATTGTTTCCAGAATAATAGATTAAAACAAAGCAAAAAAACCCCAAACGTTAGAAGTAAAGCCACGATCATACATCGACACCTACGCTGTTACATAGATATTAGTCTGAAAAAGGCAATTAAAAAAAATTCACAAATATTTTCTTTAAATTATGTTAACACAGAGATACATAAATTAAGAAACTCTGCTACTTTCAAGTACAGCACAATATGGTGTGTTTTAAAGGCAAAAGGTTAAAGGCAGAATATTATTTATAGTGCAGGAAGCAGCCTGTCTGGAAACTGACCTGTATGGGACCGAAAATGTTTATTGAGCTCTCCGGAGGAAATAAAACTCTTTTCACAAATGCCACAGATGTATGGCTTCTCTCCTAAAGGAAACACAAGGAGTTTGTTATTTCAGTAGATAAACCAGAATACACACAAAGAACAAATCAAAATGAAACAGAGGTAACGTCCACTGGGAGACAGAGCTCCCCAAACTGGAGTCAAAGGGAAAAAACCTGAGCGAGGAGCTGGATGACAACTCCAGGGGTAATTCCCCATCTCCAGACCTCCTGGTCATTGCCCATCTCCCGCCCCTCCGCAGGCGGCCAGCCCTCCCTTGCCAGGCCTGTTCTGGTGCCGCAGGGCTCTCTCTCCCGCCTCTTACCCGTATGTTTTCGGGAATGGGTGATGAGAGAACTTGAGACGGCAAAGGCTTTTCCACAGCTGTCGCAGACGTAGGGTTTCTCCCCTGTGTGGCGACGCACGTGGTAGGTGAGGGTGCTGGCCTGAGCAAAGCGCTGACCGCACCGATCGCAGACGTAGGGCTTCTCGCCACTGTGCTTCCTGCGAAGGAACACAGGCATCAGTGACCTCCTGGCAGAAAGGGAAGCAACACCCGTGATTAAGTAACTTTCCTGAATTAGTACTTTATCCCCAAAGTTCCTTGTGCTAATGTTCTCTGAACCAAAAAAAGGTAACAACTGTGAGCGTGGTTTTGAGTTAGCCGTTTCTCACGGAGTGACATTCACTGTTGACTCTGGGAATCAGCACATCCGTGACTTCAATGGCAGCTGAACTGAACTACAGGCCCTGCACATGTAACACGCACCAGGAGAACTCAGCACGTTTTGCATTCTAATAGTCTACTGAAAGATAAAATGATGATTCCAAACAAGGGAACGTAATTCCTGCTCCTGCCAAAAATGCAAAAAGACAATGAACAGTGAGAACAGTTCTGTTTCACTTCCCATCAAGGAACTCTCTCCTCTTTGGTGCTACAAGCAGTTAAAACAAAAGAAAACAAACCCGACATCACTGCCGTAAGGATAACAGCGCGTATGCTGGTATTCATACAACTCATAAATTGCAAATTGTTTCCCTAATGAGCAAGGACACAGACGTAATTATTCTGTTATGCAGCGTGAGAGAAGACCCAAGAGAAAAGGAGCAGAAATGACCAAATTATGTGAATGTGTAACTCTTGCTCGCACCGGAGTAAGTTATTTTCTTTAAATCAACATATGGATGAGCATGTGCAGGATCTCACTTTCGCCTACCTGGCGTGAATCTTCAGATTGCTTGAAGTTGCGAACTGCAGATTGCAGACATCACATTTGTACGGTTTCTCTTCTCCATGATGCATCCGACTGTGGAACACTAACTGGCACTTCTGAGCAAAGCCTTTGTCGCAGAGCTCACATTTGTATGGCTTCTCCCCTAGCGAAAAATAAAACCCTTGTGCTCTCTGCATTTACGTAAGGAAGCTTTCCAACCCGTTACCTGACCAAAGCTCAAGTGTCTGCTCTAATACTTCTTACAAATAGCACCTTGGAACAGCCCGTCATCGGTCCACCGAAGTGGAACGTGCCAGGAATACCGTGGATAACAGGCTATTTTTGAACACATTGCCTTTGGTGGAAAAAAAGTAATAATTAGTATTTTTAATTATGCCATTTTCCCCACAATTTTTAAGAATGCTACTACTACATTTTCAGACTTTTTGCTCGTTATGCCTATTCATGATTCCGAATACTCAAGATGAACCACCAGTAAATCACCTGCCTTTTCTTGCCTGTCAAACAGCAACAAGTCTTCAATGTACAGTCTAGCGCTCACTAATTTCTCGTTAGTGTCTGCTGTAGAATGCTACAGGTGCTTCTCTGGCTGTTCATGTTTTCTTAGTCATCAACACCATCTCATGTAACGGACCGTGCAACTCCGCAGTCTTAGATGACAGCATACAAGAGCCTATCTCTGCATTTCTGTGGCAGTGCACAATCACACCAGGAACTCAACAATTCTTAAGTATATTGTATACATAAAAACTTCAAAAATAAAAGTATTCGACATCTAACCTGTCATCTAGCAACCAACACCAAGAAATTCCCTACCTACTCATGCAAAAATTACATAGTTATGTAATTTTTTATATTTTTAATCAGTACAACACCCTCAAAAGTCGAAAGGGCAGCTGACGTTCCTACCAGCAAACTGCCCCTGAACACTGCTCACAAGCTCCATCTCGCACATGAATCTTTGGTCAGTCACTGGCTGCCAATATTTGAAATCCTCTCCCTCGGTTACTGAAAGAGCAAGGCGCTCTCCTGCAGCTGTACCTCAACACCGCACCTCTCTCACATCTTCACAGCTTCCTGGAAAGAGCTCCACTGCTGGCCTCTGCTCAGTTTTCCAAAGGGAAAAAAAGAGCAAAAGTAAACAATTTTTTATCTGGTTCACTGTTACTTCAGAATTCCGAATGCCAGCCACAAAAGGAAGAAAACAACATAAACCGGGTCCCTCTGCTGCTCACTGGGCTAAGCACAGCAGCAAAGGCAAGAGCAGAAGAACAGCTATGCCAGATCAGCCCGAAGAACGAACCAACCCGGCATCAAGTCTTCCATCCCTAGGGAAGAACATATGAAAAGACAAGCAAGCACAGTGTTTCTCCCGTACGGCTTCCCAGGCTCCAGCAATTTGCTCTTCATAATCTTTTTAAGTCAGATATGTTGTCTTAACGTTTCGGTGTTCGTAATTGATTTCTCTTTGGTGCTTTGCTCAGTAGCTCTTGACACAACACAAACTTCTGGTAACGCTATTGAATGCAGAGATGATAACACCACCACACATTTCAGCTGCACATTTTACTAAATAAAATCCCAAACGCTGCAGTAATTCAGCTACCTCCCCTACCTTTTCTGAAGACCCTATGGCAGAAGTAACCTACTTGTCACGAGATGGCTTTTTTCCCCTCAATTTTGTTATCAAACATATATTGTGATTTATGTTTAAAAAAAAGCAACAGAAATTCTAGTATCAAGTACAGTGAGCTTTTCGTGCTCTATTGGTAATAGTTTTTGGCACGCCATCCCATTTAATCACTCTACAGAGTTAAAGCATAACCACCTCTCCTGAGTCTTTCCAGAAATCAAGGTGCTCAGACTAATAAAGGCCTCTCTAGCTATTTAAAGTAGAAACTATGATTTTGTACTGAAAAATGTTGAAACATTCCATGCTACCAGGATACAGGTATTGTCCCCATGCACGTACCAACAGCTAGGGGAAGAATTCAGAACGCAAAGATCTTTTTAGCCCTGTATGCACAGGCTGTGATTATGGGTCTCCACAGTCCCTGAAGACGAGGCCAGCGGCTTACCTGTGTGAGTTCTTACATGTGTTTTCAGCTGATTGCACTGGGTGAACGCCTTCCCACAAAGCTGACAGACGTACGGTTTCACTCCTTTGTGTATTCTCATGTGTCGACGGAGGCTACTGGCTTCTGAAAAGACTTTTCCACAGGTGTTGCACACCGGCTTAGCTTTGGAGTACTTCTGGTCAAGTTCTTCCCCTGAACTCTCCAGCTGGTAAGCGTTCTTTTCGCTGGCTATGTTAGACATACAGTGCTCCTTCAGCGCACAGCTTTGCTGAGGCTTTCCCCGCTTCTGTTTCGCTGCAATAGTCTGAACGAGGATATCCTGCGCTGCCAGCGTTTCGCTTTCCACCACAGATGCCAGCTGTAGTTCAGCGTTATCGCTGCCCTGGGCAGCCTGTTCTGTTATCTGGGTGGCCAGCTTATTTGCATCTAAAAACATTTCAATGGATGTGTTCTCGGTCACATCGTTCTGATATTGTATGGCTTTATTCTGTATGCTTTTGGGGGAGCTGAAATTCTTCTTTCGCTTTTTGGTCTGAGGAGATTTCTTTTCTAGAGTTGCTTTCTTGGCCTGTGGTTGAACCAGCTCTGCAGAAGCAGCGTCTGCTTTCTCCCGATTATTGTAATCTCGGAGAGTGAGAAGGCAAGTCTGCTGATTCATTTCAACGTTTCCAGTGATACTAGATGTCTCTGTAGAAGAGGGATTAGCAATAAACGCGAAGTCTTCCATCTTGATTTTGCATTTAGTGACCACTTCTTCTACTTTGAGATAGTCGGCGGCCTGGTGAATTTCTTTAACGTTCCAGCTGCAAGAAAACAAGAGGTGGGTGACAATATTCCGGACAAAGCAAACACATGTTCTGTACCAACTGTATCAAATACAGACAGCGCAGCTACAGAAAAGTTACGCTGTCAGAAAGCGTAACTTTGAGAGCACATACAGCAAGATCTAATCTCTTAGTGCTCCAGTGCCGGAAGATGCTGGTATGACAATCGCTCCCGAACCGATGGCCCGTGCCTCGTGGGGTCTGCAGATCCACAGAACTGAGAATTTTATTTTCAGTTACATGCCTTTTGTAGAATTTTACGTTAAAAGTCCGATTGTAAGGTGGTGAGGCTAGACGTGGGGCCGTGGGTCCAAAAAGCTCAGAAATCACAGCACGAAGGGATAAAACACTGGAGAATAAAATGCATAAATTACCGTTCTATAATCCTTCTGCCAAAAGTCTTAAGTAATTCGCAAGCGGCGCATTCACCTCAACGCTTCTGTGAGGCAGGTATTAATCATGTTTTATAAAACGATTTGCAAATGGTCTTAACTCTGTATCAGCTGCGCACAGACAACATTAACACCGAGGAAGTCCTCATTTAAACTACTGCGCTCTATTTTTCAGTTCCTGCAACTCAGGCCTTGATGGTTTAGAAAAAAATCACGTGGAAAAGGTGGCAACTCGTACCATCAACGCCTTTACAGAGTCACAGCACTTTAAAGAGAGATTAATGGTAAACAACATCATTGTAACAATCTATTACACAGTAAATGTAATTAATCAATAAGTAACCAGCCACAATTACTCTCTGTACGTGAATATAACTGGTTTAGCATCGGGTATTATCCTAGCTCCGAGTTCAAAGTACACCCTCCTGGTGTCGCTCCGGCACTCGCCGTCACAGAAGACGAGAGAATCCGCAGACGGATGCAGCAGTCCCCCAGAGGGGTACAGCACAAGGTGACGGGCGCGCAGGGGCAGAGCTGCCAGTGCCATCCTTAGTCAAACAGCTCTCCCTGGCTGGGAACGGTCCTTTCACCTACCTCTTCCTTCAGAGATCTCAACTGCTCAGAACGAATCCAGAAACTCTCCTGCCGCGGTCCCAGACAGACACCAAGAACGCTGCACGCTTCTGCTCATACATAACTCGCAAAGCACCACTCACTAACTTCACCACCTACGTGTACACACTGCTCTATTGCTGTGAATTTAAAGAAAACCACCACCCCGCATCCGCGTACTTAAATTATCGAGTATGAGTTTTCAAGACACCAATAGCAACAAAACCTTCTTAAAATGCATTTGACACCAGACATTGAGAGAGGAGTTAAAATCCTGGCCTGCATACTTCTAAGCAGTCACACCTCCCTCATGAGGGATAATCTCCGAGAGAAAAGCACCGCAAGGAATCCTCACTGCACATGAAGCAACACACCGGGCACAAAATCAACACAGTAAGGGGGGAAACGCTTTTCCTGTGACTCCTTTTGGACACTGTAATATAAGATTTAAGTAACAGAGCATGCAAATTCTAACAAATGTTTTTTTTTTTAAATCGTGCCTATCCTCATGCATTCCTCAGACTTTAGTCTCTACTGTATATATAGTTTCTGTGTGTTCTCTGCAAAAAGGACTTCTACAATCCAGCTTCAGAAAGAACACACTTACCCTTCCCTCTCCCGGTAATCACGTCAGATTGTTAATCCCTTCCAATCCAGACAGAAAGATTTGGAGAGTGAAACTATCAATCAGCGAAATATCACACAATATACCTTTGTTTTGGCACCCACATACCATGTGGTATTTTAAAACATACAAACAGATGATCTTCAGCTTGTTAATATGTATCACATCCACTACTATCTGTTTCTCCAGAACTTATTACAAAGAACAAAAAACCCAGTACTGCCTTAACACAAAGTTTATTTCCCTATTTGCTTTCCCCCTTTAATAGTGTACGTTACCTGTCGAGGTTTAAGTTTCCCGTATAAATAAATTCCAGGAGTTTTTGGAATCCATCAGCTTTCACTAGAGTCTGATCCAAAACAACATTATTGTCAGACGTGTCCCTGTAAAACGCACCGAAGTACTCGCTGAAAGAGGCAAGCACATTTCTGTGTGCTTTGAACTGGAATTCACCAATAACGACGGTGCAGTCACAAAGAAAGCCGGCTTCTCGCTGCTTGTTCAGTCTCTCTAAAAGGTGCTCACAGTGATGGGAATACTGCATTTTGATAACGAGCGGCAGCCTCTTCGTTCTGATCTGGGAAAGCAAAAAAAGTTGATTTACATGCAAGATTTAACTTTGTTTTTCCCCCCTAACAGAGTAAGTTAATGATTACAAAAGACTCAGTGTTCGAATCCTGCAGGATAGTTTGTGCAGCAGCGCTTTTGTACGAGGTACAGCGAGACGGGTGGATCCTTCTTAACTTGGGGAGCTGCTAATTTTAGGGGGTGAGGGCACAGACGCGTATACTCCTCCACCCAGATCAGAGGATTAGCCGGCCTAAGCTTATGAGCTGTCATGTCAAAACGGGGCTCCGAGGAGCACTCTGCGAACAGGAGCCACCGGAGGCTGGGCCCGGGCCGCGCTCGGGCGGCGGGGGCGGCCGCTCCCCGGGGCACAGCCCCGCTCCCCGCCGCGGGGCCCAGGAACGGGCAGACGCCGGGTGCGGCGAGTCCCCAGCGTCCAGCGGGGCCCAGGGGGAAGGGCCGCCTCGGCGCCAAGGGAGCAGACGCGGTGCCGGCGGGCCCCAAGGGCCGCGGCTCCCCCCGGCCCGGGACGGAGCCCGCAGGGCCCTCCCCCGCCGCGGCCCTGGCCCGGGCCCGGCCCCGCCACCCCCGTGTCCCCCGCGGCCGGGCCCGGCTGACCGGGGCGCCGTCCGTGCCCCCGCCGCTGCCCGCCCGCCCCTCGGGCCGCTGCGGCGCCGGCGAGACCGCCCCGGGGCCGGCGGGAGGGCGGCGGCGGGGCCCCACGCACCTGCGGAGGGGAAGGGAAGGGAAGGGAAGAGGCGCCTTCGCCTCAGGCCGCCATGTTCTGATGACGCCACCCGCGCCGCTTCCGGGATGCGACTTCCGGTGTCCCGCTCCCGAGGGCGGCTCGGGGCCGGGGGGCAGCGGGGGCACCGGCGGCAGAGCGGGGAGCGGGGGCGGGGCCGCGGCCCGCCGCGCTGAGGGGAACGGGCCGGGCTGGGCGGCGAACGGCTTCCCGGGTGGCTCGGGGAGGCGCGGACTACGGCTCCCATCGTGCAGCGCGCCGCGGCGGGGCCCGCCGTCAGCGTGGCGGGGAGCCGTGCGTGCCGGGAGGTGTAGTCGGGCCCCGCGGCGGGAGGCGGCGGCCGCCTCACCTGAGAGCCGCGGCACCGCGGGCGGGCGGGAGTGACCTGAGGCAGCGCCCGCGGCGTAGAGCCTCCCCCTGCGCCCCGGATTGGTAAATAAAATGAGTTTAACGTATTTGTTAACGCAGCAGCGGTGAGGAGTCTCGCCGCGCCTGCGCTTCCAATTAAAAAAAAAACCAAACCTCCCGAAAAGGTATTTTTAAAAGTTTAGAGACGCGCCGCTGCGCAGCGCGGCGGGGATGGTGACTGCCAAGAGCTGACAAGAGTGTGAGGCAATAAAACAGGCCGCCTGGCCGGTGTTTCCGCCCGGTTTCGAACCGGGGACCTTTCGCGTGTTAGGCGAACGTGATAACCACTACACTACGGAAACGCCTCGTACACACGAGTTTCCGCCGGCCCGTCTTCTCCCCTCTCCCCTCAGCCCCGGGCTCGCCCGGCACCCGCGTCCCCACAGAGCCGCCACCCCTCCGCGCCGGCCGCTCCCCAGGCACCCGCGGGCCGCCCCGCAGCCTTCCCCCGCCGAGGAGGGCCGTCTCGCCCCGCCGCCCCGCAGCCTTCCCCCGCCGAGGGCCGACTCGCCCCGCCGTGGCGGCAGCAGGTCACCCCCGCCCCGCGGCTGTCATCCGCCGACCCTTCTCCACACGCACCAGGAGTAACGGCGTCGGTGTGAACGAGGAACTTTGATGGTGGTTTTCCCTAGAATAATTGATTTTCAACATATCTGTAAATAAAAAGCCATACCCCGGGTTAATATTTCACACCAACGTGTCGTTCTGAAACGCTGCCGCTCGCGGTGCCAAATCTACCTCCTGCTGCGGTTACGGAGGCTGGAAGGGCCGCTTTGGCGGGAAGGAAGCACCGACAAGGAGAAAGATTCCGACAAAAGGAGCTGGAAAGCCCGGGGACACGAGAGGAGCAGAGCACGACGGCGATCTTTGCCTGCTGGCGCCGGCAGACGCAGGTGGGACGAGCAGGACAAACCAGGCAGGGCTGCCGAGGAGAGGCGTCGAGCGCTGCGGTTCCTGCAGGGGCAAAGCAGGGCAGGTTCGGTGTGAGCATCGGAACGAGACAGCCCCGGCCAAAGAGGAGAACGGGAGGCGTTTGGCACTGCCAGCCTTGGAGGGCAGGACCGTCATAAAGCAGCCAGCCAGAGCGTGCAGGCAAGCTGGGAGCTGAACGGAGGGCATTCCATCAGGCAGCGTCTCCCCTGCAGGCCCTCACTTGGAAACCGAGGAAGTGACTAATCCTCCTGGATTTTCTAGTGCACGGGGCACCGAAATGCTTGGTCTTGGAAGGAGCTGTAGGAGGGAACTCAGCTTTGCCATCCTTTGCAAAGGGAAACACAAGCCAAACCCCGACCGGGGGGACGGGGAGTGAGAAAAGCCAAGAGAAACGAAAGAGGAAAGGCTCCAGAAGAAAGCAGTGACAGGGAAGGGAAAGGGGAAACAGAAGAAAGTTGGAAGCAAGCAGTGACAATATTCTGTTGAGTTTGGCAGTGGCAGCTGCACAATTTCTTAACACTACTGCTGTCATCGTGCAGGGGTTTCTAATAGCTGCAAGGATGCGTGTGTAAGAGGTGCCACAATAGAGCATTTGGGAAAAAAGAGCCTCCTTACTGGCTCTTTTCTGCTTACAACATCTCTCAGGTCTGTGTGGAAAAACACTTGTGGGAATGCACTTGTGTTCGTAGCGGCACAGCACGATCACGAGATCCGTTGTGCACAGCTGGAGCACCCGGCGTGAAAAGGCTGACACTGCAGCCACGTCTCTGCCCCGTCGCATATCGCCCCAATAGTAATAACACCCATTGTGTTCCTGCAAGGTCTTCAGCAGTCCCCGAGGATTACATTTTAATAATTGCAAATAAACTAATAATACACAAAACATGAATTAACTTATTGATATAATAATACGTTCAGTCATGGCTTGACAACCACAGCTAAAGAAGGAAGGACCTGTTTAGGTAACGTGCTGTAACCTTCTCCGAGGAGCTGAAGGGTCTCAGCTCTCACAGCTGCTGAAGTTGCCTGGCCTGTGAAAGGGCCAAATGTCTTTCCAGTATTTTTTCAAAACAACACACACAATTTAAATGCAGTTGAAGTGCTTTTTCCTCACATCCTTTACCTGGGACATCCCCAGCCAGCCTACCCTGACCATGGGGAGATGCTGGTGTTGCCGTGGAGACCGGGGTGGAGGAGTACTTGTCCGGTGCCGCTGTATTGTGTTTCATTGCTGGAGGTACCCAAAAGAGCGTGGGATTGTCACGTCCTGAGGAGACAGGGAGGCTGTGCGGAAGAACGTCTGTGACGATGACCTGAGGATGAAAAGTAGCGAGCAGACAGTGACTCTGACCAAGGCACCGCTTAACCCACTGGTTAACCGAGAAAAAACAGCAGAGCTCTTCCCTGAGCACGCCGATGTCCCAGCTCTCTGCCTCTCCCGGCTGCGCTCACACTCTGTGCTTCAGGTCTCAGCACAGGCCGTGCGATGGACTCCAGCTACGGCGTCACCCACACCGTAGCAATGTCTGAAGGCTACTGCTTGCCCCGTGATATTATCCGGCTTGACCCGGACAGCTGTGATCTTACAGAGCGCCTAACACGGATTCTGAAAGAAAGCGGCACTTGAGGAGTCACCACAGCTGAGGAGCTGCTTGGACGAGGCATAAAAAGAAAAATTATGTTGTGCGTGCCTGAGCCTCGAGGAAGAGATGACCGAGAATCCTGGTGAGGGGGGGAAAACTTACCACCTTCCTGGTGGCCATGAAATTATGGTTCAGAATCAAAGGTTTCGCTCTCCTGAAACCCCCTTTCACCCTCCTGATGTTGGTGTAGAGTCCCCAGGGACTGACAAGCTCTGCTCCAACCGATGTCGGCATAAGGACTTACTTCCACGCCAGTCCTTTCTGGTGGTTTCAGCCTCTTCCTCGGAATTAAGCGGAATGCTTAAACGAGGAGAGAGTCTGCATGGTCCCAGGCAGTGTCAAGGTGAAAGTCAGGGCTCAGTTTGGACAGAAGCCTCCTCGCTTCCCTCAGCGCCTTCCAGCCCACGCAGGTTACCGTGACAGAGACAGGGAGGCTGGGCCTCACGTGGTGCGCAGAAAAGGTTTCCAGGGTACGTGTGATTTTATAACAGATTTTACTTAACGCTTCATGGAAAAGAACCTGAGATTGCAGCTGCCTGGAAGCTGGCGCCCAGGGGGAAGTCTGTGTCCGCAGCGTGCCTTTTGAAAGTCCAATAAAAATCACAACGTCTGGCACAGATACTTCCTTCTTAGTCCACGAATACGGCTTTCTGAACAGGTGGAAAATACGTTTTTAAAGAGGCTCTTTACCAGAACAGTGCTGTGCGGTATGTGTACAACCAGAGTTAGAAAGACCGAGAGCTTCATACTCCATTGTACCTGCAAAACTGCGCAGCCTTGAAACGCCTTGCTTCTCCGGGGAAATCTCAGGGTCAAAAAGCAAACAAACCCCGTTCTGCGGAACAGGAGGCAGCGGAGGCGAGCCAGCGGCGTCCAAGGCGAGTGCTCCAGGGAGCAGGTACCGCGCGGGGGGAATACGCCTTGCACGGAGAGAGGCCGTGGAGATAAATACCCTCTTCCAACAGAGCAGCGGGGGCTGGCGCGGCCCTGCTTCGGGGGAACCGGGTGGGGGCAGTTTCTGGGCCTGGTTCCTCACCCCGGGGTCCTCGACTGCGACGGGCAAGGCCTGAAGGCGGGCCCGGGCCCTAAGTCCAGCCCCCAGGCCCCAAATCCCGGCCCTAAACCCCAGACAGCAGCTCCCAAATCCCGCCCCCAAGCCCCAGGCCCGGCTGCGGGTCCCGGCTCCCGGCCCAGGCCCCGGCCCCGGCCCCAGTCGCGGCCGCAGCCCCCGGCCCCGGGGAAGGGGCGGGGGGCGGAGAGGGGAGGGCACGGCCAGGCGCGCGCCCGGGAGCACGTGGTGCGGCGGGGGAACGAATGGCCCGAGCGTTCCAAACTCCCGCCACTCTCTCGCTCCCGCCCACCTGGCCTCGCCGCAGCCAATGGCGGCGGGGGAGGGTTGCCCCTCCGGCCAATGGAGGCGCGGGGGGCGTGGCCGAGGAGGCTTTAAGAGGGCCGGCGGGGGCGCCCCCGGGTCGCGTGGCGGGTGGGGAGGCCCCGCGGTGACTAACCCTAATGGCGGCTGCCGCGCTCCCCGCGACCGTCCGCTGTTTTCCTCGCTGACTTTCAGCGGACGAGGGGAGTAGCCCGGGGGGAGGGGGGACAAGGGGATCCGCCGTCAAAAAACGTCAGCGAGGGGGCTCCTCACCCCCGCCCGCCCTGGGGTCCCTTGTCCCCTCCCCGCAGCCGGGGGCCCGCCGCGGATGCTCCCGCCGCCGCGCCGTCCGGAGGCCGCGGTCGGCCGGCTCCCGCCACTGCCGCCGCGAAGAGTTCGTCTCTGTCAGCCTCGGCGGCGGTCGGGAGCGGAGGGGCGCGCCCCCGGGCCGGGGGGCCCCAGCAGAGCAAAACGGGAGCGGCGCCCCCGGGCTCAACCGCCGCGCTTCCCTCAGCCGTGGGGCGCGCGGCCGGCGCCGCTCCGACACGCGCGGCGGCTCGCGCTTCCCGCCGGTGGGGGCTCGCGGGGGGCAGCGGGCGACGGTTGCCCCCCCCCCGCCCTCCTCTCCCTCCTCGCCGTGAGGCGGCCCGGCCCCGCTGAGGCGGGCGGCGGGCGGGGGCCCCGGCGGCCCCGGCGCGGTGGGGTCCGGCCGCTGGGCCCGCCGGGGTCTGCTCTGCTGGGCCGGCCGGAGAGAGGGGGCCGGCCGGAGGCCCCAAAATGTCAGTCCCCGCCGAGATTTGCTCTGTACCCCCTCGCTCCCTCCCTCCTTCCCTCCCAGAGGACTGGCGGTGGGAGGGCTGGGCTCACCGCGCAGCCGGTGCGATCTTATCTGGGAGAGCCCTGCGGCGATGGAAACTTAGAAATGTCGAATTTTACTCATCGAGTTTAGGAAATGTTGAATTTTAATCATCGAGTTTAGGAAACGCTGAATTTTACTCATCGAGTTTAGGAAATGTCGAATTCTACTCATCGATTTTAGAAGCACAGAGCTGAATTTGCAAAAACACGCAGGCCTCCGAGCACAGGGACCTGGCGACAAATATTTTGTTGAGGTGTGGAGGAACGGATTGTGAGGAGGAAAGCGTCAGGGCTTGTCCTCAGACGTTCCTCTCCGCGCCGAGGCTTTGGCCCAGCCACACAGCAAACCTACCCGCTGGATGCCAAGCCACAGCACCGTCTCCCTGAAGCAGAGCGCAGACAGCCCATCTCACGCCGCTCGCCATCATGGAACCAGGCTGTTCGGTTACCTCTGCTGGTAGTTCTCACCATAGGCCAAACCTTTCCCGTGCTTCTGTAGCCAGTATCAACCACTCGGAGAACATTTACCAGAAACGCAGGCATACGTGTGTGCCGCGTGCGATGGAAACAAAGTGTGCGCCGCTGCCCCACCGCAGGTCTCACCTCAGCGGGGAACAGACATGGCCCTAGAAACTGGGCTTGGGCATGACTCAATGCTCACATTTTACCAGCTCTTCAATAATTTCCTGAGCGTTTGACCAGTGCCATCTTGTGGCCTTCTTTTTTTTCCCTTTCCACAGAGGGTGGGAGTGAACTTGGGTACTTAATTTTTTTTAATTCCGTTTGAAGGAAACCACCTGTTGGAAGAATAAGTGGAAATGGCATCACACACTCAAGGATGCAAATGTCCCTTCTGGTAGTGGAATCCAAATGTCTCTTAATAAACCCAATCTAGCTAAAACTAGCACTGGCTCTGCCACTGGTGATGTTCTTTCTTGCTTCAAAGTAACTTATGTGTTTTCGTTGTTTTATCTTGTTTCTGAGCAACAGCTTTCACTTAGCATCAAGTGCTTTATTTCTGACTTGCAACTAAACATGCAAAGCAAGATATTTCACATGCTTAGTATGTTATTTTTTCAAATTAAACTCTTGTCGTCTTACAAGTGTCTCATTTCCCTGAGAAAAGTCTTGTTTCCTAAATGTATCTGTTTTTGTGGCATTTACAATGATTTTTTTTCCCCGCTGTCACTTCTGAAAGAGGTGAAAAGCTTAAGCTGCCAAGTTTCTGTACGCATGAAAAAGCGTGTGCTCTGCAGATTCATGTGTCAGAGAAAAAATGTTTAGAAACTGAGAACTTGGTCTACTTTTGTTTCTATTTATGGTAGCAAGGAAAACTTTGTGCAAGATAGTATTGTTGTGGCGACTACAACAAATGTAGCTGTTGTTGCTACAGCTCGCTACTGTTTCTGAACAACCTGCAGCTGCTTTCCCGGCCCCAGTGAAACAGTCCAAAAAAGGTGCTACTGTGGCTTTTTAGGAATCAAGACGGACGCTCCCGGCAATTTCTCCTCCGAAGAGTTTAAAACCATTTGCAAGTGGCAAGCCGCCTCAGTGTGTCAAAGAGATCGGTTTTGATGGCTCTCCTCTAAGCAGAACTCAGCTGGCAGTGAGTAGCAGCTACCTGCGAGCGTCAGCAGCTCGGGGAAGCAGGTCCACCTCAGCGCCGTGCTTGAATCACTTGGCATTAAGTGGATTTTCTTCCCCGCAGAGCATAAGTGCTCTTGTTAATATCTCCAGATTTGTTTGTTTTAAAACATCTAATGGTTCCTTTGAAGCTTGCGTGCACTGAGAAATTTACCACCAACGCTAGCCGTGACACAAAGTGATACAGAGAGGGGTGATGACGTCTGGGAGGAGAGGAGTGCTTGTGCTCAATAAAATTATGAAAGCGCGTTATCGAGGTTCATGCTCTGGGCTGCTTTCAGATGGTTTGGGAATTAGAATTGTGCATCCTGGGTGACTTGTTACTGAGTGTCAGATGCTCAGAAATTAACACTGAGTCATCAGGAGGTTCTCTAACAAATGTTTAGGTGATAAACTTTGAAGGATGTCTTGCTCACATCTGCTTAGTGTGGACGTTCTCACTGTTTGAGATCAGGCAGATGACATTTGTCCTGTCAGGCTGGGCAGATGGAAAGGGCTTTGGCCAAAGCACCGCCGATCACCCCAGCAGTACAAAATGGCTTCTCCATACTCTGCTAACACCTGTACAAGGTTGCCTTCCTTTTGCACAGTCATCTTTCTAGCGTGCGATTTCTAGACACCCTAGAGTTTTCTGTCCCTTGGGACTGTGGGAAATCGCTCCCTTTCTGTGTAGAACCTAGAAAAAAAGAACCAGCACAATCTGGATGAAATCCCTTAGGAGATCCCATAGGATTGACGGGGTAGCAGGAGGTGTAATGTTACCGTGCCTGTGCAAATAGCCCTTTTCTGAGGGCATTTCAAGAACTGACAGATTTGGGGACGCTGGGGGGATGAGCGTACCTCCCCCATCACCACATTTTCAAGTGCACGTTTCTAAGGATGAGGTCTCAGCTGCAGCTTATTCTGCCTGGGGCGCTGTGTGGCACGCAGGGCTCCTGAGCTGTGCTCCACTCCTGGCTCTACCTTCGGCTCTGCCTTCAGTCCCCTCTCAACATCGTTACCCTTCCCGATCTCCACAAGAACGCTTTTCCACTCTTGGAAGAACTTGCTGTATACGAAAGCAGCAATATTTTATCTTACATTGGTTTCATTAAGCTGTTTCCAGTCTACGTTTTAGCTTTCTTGCATTAATTTAAAATCAGTCATGATTGTTTGGGTTGTATGTGATGCGCCAGCACACAACAAACCAAAACAAGGAAGATTTAAATCAGTTCAAGAGGTTTATATGCGAAGATGGGCAAACTTAAGTAAATTAGCACAGATTCACATGTTGGTGTGACTTTGTGCGTGAATTTGAAGTCCACTTTGCTGTGTGCTTGAAATGACCAATAGAAAAGCTGGCGTTTTTTCACTTACCGAAAATTCTGCTTAATATTTCCAGAAGTTGTTCGCAGAGGTGGCAGTGCACGCAGGCTTTGTAAGAACAGCGCAAGCAGAGTTAACGTTGAACTATGCTACTGAGTCTAACAAAACAGTTCAAGTTGACCTTGCTTATGAGACAACAGAAAGTGTCTTAAGGAGAAATAATAATTATCAAAGAGTAAAGAATGGTTTAATTCAAAGGCTGTTTAACCTCCGACAGGTCTGGCAAACATTAATAGAACCCTACCCTGATTCTGTTTGTAGACTGCCTCGACAAGGGGTACTTTCAAAATGCGGTTGGATGTCGTATCTAAGGAGATTTATCAGCACAGGGAATGGAAGAAGCATACATCTCAATCATTTTTAAATAAATAATTTAATGGTAAAGCGAAGTCATGCAATCAAATCTTTGTAAATGCTAAAAATATGGACTAAAGATGGTTTAAACCTATAACAACTTTCTGTGCCTTTCTTTGCCCAGTTCTCCATATTCAGCTTAACACACCCAAGCGGGGAAGTTGTTTTATCCAGAAGAAGTTTGGAAAAACCAGCACCAGGCAACGCTCAACCCCTGACACGAGAGCCTGGGCGAACAGCTCTAGGTCTTGGTCCTGTGCTCGGTGACTTTGACCTGCTTGATGGGTCAGCTCAGGTCCGTCTTCGAGCCAGAGTTCTGTATCGCATGGCCTTGGCATCGAAAGCTGGGGGGTGGCTTTTACCTTCGGCATTTATAGATTTCAGTTTGCAGAGGCACGATTGTAACTTGGGCCTAATAGTATCTTAAAATTAAGCTTTATCTTGTAGTTTGTGCGTATGCAAGTCTAGCTGCAGTCACTGAGGGAGCCTTACAAACCCTCAAATCCGTACAAAAAGAACAGTTGTCAATGTTTGGACTCCTATAGTTCCCAGTTATATCAGACCAAAACCAGATAATGGTTTAGGAGTAGAAGAGACTTTTTTCTACCTCTCTTTGGTCAGTTGAATATTGTATTTCCAAGATTTCAACAGGGTAAGCTGCTCCCCTATGGTTGGTGAGGTCTGTGTTTTCTACATCTCATCTGTGCTGTGAAGGTCTATTGGATGTGCGCTTGCTGTTGATTGTATTTTTTCCAACGGTAGATGGCAATAGCCATTCGTTTGTAAAACAGAAGAGTAGAACTCCGTGCATTACAGAACTTAATGTGCACGTAGGATCATTCCTGGGTAGGAATTTAAGTGAAACTATTTGTAAAAACGTCGTCTTTTTTCAAGTACAGGTAAACTGCCATTAAATAGAAACCTTTGCAATTTAAATAATTTTTTTTTATAGAATCCAATTCAAAGCAAAAATGTTGAAAGATGCTATTTAAGCTTCACAAGAAGGGACTATAACGAATTGTCCTTATCTAAAAAGGTACTTAAAAATGCATTTTTCAGTGTGCATTCTAGATAAACTCAAGTGATGAAGAAATGTTGGCTAACACTAGATTTTTATTCGTTTTCAAGTTTGCTCACAACAGTAGTAATTTTCAGTTTATGTTTGGTTGAGAAATTAATTAAAACATACCTTTACACAAATTAAAGGATTTTATTTCCTGTCTATAAACTTCAGGGTTCACCTTGACAAATTAGTTGGACACCTTGACCCCACTGAAAATAGCGTCAGAGATCAGCATTTGCAGATCTTCGATTTTGCTCTTGCCTCTAAAAGCACATTGTATCATTGGAAACTAGATGTGCCTTTCTAGTGTACAGCAATATGTTGTAGGGTAAATTGCTTTCCACATTTCTCATTTGTTTAAATAAATTTACTGTTTGCTTTTGTGGAATATACACTTTGTTTCCCAAAAGTGAACGCGGGAGTTATGTGAGCGAGGAAGGTAATCATCTATAACAAAGTTATAACGGAGTCACAAGACTTTTGGGAATTTTGCAGCTGCAAATTGAAGTTCTCGTGCATTATCATAGCATTCTGTTTTGCAATGATAACGAGTTTAAAGGCTAGCATTTCTCTGTTTTTATTGAAAAGATAATCAGACTTTTGTACATTAATGATGGAATATTGGCAGCTATGATAATTTCATAGAAAATATTCCAGTGCTGCAATTAGTATTTTAATAAGGTTGTTTCTTATTACTGTATTGGTATTATCTGACTTGTACAGTTGGACGCTTCACTGTGCTCTGCGGGGGACAAAATATGGCAGAAAGGAGAGAAGATGACTGAAACGAAGTGACGATGGGGGTTTGGTCCCCAGGCTGCTACTGACCCCAGATGTGCCCTTCTGAGCTGCTTAGATTCTTCGTCTATAAAACGGTGATAACGATACTGACCTCCTTTGGAGGCTATGGATGAGCCGTGCTAAGCCGTCCTGTCCTCCTCTCCCTCTGCCCGGAGCAATAGACCCATAGAGCTCTATTGTTTCCTCTTCATGCATAAAACTGTCTTCTAGGTTGCAAACTTTCAGGATCCGGAAAATTTACCAAGTCTGCATGCTTAAACCTTTTCTCTCTGGTTCAGCCTCTGAGCCTCCTAAAGAGCAGAATTCCATCACTTCTTTCATCACTTTAATATTCCTTTAAACAACTGTATCATGGGATCTATTGTACTTAGCTGTAGTATGTCTACCGTACAGTCCATGTTTTTCATCACAGGAAGCAGCTTGAACTGCTTATAACACATGGAGTATACATTTGTCTTGTTTTAGAACAGCTTTATATCGTTCAGCTGGCTTTACAGCCTCTTCTGTGTCTAAAGATAAGTATGTTTAAGTACAGTCCTGAAGTTTTTATCTTCTGCATCATCAGCCTGCGCTTGAGTTACCATTTCATATTACGCTCTTCCAGGCGGCTTTGAACAACCTTAGCTTGACAATTAAGGGAGTGAACTGGCAAAACTGCTAATTTCTCTCCCTTTCCTTTCACTCTTATCTCGTATTCTCTAAGGTACACGTCTTTATCTACATGTTTCCAAGAAGGTGTTCAATTAATAACTCAGACAAGTCAGAGCTGATAGGATCTTTTCATGTATTAATTTAACTCTTCCTTTCAAACAGAGTGCCAGAAAATCACTGTTTTCATGTTTTCTCTATTTATTCTGGCTGGATTTTTTTTAATTGAATTTGCATGCTGTAGTCCTTTGATTCTGCTCCCAAGAAATTATCGGGGATTACAGTAGTGGCCTTACAGGTAACGGGGGTTCTCACTGATGTGCTGAATAGCATTTTTCTTCTCTATTAATGTTGATTTTAGATTGTTTTTATTTATAGCAAAAAAGTAAACCCGCAGACTTGGCCGTGCAGGATATAGAAATATTAGGTGTTTTGTTACTCAGTTTCTTGTGTTTGTTTGTTTTTTGTTTTTTTTTTTTTTTTGATGACAAGAATGACGCCACACAGCTGATGAGTACGGCAAAATTAATTTTCAGTGGAGACAATCACAGGACTTGTTCAAAGGCAGAGGCTTATTGGTCTGTCCGTGCTAGTCATTTAGCAGTTACAGAGAGCAATGTTTAAAAGCTCCCTATTCCTTCATTAGGCACGAACAACAATCTGTTTAGTTTCCATCTGTGTCGCTCTTGTAGCAGGTTTAAACTTGCAATAAGAGCTAAGATGAACTGACGTTATAAAAAAGCCTTTTGACTCTTGTCTATGGTTTAAATGCATCTGGTCCCAAGAAGAATCTCCATCATTGTCAATGTGAGCTGGGAGAGACAGAAAAACCATAGTCACTCGTGGCTAGGACTGGAGATGAGGCCACCCATCCCCGCAGAAGGGCAGGTCATTTAGTGAACACAAAACAAATGAATTTCACTGAGAAAACAGGTAGCCAACAAGCCAAAGCATGAAGTTCCATACCGAAAAAAAAATCTTTAAAACCCATCTCAGGGAGCCTTTTTTTGTTTTATTGGAGGTGAAGATAATGATTCTTTATTGGTGTTTTTAATACCAAAATATTACTGGTGAAGTATTTTACAAATTTCTGTTCCTATGGCTTATAAATCAGTGTCTAATTGCTTTCAGAGGTAGCAGCAACCGTGAATTCGAAACTATGAAAACAAATGGCAAATATTGGTAAATGACGAGTCTTGCTCCTGATTTTCTTTGTGAAAACACGAGAACCTTTCAGCGAACCATTTGTCTGCAATAAACTTACAGACTGTAAAAGTAATGTTATCTAGTACAGAAATTGGTATGAAGTACAGAAAAAAGTTACCCATTAATCAGCTTTTCAAAATCATCCAGTTTTCTACCAAGTGGATTTTTCATTCTCCAATCAGAGGACTTCCCATACTGATTCTTCCCTCAGGAACGCTATTTTTAATGTAGCAAACTTGTATCACCAGGATAAAAAGTTGGTTTACATCCAGTGAGGATCACAAACAGAAGCAGACTAACAGTTAAATTGCCGATTCTGTGATTAATATTGACCATCGTTTTAGTGGTCAATCTATGTCATGGCAATCTTGTGCGTGTAAACTCCAAGTTTAATAAGCTCGGGGATACTGCACTTCTGGAATATTTCCAGCACTTTGCTTCTATTTTCAAGTTTATCTCGGCAGTACCACTGAAGCAGATGACATGTGAAGCCGCAGGTGACTTGCTGGCTTGCAAGCCTGCTGTGTCACAGGGCTTGGCTACAGCATGGTAATGTTAAACTTCTTTAAAATACAGTTTAGTCTTGTAATATAAGCCAGTTCAAATAATGTTTTAAGTGTGTTTCTCAACTGTAAGTTCTGGCCAAGTGTTTCAGATAGTTCAGGAATACAGTTTAAAGAAAAATTATCACAAGAAGGAACAATACTTAAAAAGGTGAAAGTCTACCTTCTCGAAGCCAAGTCCTGCAACACTTTTTTTTTTTTTTTTATAAGTATAGTGAGGGCTTCAAGTGTTTTCCATCTTAATGCTTGTGCAAGGTGAAATGTGCCTTTTAAAGGAGCCCTTTCTAATAAATAAGAGGTATGTACGTTGATCGGTTGAAGACTTGGGAACCAAATTTGAAATCCAAAGGAGATGTTATTGAATGCTCGTTGGTAGAAAGACAGATCTTGGGCTGTCTACAGATTCCTAAGGACCATGTAGTGCTTGACAAGGAAGAATACATATTGACAGCGTTCCTTAAAGGCGTGCTTCAAGGACAAAATTAAAGCATTTCCGTAGGGTGTAGCCATCAATCACCAGAAGGATGTTCTTGTACACCAAGTACAACACCGTATGGCTTTCCAGTGACCTTAACACACTAGCCAACATAGGAGCTGCCATAGTAATTACAGATTACATTAAGTATCCAGTAAAAGCCAACAGCCAACTACCAGGCAAACCTTTTATGCGTTATTAAAATCATATCCTTCCCAGAAGATTCAAGCTAATAAAATTGAATTTGATAATGCAATCAGTAAAAAGCAGGTTTTAAAAAAAACCTCTCCTTTGTTGATAATGTCCCAAGAAATCCTATGTTTTATATAATGCCTAATACACATAAGCGTGGAAATAATCCCTCAGGTATATTAACAGTTTCAGTTGCACATTCTCTGAGACTGCCTTGAATTTTTTATAATTATATTTTATTAAGAAATAATTGTTATATATCAAGTGTGTGTTGCACTTAGATTAAAGATTAAGGACTGCGGTTACCTAATATTTCAGCAATTAAAATATAGAAGATTTTAGAAAGTATAAAATTGGAAGGATTGTTCTTACATACCAAGAAGCTAGTTCTCCTTCCTGAGCAACTGGCTGGGGCAGTTTGTTACGGGCCCTGAAAAATAAAAAATATTAGAGATTCGACATTAAAAAAGGAAGAGGGAACAAACACTTTGTTTGTAAGGAGACCAATGTTCACTGCTAACATTTCTAGTAAATCACTTATGACTTGATATATCCTATATTGGGCCACCCTAAAGGAGCCCTAGTGGGCCTGACTTTCAGACCAAAAGTTTCTGAAAACTTGGCTTTTTGAGCGGTTGTCAGAATAGGATTTTTTTTTCCATCTTGGCCAAGATAGTGTATTTCGTTATATAGTAGAACCAGGGTTACCTGTGTTTGAGAACTGACACTGTACAGCAGCTGCTTTTGTGAGGTTGTTGGTCAGTCTTCGATTTCATACGACTCTTAAAATTTTAAAACAAGGTATATATTCCCATATATCATATAGAAAATTTAGAAAAAAGTTAATATTGAACAATATTCTACAACGAGATTAGTGTTCTGTTTCTGTGAGCCTAAAGGGTCCAAGACCCTGCTGTAAAGCTGTCAGCACATGAGCTGACTCTGCACTGAACATCTAGAACATGGCTCAAAGCAGAGTGTGGTGCAGATTCTCTGAGTAGGTGGTAAAACGATTAAAAATAAATAAAGCCAGGATAAATCAGTTTCATGACAACGTATTTTGCACACAGAATGCCGTAGTTGCAAAAATCTTGCTCTTCGATCATTAGCTGGCGTAGTGGTACAAGAGCCTGGCCCCAGCCATGCCTAAAGGAGGACTTACATGCTTACTTTTTCTTCAGTTCTCCCAAACTGATAAGAAAGGTTGCAACTTGGTGCCTTAGATCACAGCTATTACCTAAAACAAGAAGTACTGTCTGGTCTGTTCCTGTTGAAGGGCATGGAAATACCGCTTCCAGTAGGAGTCAACTGCGAGTTTGTCATTCTTAATTTAGGCAGTTTGTGAGCTACTCCAGATCTGGATATAGTCTTAGCTATGGCTTTTGAATCAAAGTTGCCCTAATAAATTCTATTTTTACTTTTTAAAAGTCAGATTGTTTATTTCAAAACCAAAGTGTAGGTTTAAAACCAAAACAACACCTCTCCCCCCTTGGCCTGAGTTTTTATTTTTTGCTGTCTCAGAAAACTTGCCTGCAGCAGAAAAGGGGTCAAGGAGTAGCAGCACAGCGGGCCAAAGGCAGCCCTCCTGCAGGTCCGGTGCAGTAGCTGGGGGATGCCTACCGAAACCGGGACTGAATTTGGTCCTCTGTCTTTGCTGTGTGAGTAGAGGTTCTGTTTT
This sequence comes from Nipponia nippon, assembly GCF_047370975.1. Taxonomy (NCBI): domain Eukaryota; kingdom Metazoa; phylum Chordata; class Aves; order Pelecaniformes; family Threskiornithidae; genus Nipponia; species Nipponia nippon. Next base: position 4,855,357 of record NW_028262391.1, read on the forward strand.
AGTACTTCAGAGGCGCCCAAGAAAACTTTGTAATTGATGTTTTCCACTCATTTTCTTTCTCTACTGGTTCTGTATTTTGGTCGAGTCGCGTTTCCCCGGCTTTCAGATGTATGCTTGAACGCTGGAAAAACTCACTCTCATGCATAATGAAAGAGGAAAAGTTACAGAGGAGGAATTTATTGGCTAGAGTCTCCATTCCTGCTCTATATCTTGCTCTACAAGCTCCCACAGCAAGTGAGTGGTAGAGCCAAGAATAGAACACCACTTCTCTGACACCCAGTCCAGCGTCTTAACCCCTGCCTCCCGTGAGAAATTTTGTTTCGGTTTTCTGTACGGCGCAAAGATAAGATCATACTTTATTTTCGTGCATAAATTGATCTCTAGGGTGCATGAATAGGGTTGGGAAATAGCCAGAGAATAACACAATGTAAATAGTGAAACATAAGGAGGTTTTATATGTCACAATACAGCTTCTCAGACTGCTGTGTGTCTGGATAGAATTAATTAAAAATTATATGAAGTATTTGAGTTCTTTCAAGTTCGTTTCAAGCACACAAGGTCTTCTTCAGCGAGAAAGCAGGATTTCTTTTGCTCAGCTGGATTTTCTTTGAGAGCAGCCAGCGGAGGTGTTCTTTTGCCCGTAACGTAGAGGTGCTTTTCCTCTCCGGTAGTACTTGTTTTGTCGGGGATAACGGCAGGTGCTGTGTTGCTTCTTTGGCGATAGCAAAGGAGTCTGGAAAAAGACGGAGTTGGCGTGGGTTGACTAACACATTCTAACCGCAAAGAATTGCTATTATTATGGATTGAGTATCATAAGGAGTAGCATGTGTAACTTAGCATGGGGATGTTAATATAAAACGCTTAACTGCATCCAGTATTCACAAGTGATAAAGGCAAGAGTGGTCCCTAGAAGTGCTGACTCAGCACCCTGGCTTCTGAAACAGCCACTACTCTAAGTTTGGTATACCCCCTCCAAAACGTCCAGCAGCGCTGGTTTAAAACAAGCTCAGCTGATAGGGGCACTCCCGTTGTCCTTTGCTTTGGTACCCACCAAACCTTCCATCAGATTCATGACTGCAGTTGTGCTACGTTAGCCAGCTCCTTCTCAGGATTTCTCCTCCAGAACGACTTTGAGGTTTGACAAATCGGGGAACCTTGCACTCGATTTCAGGCAATGTAAGAGCTTCTCCTTTCTGGCCTTTCCCAACATGTGAACAAAAGGCAAGTGCTAAGTGCCACAGGTGGAAGCTGGGTCCCACCTCTCTTTTAAAAGCATATAGGTTCGAAGAGTAAATATTTGTGAAAGATTTATTTTCAAAATCTCTTCACACTTCATGAATGGGTGTGTATGTGTATACGCAGGGAATAGAGGTTGCTGTAAAAGGATAGAAAAGAGGTCACGGTAGCTTTCTGTCTGTGCTCTTTAGCCATATTCATTGCTTTTATAGAAGCATTTACAATACAAACTGCTCAAATGCATTTGAAAATGACCCTACGTTATTTTAGGTACCTAGCAGTGTGGATGCTCAAACAAGTTGCTAGGGATAAGCTGAAGCATGACCCTACAGCCCCGCTGGGACAGAGAGATCCTTCTCCACTGACGGCAAAACGACACATGTGCTTGCTCACTGGCTAGAAATGATCAGGAATTTTTTTGGCAGTTTTACACTCGGGAACTCTTTTTTTCTCACCACTGAAACATTTTGTGGGAACATGCCAGTTTCAGTGAAACTTCTGTAATAAAAAGTTTGTTTTCAGGCTAGAATCTAGAGGGAGTGTGCTCTAACCTTGATCTGCCTGGCTGAGGAGAAGGACTTAACCCCCAAAGTCTTCACATTCCAGGAGAGCCCTAATTCTGGGTTATGATGTTGTCAGAGTGCTCTTTTCCTGTGCTTTTGTAAAAACAAACCAAAAAACCCCAACCAACAAACAGATCCCACTTCTAAGTTCATCCTGTTGCAATTGGGAATGCTTCTGAAACTTTGAAATGATTTCTGGGATGGGAAAAATTATTTTTCTTCTCTTTCAACTTTGCACCTCAGCACTCCATCACGAACTTTGTTTGCATCTGAGATTTTGCTCTTGATGAATGAGCTCTCAGCCATAAAGACTGCTGTGAACGAGGCTTAAGGACTTTCCTGAAAAATGAAAACCAAAAGGCTAAACCACAGTTACCTTAGGAAATGTGAGGAAGGAGAAAAATGAGATCTTTGCTCTCCTGCCGCTTCTATAGGGTTTTGTCATTCATTCCTCAGCCAGATTCTCCTGCTGCAGACCCTGGCCGCTCCGGCTCAAGCGTGAGATGCGGACAGCGCGTTGCCAGGTTATCAGGGAGGGTCTCCTGGGGCTCTCAGCTGGTGCGGGGCCGTGGCGTCTCTAGGGACTGGCAGGCTGTGCTCCGATGGCTCTGCCGTACCCGATACGTTCATGGACGCTGCCCCAGCTGCTCCGCCGAAGGGATGCCACAAATCGACTTGGGTCTTCACCTTCAAGGGCTTTTTTGGTTACTACAGTTAGAAATGCCAACTACATTGTAAAACAAACAAACGGAAATGTCATCTGTTGTTCTTTCTGGAACCTGACGTCTATTGTTATTTACTGCTTGCTGTAGTGGTGGCTATGCTTTTTTTGTGGTTATCTCTGTGACAATTGAAAGGAAAGGGCTGAAATTTGACCTCCGATAAGTGTGAGACGACTTCTGTTTATCCTCTGCCTTCTTCCAGGCAGCAGACACCAAGAGGCTGCTCCTCTAGGCTGCAGAGCCGTCAGAGAACTCGTGGTGATATCTTACACGGGGTTGTATCAAAGTGAAAAACGTAAATCTTACAAATCACTACACGGTATACGCATCCCCCTCTGGGAAGATGCTGGGGCAAAAAATGGTCGAACAGCTGTTTAGCGTGCTATTGGAGTGTGCTCATGTTACGGTGATGAGTGCAGAATGAAAGAAATGATACAGAAACGCAAATGGGAATATTTTAGAAAATTTTCCAAAGACGTTTTTAAAAAGACTACTTGGTAGTCAAAGTGTCATGATACTGTGCTTGATGACTCTCATCTAAAACAGCGGGGCTTTAGTATATGTTGGGTTTAAGTGCGATTGAAATCTTTTGGGATTGCATATTTAGCAGAAAGGTCTGAGCAATGGTATCTGTACTTGTGTCCTAAGCAGAAGTAGCAGCATATGACATACAAGGGAGTAATTCCGATCTGATGTGGAAGGAATTGAACACACTCGACTTCTGTCAGCTGCAAGTGGTGTCTGTGTTTGCCCTGTACCGATATAATGTGTTGGTCGATATGCGCTTTCATATAAGCCTCAACAAATTGAAATAGCAGTGCTCTAATGATATCTTCCTTCTTAATGGCTCTTAGAAATAGCTATCAAATCAACTGTGAATATAGTCGTATAAAGTTTGTCAGTGCAGTCATGCTTTAACACTAATGAGGCCTATGCAAAACGTATTTTGAAAACGCCTTTCAAAGAGAACAAACGTGGTTTATCTCAGCCAGTGTGGAAGTCTTAAACAAAACTCCCGGTGAAGGATTGCAACAGAACGGAATATTTGCTGGGCACTGGAGTGCAAAGGAAGCCAAAAAGTCATAGCTTTTCTGAATTATTTTTGTGAGGACCTCAAATTTGCTTCTGACAAATCGTTTTATCTCACTTTTAATTTTAATGGATTGAAAGCCTTTTTCATTTCTAGGTAGTTTTTACTCAGTCTTTGAACTTTGAACCTGATCATTTTTATTCAGCAGGGACTGGAGGATGGGGCTCTTTGTTTTGGTGCAATAAATATGCTGCAACCAGCCACTGTTTTCTGTTCCCTGCTCTCGTAACTTTTGTTCTTTATGTGATGCTATTTGCATGTTAGCTACAGCAGGCACAAAATAAGAGGTTTAATTAAAAAAATGTTATCGGGGGTCCAATTCAAGATCAAAGATCACATGCTATCAGAGATCTAGTACTTTGATACCACAATAATAGGTACCTTAGAAATAGTCAGATGGGTTAGATTAGATAGTAATTTATTTTAGCTTGTTTCCTTTTTCTTAGTACTTATTCCAGATACCATAACCTACTAGAAGTTTTAAGAAGAAACAGTAATTTTTAAAGTGAAAAGTAAAAGGCTTCCAGTTTAAACAAAACTGATCAAAAAATTATAGAAGTAGGAAAATGAGACCTTTAGAATAAATATGACCAAAAGCATAATAAACATTGACTGGGAGCATAATCCCGAATGCTAACATAAATCTGTTTGTTGTAACAAACATTTAGTCTAATTTAATCTTCGAATGTATTACTGCCAGAAAGAATAGAATTTACAGGCTGTAACGTGTTGGTTGCTCTTAAAATTCTGCTTTAACTATTGATGCTGATAGTGTCTCCCACCGAAAAGACCTTTTTAATTATCATTGTCATCCATCTCAGTGAAGTCTGTGCATGTGTATTATTTACAGATCATTCTGTAAACTACTAAATAAGTTGTATACTGAGATGGGAACAGGAGATAAAATTGTGCTGCGTTGCCATCAGAGCGCCACAACAGCATGTGAATTTGAGCTCTTGTGAGTTAAGAGCTTGTGATATAATACTCAGGAGAAAGCAAGGGCAGTGCTAGTTCGTTACACGGCAGCGTATCCGCACAGCTAACGCTCAGATCTCGCAAGACGTTAACCGCCTCTGAAAAGATGCAAGAACCCTCCGCTTCTAACGTAGCCCATGGCAGTTAATGGAACTGGGCAACCTGTTTACTTTTGTTTTACTTCTGAATTACTTTGATTTTAGATTAAGTAATCTAAATGTCTGTTTGGTAGAGAACAGTGGTTTTCTGTATTCTTTCACACTTAGAAATTATTCTAACAGCTCTTCCGGCTAATAAATCATAACTAAGTTGGTTTCTAATGCATTTGAACTGTCAGCCAGTATGTGCAGAATGTTATCGGTTTTCGTGTGTTACAGATAGGGGAGGTGGAAAAGTGGTTTTAAAATGGTGTTGAGCTACTGCAAAGATTTTCCATTTGCTTCTCAGCCATTGCCTTTGTGCAATCTCGGGGCGATTGCATTTAAGTGGTAGGGGGTACGGCCTGCCAGGAGGGACGCTCTGCAAAGCTTCCTTTGACACCCACGGAACCCAAAAAGCTCTCAACTGGGCAAAGCGCTGTGATTCTCCCGGCCGGACAACGGAGCAGGGCTCTGGCTCCTGCTTACTGACCCCAGCCACCAAGGCCAGGCGGGAAGGGGCTTTGAGCAGCCTGGGCTAGTGGAAGATGTCGCTGCCCATGGGAGGGGGGTGGAACCAGATGGGCTTTAAGGTCCTTTCCAACCCAAACCATTCTATGATCTCTCCCTGAAAAGACTTTGAATGATTTTCCATTTTTTCTTACCCAAAAGTGGCTTTGGAAAGACAGAAGGAATGCAAATAAACATGTAAAAGAGGCAGTCTAATTGGGCGTACAGTTCTTGGAACTTCATTACTCTTCATTATCTGAAAAACGGCAAATAAGAAAGCGAACGCCGGCAGGGCAGAGATGCGTTGTCACATTGCAAATTTCGTGTTGGGAGAGATATTTGTGAATGCTAACAGAAAGCCTAGGATCCAAAATTTGTTACTGGGGTTCAGTCTTGTGAATGAAGACTATTTTTAGAAATGAACTCCGTTGACAAACGCTTATTTTCCGTGTAAATGGACATCTTGTTTAAATTCAGAGGCAAAAAAAACCTGGGGTTAAGCGTAAGACCCACAATTCAATTTGCATGTTGAGTAATTCAGACTGTAATAGAAGCTTTGTCATGGTAAGGTTAGGGCTTTCCTGTGGCTGTTCAAGTGGGCTCTGAAGACTTTTTAACATGTTGCAGGATATTAAGGGGGGAAAGTTTGACCTACATCCATTTTTTTCAGAGCCACTTCTGCAGGTTTCATCACACTTCCCGTGTCTCGCACGTGGGACATTGCCGAGGGCAGGATAGGTGCCCAATTGCCTACATACAATTTCATCAGGAAAGGTATATGATTTATTGCCCTGTAAAGGGTTTTGACATGAAGCCTGTGAAAAGCACTATATAAATGCCAATACAATATAAAACGTCACACAACTACTTTATTCATTAATTCAGACCCTGTGCTTTTGTACTGGAGAGAAATGGGAGTGAAATATGAATGTGTTCCTTATGCTTTAAAGGGAAAAATGGGTTTGCGGATTTTATAAAGGCTGATGTGTTAACCTGCCTTTGCGGTTCCTTTAAAGACAAGCAGAAAGAAGCCCGCTCGTTGCCTGGTAGTAACGCTGTGAAGGAAAGCAGATAGAGCACCAACAAAGGGAAACTCCGCGTCCGTGATGACAGTCCTTGGTCATGATCCTGCTCTCACGACGCAAAGAGATGATTTCATTTTTTACTTCAAAACGCCATTTGTTTCAGCGCTGCTAGCTGGAAGCCTTTCTGCCATCACCTCATTACATTTTTTCCCCTTATGTTTTTTCGTATTATCCTCTTTAAACAGGTCAATAACCAAAGGTTCCCCGGCCTTCATGGCGTTGGACAGGCCTGTTTCAGAACGTGGCTTCAGCAAGAGAAAATGAGCTTCAGGAGCGCTTTACTGACCCGTTAGAGCGGAGCAGCGCTTGCTGCACCGTCCTCATTGCGTTGCCCAAAGGGGACAACAGCTCCTCAAAGCCCAGATCTCACCAGTCCCCAGCTCCTTCCTTCTGGGAAGCCACTGGGGGAGACCAGGGAGGAAGAGGAAGGGCATGGGAGATACCAGAAAACCCCCTTTCGTCTTCTGCAGGGATTTTCTAGCCTTGCCCAGTTCACTTTGCATAGTGGGGGCCAGTTGGTGCAAATCTCAAAACTCTTGTGTCCGGTCAGCTGAGGTTTTCTCTCACCTGCTGACCCACCTGCTTTTTTTAAACCTTCATACATCAGCTTTAACTACTGCTGAGTACCGAGTAAAATTTACTCCGTTCCCTTATTTTTATTTCAAGTTGCTTTCCAAATTCCTTCCCCCTTCTGTGTTTCTCCTTGATTTTGATTATTTCTATTTTCGCTTTTAATAGGATGTTCACTTTCTGCTGATCTCTGCTGACATTTTCCCCTTTTGATTTGTAGTACTATTAATTCCCCTCTGTTCAATGTTTTGTCTACATTCAGAACATGTTTGTTTTCCGCTAGTGGCCTGTAATTACTTTCCCCCTCCTTCTCTTTAATTTTTCCAATTACGTCTCCACTGATGCTCCTTTAAGAGCGAGACATACCGGGGGTAACCTCTTGAGGATACGACTTCTTTGGCCAGCAAGTGTTTTAAGTCTTGGAAAGGAGCTCGGGTTGAGGGTATTGATTGCGCCTCTCCTTGGTAAATCGGTAAATTAGGTTTTTTTGTTGCGGTTAGTTAATATGTGAGTCCTGTTGCGTTTGGGGATGGTCCCGCATTGCCACCTTCTCGCGGGGCCGGGGGCAGGGGCGAGCCACCCCTGCTGCGGCACCTTAAACCAGAGACCTCCAGCCCTTGGGTTTGGTGCAGCTTCCCTCCATTTCAGGCGAGGGACGGAGGAACGCTGAGACTGAGGGGGCAACGCAAAGTGACCCGGGAAATCTGTGACGAAGTAGAAAATCAGATTCGGTTCTCCGCCGTCCCCGTTTCCCACCCTGGTCTTTCAGCCTAGCCACTGGCCTGTTAATTTTTCTGTGTTTGTCTTTCAGTCTCAATGCTGTGGAAATCCAAGTCCTTCCTGCGGGCAGTAAACGAGATGTACTTCATAGTTGGCATCCTGTGCCGTTTTCACGGGGAACTATTTCTAGTGGAGTGTTTTGCAAGGCTTCCTGGTATTCTGTACTTGTCTCTCAACCTATGAATGCGTTTCATTCTTCCCAGCCCCAGTGTTTTCCGTGGCACTTCTACCAGGGACGGGAGAATTCCAGGCCCGTTGGAAATTCAGACGGAGCCCTCGCGCTCTGCCAAGCGCCTACCCCGGGCCCGGAAACCTGTGTCCCGTGAAAACCCGCTTTCGGCTTATTTTCCTCCTCGCTCCTGACGGTCGTCAGCGTGGGGTCTTCGCCCCTGCTCCCACCCGGGACCGGCCGGCAGCGCCCAGCCGCGGCCGCCCGCACCCTGCAGTGCCCGTCCGCGGCCGCGCGGGGGCGCCGCAGACCGCGCAGGGGCGCGCAAGGGGCGCGCAAGGGGCCGGGGCGAAGCCCAGCGGCGGCGGCGGCGGCAACCGCGCAGCTCCGCGGGGCACCGCGGCCCTTCCTGTGCGCAGCCACCGGCGCAGCGCCGCGCTCCGCGGGCGCGCAGTCGTTAGCCGCGGATTTCTCCCCCAAAACGGGTCGAGTGGCGTTACTGGGGGGGAGGGGGGGGGGCAGTGGGGGCGCCGGCGTCTGCTCCCCCCGCCTCGAAAGTCGTTTAAAGGCACCAGCACCGGGCGCAAACAGGGAGGCTTTGTGCAGGCGTGTGCGTGAAGCACAGTGCGAAAGCGGGGGGAAAAAAAAAGAAAAGAAAAGAAAAAAAAAAAGTGGTCATAGTAGGTTTGTTAAGGAATCCGGTAAGTTATAGGGAGCAAAATTAAATGTCTGGTGCTTACACGACGGCATGTTTTACAAGGGAGAAGGAAACTGCGCAGAAAATGCATGGGCTTTTATTGTTGGTTTTCATTGCCTGTATTGTGGTGGATGCTTTATGCTACGGAGAGCAAGTTTAATTGAACCAGATCGCTGATTTCATATAGTAGGGGGCACGGGGTGGGTTTTTTTTTTTTGTTTTGTTTTCGGAGTTAACCGTTTCGGGGACTAGAAGCAGGCAGGACCGGGCTCCGCAGCCTCCGAGTTTCGAGCCAGCAAATAAAAACACGTTACATAAAAACAAACACCGAGCCCGGTTATCAAAGCCTCAATCTCTCTCTATTATTTTCCCTTGTATTTGGTGCCTTTTTTTTTTTTTTTTTTTTTTTTTTAAATCACATCTGTCGTTCCCAGCCTTTCCCAGGACTGCAAAGCAAAGTGGACAGCTTCCATGTGACCACCTAGTACAGGAGGCATTTTCTACTGGGAAACTTTGGAGCGGTTTTCTCCCTTCCTTTCCTTCTGACAGCTCAGAAAAAGAAAATGTGCAATCTTCCCGGTGATTAAACTTTCCGTATTTGTCTCCAGACTTATCGGGTTTATCCAAACTTTTGTGTGTGTGCGTATTCCCCCCCCCTTCTGTGCATTTGTAAAGTAGCCCCATCTAGCAATGATAAATATCCCTGTTGATCACTTGATTGATTACCTCTCGGAAAGGTCACGCGGGCTTGCAGTAATTTCCTTTTGCCTAAGGCTCCCTTTTCACTTTTACTCCCGCACGACAGCTCCAAGTATACAGGATCTTTATTTTTGATTTTTAACCCCTAAATAGCTCCCCGAAAACAATGCGGCGGTGAAAAGAAGGAGGAAAATCAGGCGGCGGGTCGGCGCTGCCCCAGCCCTCGCCGCGCTCTCCCGGGGCGGGCTCGGGGAGGCAGAGCCTCCCTCCCTGCTCTCCTGCGGGCTGAGAATTCGGATTTAAACAACCAGACAAGCTATTAATTTACCCATGCTACCCAGGGTCCTGAACCCAATTAATTTCTAATAATTACAGCCCAAGGGGGCTGGAGAGATCCCTCTGCCTCTTTCTAGCCTTGCCACTTCGCGGCACCGAGGTCAGCATATAATAATAAAGTGTATATTTTGAAAGTGATCAGCAGAACAGTGAGTTATTGCAATGAATGAAAATTGTTTCCATTTTGGCTAATTGAGCCCGTGGCTGAAAGCTGGAGTTCTGAGACTAAATAAAGAGGACTGTTTCATTTCAACGTGGGCTGGAAATCCCTGCATAGCTTTTCGGTCACCCAGCAAGAAGCTTAATTTCTTAACAGCAAACCTGAAATCAAGCGTTGGGTAAACAGTATTAATAATTGCATTACAATGATTAAATTAATCTTACTGGTAGCTTGGAGAATATAGATTGAGATTGAATGACGCGATGTAAAGTTCACTGCACAAAGACAATAGCGCAACAAATACCGCGATGAAGAATTCCAACTTTTCTCCAAGTAGGCTGCGGGGCTCGTTCAATTATAATTTAAGGAAGAGAAAATTTCCTCTTACGGGGAACGCACTGAAACCTGTGCGTGCGGGGGTGCGCTCGCTCTCCCAGCCTGCGGTAGAAATAGATTTCATTCCGCCCCTCCATCCACAAAAAGCCCCCCAAACCCCCAAATTTAAATAGTTCTTTCTGCCCGCGGATCGGCTGCAAACGAGCCCGCAGCCAGCCGCTTCCCACCCGCGAAGGAGCGGAGGCTGCGGGCGCGGAGGAGCCTCCCCGCACGAACGAAACGGATTTCCCGGGGGGCGGCCGGGGCCGCTCGGGGAGGGGGCCCAGCCCGGCGGGGCGGCGGCGGGCGACGCCGGGGGCCGCGGGGCGGGCGGCGGGGGGCGGCCCGGGCCGGCGGCCGGGGGCCCCGGGCGCTGGCGAGGCACCTGCCGGGCTCCCGGGGCCGGCGGGCAGGTGGCGGGGCCGGGCGGGCGCGGCCGGGGTCAGGGCTGCCCGCCCGGGAAAGGCGCATCTGCGCGACCGGCCCGGCCGCCGGGCTCCCAGGCGTGCTCCCGCCGGCGGCGGGCTCGGCAGCCCGGCCGGGAGCGGGCTCCCCGGGCGGGGGCAAGGACGCGCACCCCTGCCCGGACGGCGGCTTTGCTCCGTTTAAACCGGGGGGCGGGAGGCGCGGGGGGGGGAGTTTTGCGAAGTTGCCGGGCGCTTTCCCTTCTCCCCGGTGTCGGGGCAGGGATGATTTGGGGAAACCCCGGCGCAGCCCCGCAGGGTCGGGGGCGCGCCGTGCCCGTTCCCCGCGGGCAGCCCCGCAGCCCGGCCCGGCCCCGCGCATCCCCCGCGCAGCCGGGGGGCCGCTCCCCGCCGGGGCAGAGGGGCCCAGCTCCGCCCGGGACAGCACCGAGGGGGGCGAGCGGCGGGGGTCTGTGGCTGGGGGAGGCCGAGCCCGGTACGGGGGGCGTTCGGTGCACCCCTGCCCGGCTGCGGGGGGGGGGAGTGTGGGTGGGCACGGAGCAGCTGCGCCACTTTAGGGGAAAAAAAAAAAAAATCCAATTTGCAAATTAAAAATAACGACGGGCATCAAGGACGGCTCCGCCGAGCGGGTTTCAAGCGCTTGCGCCCGTCCGCCGGGCGTTTGGGGGAGCGGCGGGGGATGCGCAGTGCCCCCGCCCCACGGCCCGGCCGCGGGGGGGTCCGGGGTGCGGGGCGGGGGGGGCCGCGGGCGGCGCCGGGCCGCGCACCGGCAGCCGGGGGGTGTGGGGTGTGTGGGGGGGTGCGGGGTTGGAGGGGGAAGGGGCGATGCTGAGGATTTTATTAAAACAAAAAGTTGAGCAGCGTGTATGTACTGGCGCAGCACCGAGTCTGAAAGATTGTAATTTTCTTTTATGGTGTCTGGCAGGATTTGCAACAGATATTAATGGGAACATAAATAGCGCATGGAAGGTATTGAACAAAACTGTTTAATGCAAGGAGGTTGTACCAGAGGAAAATCTATATGTAGTTTGGATTGATTCATACCTCGGACACAGCCATCCCCTAAAGGAGTTCCCAATTTCTGCGCTCTCCCTCTTTGATTGGCAAACCCTGTAATTAAAACAGATTAGAGCGGTCGGCGTTACTGTTTTAAAAGCGCTTTTTTCCAGCCCAACTGGTGGTGGCCGAGCCGAGTTCAAGGTGGGGAAAAAGCGTGTGCGCTGGGAAAGTGTGCAATTCAACGGTACGCATGCATAATAAAACACACGAGCAAATTACATCTCTGTCTGTATATCCGCAGAGATCTACGGCGATTGCGGCCGGGTGAGAATAAAGTATTTAAATGGTGCGAAGACGCCAGAGCAGCGTTAATATCCCATTAAGAAAACAAACAAACAAAAGGAAAAGGCAGAAAAAAGGTGTCGCTTCTCCCCCCAGCCCCCGCCCGGCGGGAGCGCGGGTTCCCCCTCCGTGACCCTTCCCGGCCGCCCCACGGCCGCGACCGCGGAGCCCGGCGGCGGCTGCCCGCCCCGTCCCGGCCCGTCCCGGCCCCGGTGGCGGCTGTCAGGGTCCCCACCGGCGGTGATGGATCGCTGCAAACTTTTTTTTGGCGGCGCTGAAATGTTGAAGAGCGGGGGGGAGCCGCCCGTGCGCATGTGCGAAGGTGTCCAAACTGACAATGCTGGAGAGATAGCGAGCCGGGATTGAGAGAAAGGGAGAGTGTGTGTGCGGGAGAGGGAGAGGAGAGAGGGAGAGGGGGAGCGAAAAAAGGAGGAAAAGCTCCGGCAGGAAAAAAAAAAAGCCCCCCCCCGCCCCAACCCCACGCCAGCATCGGCCGCGGGACTGGCAGCATGCGATCCAAGGGCAGGGCGAGGAAGCTGGCCGCAAGTAGGTGCAATACCCCTTTCTCTTGGCTTTTCACCCTCCCTCTCTGCCATGTTGCATAGACATGTCTGATGCGGCGCGGAGCTCGCAGGCAACCTGCAGCATCCCCCCCTCCCTTACCCCTCCGGACCCCTTCCACCCGGCCCGGCTCGGCTCGGCTCGGCTCGGCGGGGACCGGGGAGGGGGTGCGCGGCGACCGGAGCCGGCGTGGGGGCTGCGGGCGACCGGCGGGAGGTGGGGAAGGAGTTGAGGAAAAGTTCAGTGGCGAGCGCTGGAAGTTGCTGCCGCTGCCGGGGGCTGGAGTGGAGGGGGGGTCCGGGAAAGGGGGGGTGCGAGCGGCTGCGGGCCCTATAGTGGGCGCTGTCGGCTGCCGGCAGGGCTGGGGGCCGCGGGGGGGGGCGTGAGTGGGTGTGAGTGCGTGTCTGCGTGTGCGCGGAGGGGCAGCGGCAGCGCTGCGGGGCGGGCGGCCAGCCCCGGCCGCAGGTAGCCGGTGCGGAGCTACGGCGGACCCCCCCCCCGCCCCCGCCATCCCCGCAGCCCCGGCTCTGCCCCGCCAACCCCCCCCCCCCCGCCCAAACCGCGCGTGGGAGCGGGGCGTGCGTGGGGCCCCACGCGTGGGGGTGGGAGGGTGGGGGGCAGCGGGGCGGCCGGGCAGCGCGGAGCGCGTCCCAGCCTGCGGGAGTCACCCGCTAAGAGTTGATGTAAATGGTGTAATTTCAGGCGGTTTTCCAGCACTTTTTATACAGTTTGGCCGCCCGAAGGTCTCCGTTCCGCGAGGCGAGGGCTCGGCCGTCCACACGCAAAGCCCGACTTATTTAATTATTTGTCTTACGCTCACCCCATCTGTTTCTCCTTTATGATAGGGATCTCTGCTTTTAACTGCTGCAGTGTTGGGGCTTTCTTTTTTTTTTTTTTTTTTTTTTTTTTTTAAAAAAGAGGGAATCAAGAACAAAACTTCGCCAGCTTTCGCGTCCTATTTTAAAAGCAGCTGATGTCTTTATTTTCTCTGACACATCTGGGCAAGTTTCATTTGATATCCGTGGCGATGGCAACTCACATTCCCGAGTGAAAAAAAAAAAAATGGGCAGGCGAAAAAAAAAAAAAAAGTCAGATGAAATGTTGCATAAGTTGCGTGACGTAAAAAGCAGATGCGTATTTACTCTTTATTTGGGGGGGGGGGGGGGGGAATAGAGGAGCGTGGAAAAGGGGAAGCGAAAGATCTCCCCGGCTCATCATCAGCTTTTCTGTGAACCTTAACAATAACAGCAGCAACCTGCGTTTGATTAGGTGATTTGAAAGTGAATAATCCAGCGCCCACAATTTGAAAACAAATCTGTTGTTAAATCTCCAGGTTGCCATCCCTACTTTGGAGCTAATTGCGGGAAAAAAAAAAAAAATCTCACATCCCCGACCAAAGCCGTCAGGTTTCCCTTGCCTTTCCCTTGCTTTTCTGGCTGCGCAGCGGTGCAGGGCTGCTGCTGCCACTGTCCCTGTCCCTGTCCCTGCTCCTTGTCCTGCTCCTGCTCCTGCTCCTGCTCCGCGGGCGAGATCCGAGCGTCTGCAAAGTTTCTGCTCTGGGCTGCGCGTCCTGCCTTTCGCTGCAGCAGCAGCAGCACTTTCCCCCCCAGACAGATGCCTTGCATTAAATAATCCTTCGGTTACAATCCGCTCATAAAGGAAATCATATTTAAAAAGCTAGGATATTTTTTTTTTGTGGTGCGTGTGTATTTCGAAAAGCTGTTTCTCCCCCCCCCGAAGAGCGTCTCAGTTTCATGGCAAGTGGAAGGAGGGTTGGAGGCGACCCTTGTAATTTCGTCGTTCGAGAGGAAAAGTTTTTAGCTTTTCAGTTCTTTTTGGCTGGGTTGGGAATAGAAAACATTTTGCAGCCTTCACCCTCTTACGTGGAAAACGGTATAGATCGGGACCAAGCGCACTTCTTTTATTATTTCACTTTTACTGCTTCGTGCGGGAAATAAAAATCGCCCCGGCGGTGTGACTGTCGCTAATGCCCAGCAAAGCTTTTTCCTCTTAATTCAGGGAGAATACCTGAAGCGCGCAGTTTCTTGACCTCAGTGCAAAACTGCTAAAAGATAATTTTGAAGCTTCGCCCTTCGCCCCCCCCCCCCCCAAAAAAAAAAAAAGTGAAAAGAAAAAAATTCAGAAGTAAGAAAAAGAGCCACGCGGGGGACAGCTAGTGACTTTTGTAAGGGTCCAGCTGTAAAAATAAGGGCAAAGACCGGCTGAAGCCCTCCTCCCTGCCGCGCTTTCGGGAGGCAGCGGGCGAGGAGCGGCCCGGGGGTGCGGGAGCGGTGCGGGAGCGGGCCCGGGCCCGGGGGTGCGGGCCCGGCCGCCCTGCACCTGCGCGGGCATCCCCGCTCCGCTCCGCGCCGGGCCGGGCCCCCGGCCCCCGGGGCAGCTGCTTTTCCACTCGGGTGGGTTTGTGCCCGCCTGGTGAAACCGTATCCCCGAATAACCCCCGCCCCAGCCCTGCAGCCGGGCCGGGGCAGCCCCCAGCCACCCAGTAGCCTCATAAAGAGACAGAAGGGGATCAGATTAGGGGAACACACGTGAATAAGGAGGCACTTGTTACTTTTACACTTTATCACCACTCTTTTACAGGCAATTTAGTGCAGCCAAGGTAGATCCAGATCCCTCTAACCATCTGAGATAGTAAAATAACACTTTCCTAAGTTTCAGCAGGTTTTCCTGCGCCTGCAATTTGCCTCAGCCTAGTACTTAAAAGGCTTGATTGAAAAACAGAGCCGGCGAGTTTATTTGCCTGTTTAAGACTCTGTCCGGGAATTTGTTTTCGAGCAGGGAAATGTTCGCCGTGCCCAGGCTTCCAGCGGGGCCGTTCCCGTCCCGCCGCTTTGCCGCTACCCGCGCCGTGCCCGTGCCCCAGCCCCGCCGGCGGCTCCGCTCCGCACCGCCCCGGGCACCCGGCTCGGCTCGGCCCGGCTCCGGCTCGGCTCGGCTCGGCCCGGCCCGGCCCGGCCCGGCGGCGCCCCCGGCGCGGCGCTGCCCCCGATGGCTTCTGCGCGGCGGGTGCCGGCGCGGGCGGGCCGATCCCATTGTATGCCGGGCACATTTTCGCCAGGCGCTTCATTAACCCTTTTCAGGGCGGAGAGCGTGCCTGTGGCTTTTCGCTCCCTCTTTCTGCCTTTTCTTCCTTCCCCCCCTCTTTTCTTTCTTTCCTTCTTTCCTTCTTTCTTTCTCTCTTCCTCTCTCTCTTTTTCTTTTCTTTTCTTTTCTTTTCTTTTCTTTTCTTTTCTTTTCTTTTCTTTTCTTTTCTTTTCTTTTCTTTTCTTTTCTTTTCTTTTCTTTTCTTTTCTTTTCTTTTCTTTTCTTTTCTTTTCTTTTCTTTCTCTCATTCTCTCTCCCTCCCTCTCCCTTGCTTTCTCCCTCTCCCTTTCTTTCTCTTTCTCTTTCTTTCTTTTTCTTTCTTTTCTTTAGTTTTTCTTTTATCTCTTTCTTTTATCTTTCTCTTTTTCCTTTTCTTTTTCTTTTTCTTTTTCTTTTTCTTTTTCTTTTTCTTTTTCTTTTTCTTTTTCTTTTTCTTTTTCTTTTTCTTTTTCTTTTTCTTTTTCTTTTTCTTTTTCTTTTTCTTTTTCTTTTCTTTTTCTTTTTCTTTTTCTTTTCTTTTTCTTTCTTTTCCTTCCTTCCTCTCTTCCTTTTCTTCTCTTTCTTCCCTTTCTTTTCTTTCCCCTCTTTCTCCTTCTCTCTCTCTCTCTTTCTCTCCCTCCCACCGTCTCTTACTCAGGGCCAGCAGTCACCACTGAATTTGGGACCAGCTTGGTGGTGCTGCGGTAGGCGATTGCGCCCGGGCTGAACCCGTGGCCGAGCCCCGCGGTGCCTCCCGGCTGCTCCCTGGCCACACCGGGCCGGCCGCGGCGCAGGGCAGAGGAAGGACACAAAGGGAAAGGACGGTCCGAAAGGCGAGCTCGTTATTGATACAGCCCTGCTTGTAAATGAAAAATGTAACCCTTGTTAATTAACGCTGTTTACATGGGGTACAAGAAACTTAAGAAATGTTTCTACAAAGGGGAAGGAACTGTTTACAAAACTCTTTCAAAAGTGTGACATATTGCTGCAGTTCCAGCACTAAAAAGCCAAACACACTTACACGCCTTTGAAGTTGGCTGGCTGAGGCAACATTATTTGACTCGGATTCAGATATTGCTTGTGGGTATAACTAATGGCTTTTACCTAGTTAGTGGGCTGGGAGGGGCGAGGGCCTGGGCGCCGTGGCCATTGGGTCCCTCCGGAGAGCCGGGGCTGGCTCCCCGCCAGCTCTGTACAATGTCAACATTGAATATTTGAATTCCCAGACTCTATTTAACAACTTTCTAAATAAATAAACTCATTGTGTGTCTGTGTTTAAAATTATTTCACCTCTTTCATGAAAGCTGCAGCATCTTATTACACCGGCCTCTCAGGCTGCTTTTCCCCCTTTTCTTTCTAAACAAACACAAATGGAGCTGAGCACGGGTTTTTTTTTTTTTACTGCCTCGTATCTCTCCTTCTCTCCCCTCCTCACTTTCTGTCTGTCTTCTCGTGAAGCACGAGTGGAAACTGCTCAGACATCCCACGACATCCTTAGTGAGACGGCCCTGTGCACCCTGCTATCTAATCATAACTAAAACCAAAGCCAGGTTCACCAAGTCGGTTAAATATTAATCATTTCTAAAAGGAGGCCCATGTGAGTGCCATTGCTGCAGCGGTGCCCTGTACGCACTCAATCATTTTGGCTGCTGTACCATAGGCGGGCTCCAGGGACAGCTTTCATTGTTGTTGCCATAAATGGCTATTAGTGTTCATATTCACCTATTCACCTAGTTATTTAAGTGCACGTAAGTGTGTATGTGTCTGTGCTTACTGTATACATGCGCATACGTGTGCGTTCATAACATACCTTTCTGTTTATGCCACGGAGAGAGAGATATATGTGTGTGTGTATATACATGTATAAAATACCTACACATACGTGTGCACATACAGAGAGAAAAGCAGGTAAATACATTTGATATCGGCAGTTGCAATTAACGTATACGTACTGGTTTAGAGAGGGATTGTGGTATGCACAGGATCCTGGGGTGCTTGCAGCCTGTGCACCTACGTCTGTACACCCACACAGGCTCTGAAATGGTGTGGATGCCTGTAGAGAACACAGACAGAGCTGATATACAGGAGCCTATATGTTGTTCCCTGGGATGCTTCCCAAATCCGCTACTTGTGTACTTCCGTGGTGGGGGTATTGATCGTAAAATATTTATTGACTTCACGTGTAAGTAAAGGTGTCTGGCCAGAGAAGGTATTGCTGGCTGCCCTGGGGAGCACAGCTCCCTGATAAAGCCGTCGAAGCTGCTGAAGAAGAAAGCGGAATGAATTTTCTGCCAGGACAGGGACGTGGTGCGGGAGGATAAAGGAAAGCACCGGTGGTTGCTCCAGCCCCGGGTGGCTGAGGAAAGGGCAGTGGGGAAGCAGATGCAGTTTTATAAATCTCAGCTAATGAAGCCTTGTCCTCAGAAATTGCCTTGTTTTGCAGCAGACCACTTTCTAAACAGATGTACTTTAACTTTGGAAGGGCTTGTTCAGACACTTAGGTTTCCGACCAAGAATTCACGATATTTGTTTATTTAAAATTTAACTAGGTTTGCTGTCATTTTTGGAGCAACTCAGTGCTCTTTTGCCATAATTTAATACAATCACTTTTACATCATTTCGGTTTAGTTAGGCAAGGAGTGGCTCGTGAAGAGCAGAAAGAGGTTTAATCCCACATGGTTTTCAAACTAGCAGATACAAGTGTCGTATTATCCAGTAGACAGAGCTAGAACCGGACAAATGCAGATTAGAAATACAGTTTATATTTTAAGTAGTGAAGTTATTTAACCAGTAAAACGATTTACTGAGAGCTGGGTGGATTTCAACATCACCGGAATTCCTTTGTCTTAATTAAGGTTGGCTGTTAGATATGAGCTAACCCAAACAGGAATTAATTTAGGGAATTCCTGTAGCCTGTGTTATCGAGGGGGGCAGACCAGACCACTCCTCCTGGTTTTATAATCTATGCACCTAGTTAAAGCAGTGCCGTTTCATATGGAGACCTAAGCTCAAGGCTGGGATCACAGGAATGCACTTAAAAACTAAATGGCCATTAAAAATCTTGGGTTCAACTCAGACAAGGTAGAACCAATGTCTGGCTCAAAGTCTTTTC
The DNA here is from genome assembly GCF_047370975.1 of Nipponia nippon. NCBI lineage: Eukaryota > Metazoa > Chordata > Aves > Pelecaniformes > Threskiornithidae > Nipponia > Nipponia nippon. The sequence continues at coordinate 4,873,984 of NW_028262391.1, forward strand.
CATCCTTACCACTGCTTACCTGTACCGCAGGCGTCCCCGGAGCCGTGCTGGGCTCAGGGGTGCCCCGTCCCTGCGTTTAAGGGCAAAGGCAAAGATGGGTTTTGCAAAGATGAGAAGGAGGAATAGGGTGTGCACGCTGAGGCTAGGACACAGAGGAGGGAGCCTGGGGTCACAGAGGTTTGATCACTGCTCTGCCATGGCTTTCCAGTGGGTTCCTGCCATGTTAACGTGCCGCTGCAGTTCTTTACATCCGGACTAGGAACGAGACAAGATCAGTATAGATCATGATATGGACCGATAAGCATCAGAAAGCACCTCCAGGCCCCCTTTGCTGCGGGGGCTGCTGGAGGGAGGTGTTTGCTGGCAGATAAACTCAGCTAAGAAACAGCAAGGTGGGGAAGGAGAAGCTAAGGAGAAGTGGGTGTTGTTAGCCCCAGGACTCGGTCTCTTTGCATTGCCATTTTAAATCGAAAAATTAAAATGCCCAGGGTATAAAGCAACTCTGCCTGATCATTCATTGACTTTATGTTCCCTCCCTTTTGTTTGCATTTCCAGGCTATAGCGAGGCATTGCCTTCTCCAGTGCTGCTGGAAGAAAAGGCAGCCACAGAGCCGTGTGGGAGGAGGGAAGCTAGCCTGCAATGAATATTGTATTTGGTGCTAAATATGTAACAAAGAGAAAGAAATGCGAGCTAATCCAGCAATAGGAGTTGGGAAGTGAAATACAATTCGTTTTATTTCAGGGTTTAATACTGTGGTCTGTTTCAGTGAAGCATTATCTTTTAAACTAGGATATATGCAACGACATAAACCCCCACTACCTTAAGGGAATGTCAAAGTTTGATCTACAAAATAAAGGAAATTCAAAGTTAAGGCTGAAATGTACCACATGGCCTCCAAGTCCCAGGAACAACAGGAGGCGAGGAAGTAGCTAAAGGTATGGGCTGCACTTTAAAACGAGTCCAGCCGCTGCCAAGCCGCCAGCGCTCGTTGCAGATGCACAGCATGGTTCGAGCTGGGATTTGTATTGACTAAAGAGAGGCTGGCTCAACAAGATCTGCGACCATCTCGAGTCTTTTTGGAAATCTTGACTAATCTGTGATGAGCATGAGAGTTTTATGGTGGAAGGATTGCAGGTCTGGTGTTAATTTATGCAACAGAAACACTCTGTCCCCTTTGGCACCAACAGCTTTTGTTTAGAAAATCTTATATTGAAGCAAAATTTTGGTTCAGAAAAGAGACATACCCAAGTTACAGCTTTATTCCTTTTCTGAAGAATTGCTCGTATGTCTGAAGGGGTGCACTACTTTTTATCCCTGTTTAAACTAAATTTAAATTGCCTGTAAAATAATCCGCAGAATGGAAACTGCCACACAACTGTAGCCCTTGCTCCCTGACCCAAACCCATATTCCATTGCAAAGTAGCGCGCTGCTCTGTTTCGTGATTACTGTAAGTTAGAAACCAGAAGAGCAAGACTTCTATGAATAGGTTATTTTTGGCAATTGCATCACCAATTATGTATAAAATTTCAAAAAATATGAGTTCTGCCAGTTTGATCTCTGAGAGGGCTACAGAAAATGAAAGCTTTGAGACTGTTGTAACATCATACTATTTTGTCTATTAGATATCATTCGATTACCAGAATACTGAGACCTTCGTATCAACCAATCTAACAAAAATTTCCCAGGTGGTTTAAATTAAAAAATTAGCCATAAATATATTTTGTATAATGCAATTTATTATGGATGTTTATTGTGTGCAGTGGGAAAATTCTTGGTTTCGGATGATCTTACTGTATAACATGTGCCCTACTGAAACTGTTTATACTGCGGCAGCCTGCAAAGGCCCCAGTCTGGTTCTGGGACTGACTGGACTACACGCTCCGAAAGCCACAGGGAGGCTGAGCCCTTCCCCTGGAAAGCCAAAGGGGCAACAGCACCTCGTGTGGGACATGTGCAACAAAAAAACTTGGCAGTGGGGGAAGTGCTGAACGGTAGAGGAAACCAGAGGATGGTTCAGGGCAACGTTGTTTACTAGGGAAAATGGGGTTAAAATGATACCAGCTCCCAGCAGGTCCTGTTATACTAGGGTGGGGGGCTCACCTGTGTCCAAGGGATGTTTTGCCTTCCACTTCCCACGTTTTATCAAGCCTCCTCTTACTTCAGCTGGGTTTGTCGAGCAGGGCTCTGTACTCACATCCACCCGTGACTTCAGATTTGCCCTTCCGCAGCGGCGAGCTGGGACTAACCTGGCCCTAGGGACCGAGGGGTCCCTGTGATGGACACATCCAGCCTCTGCTGGGATGCTGCGATAGGGAGCTGATGGCTTCAGAAAAACATCTCCTGTCCTCTCTCCTGTTCTTTTGCACAAAGTCCACATGCTGGCAAGGGTGAAATCATTCCTCAGTTTAAAAAAAACCTCAAAAACCTCCTCCCCAAGCTCCTTCACACATGTATTAACACCAAACTGGCAAAGCCAATGGAAAAGGATTTTGCATTTTGGCAGCAGAGCTGGCTCAGCGCTTGCCGCGGGCCTTATCCCAAACCCACTGGAGCTGAAGGAGCTCGTACCGACTTCAACGGGCTTTGGATCAGGTCTGGCCGGGAGGAATCCGCTTCCCTTCGTCCTCGGGGGGCGTTTATCAGCAGCTTTTGCTCTGCGGTGAGCCCCAACATGCGATGTAACAGATACCTGGATTTACATCAGTGTAAGTGAATTAGGTTGGCCCTATAATCTGGCCTCATTTAAGAGTCATTTTAGCCATTATGATGAAATATGAACGCCGCTGATGGGGGGGACTGCGGTGACTTCGCATACTTGTTTCCCGCCGTGCCCCATCCGTTCCCCGTGCTCTCCATCTCTCCCATGGGTCGAGGACTGCTGGGGGCTGAGGTGGGTGCTTGGGGGGTGCTGGAGGGGTCCAGCACCCCTGGCTTGTGCGGCGGGGCTCTGCCTACCAAGCACTGTGGTTCTCCAAATAGCCTGAACTTGTACCTTCGAAACAAATAGCTTTGCTGCTGAAAGTACCTGGTGCCTCTAGTAAGCGCTGCGTTTAATGCCTCCTGCCTTCACCTCAGACAAACAGAGGGTGTGTGAGAGACAAGCACTGACCACTGGAAAAAAATCACCCCAAACATGTCTAAAACATGACTTGAGTCACTGGTGGTGCTTATATTTTTGATTTAAAAGTCATTTAACATTTCTAACATTTGACAGAAATGATTAACCTTTCCCTCTTGAAAACTCTTTGCAATTTGAACTTGCTGTGGCTGCTTTTTCACCACGTTTTATTTGCTTGCACCTTGGTGTAGAATTAAACAATGCTTTTTTGTGAGTTTTAATCTTTCTCGTTCTCTTCGTGGCTCCATATAAAGGGAGAAAAGGAAATATGTTGTTTGCAAGAATTTTGAAGTGATGTTTCTATTTTACTTTTTTTAGGCTCTTGATGTATTTTTGGCTGCAGGGACTGGCATGGAGTATTGGTCTAAGAATACACAACATCAAAAAGCAAAGGGATATCAGCTGTATCTGAGTTAACAGCACTGCTTTATACTCTTGCTGTTTCATTGTTACTATATCATGATAACGATAATTCACAGCAATAATGACTTGTTAATTGTAAAAAGAAAATGGTATTATATATTTGTCCTGGTTCTTTCAGTTCATATAGTAAGCAATACCTAAGCTGTCACTGGCTGCCTGTGTAAGTGCTGTTAAGCATTTATGCTCTGCCTGAATAATCACTGCCCAGGAGTTTGTGGTACGTGGTGCGATGCAAGATGCCAGATAAAGCCAAGGGAACGGAGAAATGAAGAAATGATGCAGTAGGTCACTCCAGACAATGCAGATCAGAGAAATCTGAGGCAATAAAACCGTGTGGTGTCTTTAATATCAGTGAACAGGTTCAGAATGAGAGAAAAGGTGAAATTATCTGTACTGAACCAATGCCCCGAGTGAAAACCAATCTGAGACTGAGCCAGAAGGGGTGGCACAGGGTTAGACCCAGGATGGGATGCAGCAAAGCTTCCCAGCTGGTGCTTTCACCATGCACCACACTAAAGGATCAGCCATGGACAGAACCCAGAAGATTTATTTCCAACCTGATATTATCGTTTATTATGACTTGAATTAAAGCAGCGACTGCAGAACCCAGCCAGGACTGGATGCCTGTTGTGCTGAGCTCTGTGCAAACACGGGCAGCTTGCACAGAGTTTAGGCCCTAAGAAATGCAGATTAAACTTCGGGCCTGCTGCCCTACCTGTGCAATTACAGCATCGTTGGAAGCAGTAATAAAATCCCCAGGAGAAACGGGTGCTTTGAGGAAAATCCACGAAATTGGGTCTGCGGAGTGCTAGGCTTTCCGCTTGCACATGGGTGGATGTGCTTCAGCTTTAATCCCATCAGACTCGCCCCCTGCCAGCAAATGCACCCCCGGCTCCATTTTAGACCCTATTATTTTTGGCTGTGTCCGTAACCTTGGGTGATCAAGCTGCATTAAGTTACGAGTATCCTTGCAGCATCACCTGTTTGCTTTCAGAGAAAATAGCTCTGAGATTTGCTGGGAAGGAAGAGGGCAATACCGGCAGATAATCCAGCCCTATAAAATCCCCGGGCTGTGGTTCCAGCCCGCTTTCCACCCGGGCGCTGCAAGAGGGATGCGAGCAGCGTGGCTGGCAAGTGCCAGCAACCAAGAAGTCCCCCAAGCCTATAAGGTTTATTAAGGTTCTTTTTAAGTCTGTGCCAATAAAAAGGGTCCACGCAACCTCTGAGTGAGGCTTCATAAGCTCTGTTTTATGTTCGGATAATTTGGAGCCAAACCGTCACGGAGTTCACATAGAGAAATACCCCATGGAGCATCACAAACTGCGAAGAAAATATATTGAGGAAAGACAGGACTGATAATTTTATGGCTTTCCTTGAAATTAAGCAGTAAAATGGGCTTTATTTAGCAATTTCCTAACTTCTGATTGCAATTTTGTTACCAGTACATGGGTTTTAGATATAATTTTTTGTAAATAGGGAGAAATGTTAGAAGCCAAGACGCTGCGGCTTTGTGCCCAGCACGCAGACCTGCCGCGGGAAGCAGTGCCATGCACTCCTGGTCCCCAAGACGTTCGATTTTGGGATCAGACCGCTGGGCAGGACATGGCAGCGGCACTCAGCTCTGCTGTGAAAAGCTGTGCCTTGAGCCCAGCATGGCTGGGCAGCCCTCGGGAGGACCAGTCCTTTTAAAGCCAACTGAATAGTTTGACCCAGGTCCAGGGATGAGCAACATACACTTATTTTTGGGGGGTGAAGCATTTCTAATTTGAAATATGTTTAAGAGCCCTGATTTTTACAGACGAGGCGATCATCACAATCTCAAATCTCATCTTCCAAAACAGAGGCTATCAAAATCACTTGTCCCTTAGCCTTTTGGTCAAAATATGCGTGTGTAAATCTAGGTCCAGAGTTCCCTCGGTGGGAGTTACAGGATAAACCTCCCCTATGTTTGCTCCTCACACAAATAGTTATTTTACACTCGGCATGGTTCATCTTTCAAAAATCTATTTTGCAATGTAATAATTCACACCTACTTCTCTTTGGGAAGTCATTTATAGAAAGAAAATTAAATGCGGCCGGGCATTAGAGGGAGTGCTGCTGATACATGCAACAACTCGAGATGTTGAAGGAAGTGGTTATGGGTATGGGAGAAGATGCCATCTTGACCTTGGTGGTTTGTTTATTAGACACTAAATCACAGACATTTCTTCTTCCAGTTATAACTGGTCTGAGGACTCAGATATAACCTTAAAAGCCCTTTCTGGGCTTTTAAACAGAATTTAGACCTCATCAGTGCTCAGTGCTATTTATGGAGCTTGAATGAAAAAAGGGAAGGCAGAGACCACTATGGGAAAGGAAAAAAAAGGAGAAGAAACTAGAGAAAAAAGGAGTATTCGTTCTGACGGCTGTATTTCCTTTTCCAAAGGTTGCCCCTCCCGGTGTGACAGAGCAGAGAGAATGACAAGATTTTTGATGTCTTTTTACCCACTTTGTTTATGCACCTTGTGCATACGACAGCCAGTAACCATCAAACTGGTCCTGCCAGCCTTCTGTATTTGACTGGAAGGAAAGGGCTGTCTCTCACTCTCAGCAGCAAAGGTAGCACTGGAAATAAGATGGAGGTGACCAGACAGTAGGCAGGGATGGTGGGGGGGGAGAGGACCTGGAGATGGGACATGCCTGATGGATTGCTGTCAGACCCCTGAGCAAAAGGAGGCAAACGAATCAGCTCTGCTGGCACCTTTCCGTGCAGAAATATTAAAGTAAGTCAGGACATCTGATTTAGGAGATGATTGGTGTTTTTCAAATACTAAACAGGCTCTCAATATGCTGTTCTCCATGGTTTCCTCTCCCCAGTGCTATACCAGTTTTATATATATATGTATATATATATATATATATGCATGAGCTCAGCACGCTAACATGGCTAAACCACCTCCGTGCATCCCGACCTCCTGCTTTGTCTCCCATTTCAGAGGCTCGGTGCGAACTAAGGTGCTGGGCTTACTCTTCAGGTCCACATATTTCCTCTGGGTTCCTGCTCTGCAGAAAGAGCTGTGCTCTGCGGGTCGGTGAAGATCCAGCCGAAGCTTGCGAGGGCTGGAGGGAGCAGTGTTGCTTTAGGCTCCCTGCCTGCGGAGTGACATATCAGAAGTAATAAGTCTGAGTCTGAGCTGATGTCTAACAGCATCGGAGAGCGGGCTGGAAGGCTGAACTTCTGCAAAAATGAAAGCAAGGAATTTAACAGCAGTAAAAAAGAGGTTAAGGAAAGAACAAAAAGGAAAGGAAATAAAAGCGATATGAATGGCTAGAAAAACAGCTATGTCCAAGTATTAACCTCTGCTGCTGTATTTTGACTCTGGACTGAGTTAATAGAAGTACATGGCGAATACACGTGAAGTTGGAAGAAGGTACTTAATTTCAGAAATTAGCCGGATCATCTCGATACAGAAAATATTTTAGCAAAAGATATTTTCTGTGTGTTCAAATCTGCCAATAGCTCGAAGACATATTCTGCAGGAGGCTAGCAAGAGAAAGTATGTTTTACTGGTGGGGTTTTCAGCCAACTCTTTCACTCTTGGAGTTTCTTATCCCTTTCTTCTCCAAGATACCTTTCCCCCGACCGTCAGAGGAGCAGAAGCAGACAGACCTTTCCCCGGCCGATCAGATGTGGCCTGCCCAGCCATACCTCCTGTCAGCCGCAGGAACCACACAGATAGTGCTGGCTCGGAGGGGTTTTTTTCCCTTAGCACACTGAAGTAACAGCCCCAAAGCACAAGGAGCTAAACTGGTGTAAAACTGGTGTGAGAGCAGAACCCGCTTTGGCAGGGGAAGGAGCCGATGCGGCTCTGCTGGCTGCTCGCCCTGGGATCCGTCCAGTGCGGGGAGAAAGCAGATACAGGGCAATCCTCACTCTGTCAAGGTCTTCTCTAGCCTCTAACGCTCAGAAGCGGAAAATATTTACAGTTCTTTAAAATAAGGATTTTTTTCTCCCTTTTGGATTTCTGGATGTTCCTGGGGATTGCGTTCTTCCGTGAGCGTCATTTGTTTCAGAGCATAGGACCACGGTGAGACAGCCTGGGCTTTAATTTCTGGGAATATCTTTATGGGCTTGTTTCCATGGCTCTATAACAACATTATTTTATCTATCCATCTCTCACTCCACTTCCTGATATACAGAATTATCAAGACTACTCATCAGTCACTCCCGTGTTTTCTAGCCCTTTGTGTCATTAGCAGTTTTTAGGATATCTTTCCAGTATTATAGCTACACTGACCTTGGTGGCTTTTAAAAGATTATATAAAGTCTTTAAAAAACTCTGTTGAGATGTGCAACCCAACTGAAGAGAAGCAAAAGATTAGACTTGGGTTATATCATTGCTGGCTTCCTGAGTGTTCAAGTGAGGAAAGGCTGTTAACTAAGTTGTAGGGTATTTTTAAGGCAGGGGAAGAAAAAAAAAAAAGCGGTGTGGAAGAGCAGGACACCTGCTTTTATAATTATGCACTAATGAGCTGGGACTGTGCACCACTTGATGTTGTCCTCTGCAGCCTTTCAAGCACCCAGGCTGCCCAGCTGATTTCTTCCTGGGGTTGCATCAGGATTTCTCAGTTTTTCGAGGCTCTCCCAGTATGTTTGTGCACCTTACCTTCCTGATGGCCTGAGATATGATGGGACGCAGGGGTGGTGGGAGATACAGGAGTGAAGATCACTCGATACAAAGAAAAAAGAGAGATTGCGAGGTTGCATCTTGCCTTTTCTGAGCTTAACCTCCATGCAGCTGGGCAGGGACCTGCTCAGCTGTGCCACATCATGGTGAAATTGGGCCCTCTATTTTGGGCTTGTTTGCAAGGTAATTAAGGAATGTGAAGGCTGGCTCTGTGCTGAACACAAGATGTGTTTCTCCCTGCCAAGAATTTTGTTGTTCCTCTTGTAGGACACCATGGAAAGCGTTGCTGGTGTTTTACGCCCCACTCCAGATGGGGTTGTGTGTTTGTGGAGCCGCCGTCTCAGGTACCGCTCAGCTGGTGGTAGGTTGGGGCTGGGGGTGATTTGCCTTTTGGGCTTTGGCACAGTGTGAAGCTGTCTCTTTGTTGCCTCAGTTTCCCTCAGTGCTGCCTGCAGTTGAAGCTGGGGGTGTTTCTATCTCCTTGGTGTGATTACATGCTGTAACAGCAGTCTCAAGGTGTTATCAACAAAATGCTCTTCCTGCTGGAATGTGGGCAGAGGCTACAAGAAATGATCTGATGTTTTCTTGACAAATACCTAATTTTCTTTTTTTCTGCAAAGTTTTCACTTATTTAGTGTTGATTTTTTTTTCAGTATTGGTTACAAAATCCCAAAGCAATAGGAGGAAGACACTTTTTCCTCCCATGTGCTTTCCAGATGATGTTGGAGATTAGCTTGGGGGAATGACAAACCATTCTGTTCCCAGCACAGTCTCCCAATCCACAGCTAAAATATTATGGGAATAGGTGTTGGATGCCATGTCTTGTTTTGCTTTCTGCTGCAGCCTTGAGTGCCAGGGCCTCCACTGTCTCCTCTTCCAGCCCCATGATTCTGCCATATTCTATGTACTTCTCTCAATGTATAGAAATACGTTAAAAAAAACAAACAAACACCAAACATTCATTTCTGGCTGCAGGTTTAGATCGCCAGCAGCAGAAGCCAGTGTGTTTCTTTAGTTTCATGCTGCCCTGGTCAGTAACGCGTGAAAAGGGAGGTGGCTTTGAGACTGTCTCTTGAAAGCTCACGGTGTGCTGTGCATGGGGAGAGCTTTACCCGTTGTATTTGCAGCCGCAGAGGTGATTGAATAGCACCATCTCACTCTGGCTTTGGTTCGTAAGCAAGAAAAGATGTGCTAATCCTATAAGGGTGTCTGATAAAACCATCAGAGATGGGCTGTGCTGTCCTGTGGAGGCTTTGCTGACCATGGCGGGTGTGAGGTGTGCGTTGGAGGTTGTTGCTGTTGAGGAGCATCCTCTGGAGAGGACAGGAATTGCTGAAAGGGCTCTCTGGCTTCTTGTGCTGCCCTCAGTGCTGGGCTGGGGGGATTTCCCATGTCGGTGCTGGTGTTTCCCACATTTATGGGAACCACAGGCTTTGCAGAGCCAGCAGCCACCTCTGGTCTCAGCAATGCCAGAAGCAGGAACCTGTTGATCCGTGTAGAGCACGCTAGAGCCGCAGAGTGGTAGGTGATAACTTCTGTTCCTAATGATTTGAAGATGACTCTTTTTTTTTTTTTTTTTTTTTTCCTCCATGTGCATGTGGAAGAGGACTTGCATGTCTGATGCCCCAGGTGAAGAAGCAGGCGATGTTAGAGGCTGGTGCGTGCACATGGGTGACAGCAGGTGTTGCTGTGGGCTCTAGCACCTCTTAACTGGCGTAGCCATAGCTGGGGGTTCAGCATGTGGCGTCCATTTGCTGGACTGATCAAGTCTGTGAAAAACCTGGAAATTAATTTCTGACCAAGCTGAGGCCTCATTTGCCATTTAAAATTGTAAATCTGTGTTTATCCAACGTTAACAGATGTAACGTAAATGAATTTCTGTGCTCTCTGCTGGTTCACTAATGGCGCTTGTTTATAAATGCTTTATGTTAACAGCCATTTGATGGTGCCCATTAGTTTTTCCTAGGTTAATGTTATATAATAAAGCGAATGCTAGCCAAAAGCAATAGTAATACGATAAACAAAAAAATCCAAATGCTGGGTGAGAAATGTAATGGAGCGAGGGCTGAACTCTGGTGGGAGTTTGGTTTAATCTAAAGGTTAAAAAATGTTATAATTTGGGTTTAAGTAAATTGGCTCTTTACTCCCAGGGGTCTTGCTGTTGTACTTCTTGTGCCTCCAAAGCTTCCACTAATGCCGATGGGAGTCTTGGGCGCACAAGAAATGCGGGTTCAGGTACTAAAGTTACAGATTGGCTTGGACCAAAACCCCAAATCCAAATACCTCCGGCTTTTGAAAGCGTTTGCCAATTGGATTTGAATCTGGACACAAACATTGTGGCTTGAGCTCATCTGAGCTCACTTACATCTGTGTAAATCTGTAGTATGGCCCCGATCCAGCAAAGCACGTAAATATGTGCTTAATTTGACTTCAAGGGGACCATTGTGCGCTTAAAGCTAAGCATGTGTTTAAGTGCTTTGCTGGACTGAAGTCCAAATACATGGGAGTCAATGAAATGACACCAAATAGTGCAGTGCAAGTGAGATCTGAAATGAACCAAAATGTTTGAGTTTCTACCTGGAAATGAGCACCCTGTTCATATCCTACGTATCCTGCATGCACTTTGTATTTTCATCCCTCTGCACATAATGTATTCTTTACAGTAACCTGTCCATTCAATACAGTAAAAAAGAAATATACTTTGATTTTCCTGCTCTATTACTCATATTTCATGAATGTGTTCTTATGCCAAGTGTCTGTTTATATATATTTATACATGTTGTTTCTTTATTGATATTGGCAAGATACAAGAAGAAAAGAAATATTTTACAGTTAAAAACTTGTAAACAGTTTTATCCCTCGTTTAAAACATTTTTTAAAGAGTTTACCTGACATGGTCAAATTACTTCAACTTATTTTCAGTTTTGCTGGTCTGAGCAATATTAAAAATAGTTGTTATAGGTTTGTTTTTAGCTGCAAATACACGATAAACATGTTTACAATTAAGTGACATGTGAATGTGCCTTTACGCTTAGCTACTAAATGCCACTTTTGTGCTTTAAATCCCACTTTTAGTGATTGCCACGCTACATAAAGCTGTCAATGAATATTTTTGCATGAATACATTAATACCAGTTAAAAGATTGTGTATCGCTTGTCGACTGCTGCAGCTCATTGCAAAGAGAACACTAAAGGGTTAATTGAGCCCAGCCCTGCAGAGGTGGCCATAGATTAGAATTGGGAATTAAACCCAAAACAAATACAACAAGAAATAGCCCTGGTGCCTGCACATGATGACCACAATGCAGACATAAAGAAGTGTAAGCTGCGAACGTCTGTAGGTTATTAATGAGGTAATAGAAGCAAAATTAGGTATCAGCAGGGTTTGGCTCTGTTTGAATAAAACCGAGATCTTTTATCTCGGAATGCTCTCGGAAAGACTCATAAGCTGTGATTTGGTGGTCTAGGCTGTGCCCTTCTTGGTTATGGGAGTTGACTCACGCCATTTAAACTCACCAGTGTTTTCCACTTAGGGCAACCAGATGTGGGATCAGATGCGCAGAACGGCTGGCTGGGAAAAGGGAAAAGGTTTGCATGGCAGTTTATGAGGAAAAATGCTTTTGTGTGCTTGCTTTTGAATCAAAAGAATATTTTGCGCTTCAGCTTTGTGCGTCTGGAGAGTAGACCCTATTTTCTTGCAAAGCCAGTGTGGGGGAAGCACGTAATGGCAGTGATGAAACCCCTCCATGTCCAGCGCTGACCGCTGCAGAGGCTGAGGCTGGCTCCCCACTGATGTCGGCAGCTTCCCTCTGGATTTACTTCAGCCTGGATGAGAGCAGAGCTTGGTCACAGACCTGTGATCAAGGCTCAGGATTTCTTCTGTTTAAGAGTAAACTTTTCTCCAAAATAAAGGAAAAATACTCCTTTCATGACTCTCAGAGATGCTGCTGATGCATTGCGTAGAGCGATCTGCCCTGATCCCTCCTCAGCTCTACCGTCATCGAAGTAAGTGGCAAAACTCCCATTAACTTTAATGAGGCAGAATCGACCCTAAATGGGTAAGATTTCCCTTTAAGAAAAATCACTAAAGGATTCAATTACACCATAAATGTATTCAGTGGTTGCGAAGTGATTCTGGTGTATGTACAGCCAAACCCTGAATTCCTTCTCAAGTAAGTGTCTGGGTGAGGATTGATTACAAATCCTGCTCTAAGTTACACCCGAATAACTCCCCTGGAGCCCATGGCATTCCTCCCTGTTTCCCTTGCACGGGCAGTGTGGGGAGGTTGAGCCGTACAGTGCCCGTCGTATCCTGCTTCTGCTCGCCTTGGATGGGAGCTGGGAGGGATGGAGCCTGTCCCTGTGGATCTGCAAAGCTCCTTGTGACCCGGAGCAGCACCTGCAGTGTGATGGAGGCTGAACCGAGGGCGGTTTTGGCCCTTCAGCCTTTGAAGAGCTCTGGCATGATGTAATCCCAACCCTGTAAGCTGCTGCGGGACCCTCGGGTTGAGAGATGCCCTATAAATCTCGGTCGCTGGTTTTTGTTACCTGCCTGCTATGTTACATGACTAATGACTTAAGGTAAAGAATGGGTATTGGAGAAACGGGTAATTAACAAAAACATCCTTCTGTGTTTTCTGCTCAGCTTCCGTGACTGGCGTTTTCAAAAGCCGGGCAGATATGATTTGTAGCCTCCCTTTTTCACAAATGCAAAGGCAGGTTTGATTTGAAACCTGGCAATCCCTGAACGTTTCCCTAGTTTCCTGCCCTTGCGTTTCACGCGGCCGGGGCTGGTTTTCCAGACAGTCGCTGGTATCCGCCTTGATGTGACGTTTTCTTGCTGCAGTTAGTTTTTTCCGGAGTGTGGGACTGCTTTGAGAGTGACCTGATGCGAGTGCATTAGCAAAGTGAGCCTGCTGTAAAATATTGCTGCATCCAGCTGCCCCGTCAATAGGTCAAGCTATTTGTCCGATCCAGACAGGGTGTCTAGCTCTCCTGGCAGCGTCCCTCGCTCTGGCATGGGAAAACTTGTTTTGTTTAGCGCTAGGGAGACAATATGTATAAATAGTAATGCTTGAACCTAAACACTGCTGTTGCCTTTATGCATGGGGTGCTGTGTTACTGGTTATTTTATGATAGATTTTTTTTTTTTCCTCCCCCCCAAAGGACTTGAGTCCCAGCCTGCAGAATAGCTGCCGTTGAGTGGAAGCATTCCTGTTATTTTCCCCTCAATTCAGAGGAAGCGATGCACTTGTTGTGTTACCTTGGTGAATCGAAAGTGGTTTTCACTTCCCTTAATTAAGCCTCCTTTGCTGCTGGCCCGTCCAAGGTGGAGAGCGGAGTGCACTCAGGAGCGCTGCCGCTGATTTGAATTCCTAAATTCCTCTCCTTGCAAACTTCAAAGGCAAGTATATTGCTCTGTCTAAGAGGCACCAACTATGTAAACCCTGGGCTATTCAGAATGTTCCATAATTATTTATTTTTAACGAAAGAAGTTTTAACCCAAACTAGACAGAAAACTGGCATTTCTCCAGTTATTAGATTCTATTGAAAAAGGTATTAAACAATGGGCAGGGTAACATGGTAGATTAGTGTCCCTTCATCTTCCTGACCTGGGCATGTGTCAGAGCTGTACTGGGCTGACCAAAATTACTTTGATTTGATGGCCATTAAAGGTCAGGAGCAGAATGGGATCAGACGTCTCGGTTGAGGCTGAAGTGCACAACAGTATATGTTGATAGTAATTAAGTTGTTTCATTTAATAAGCGCCATCAGATTTAAAGGCATTGTTACAGTATTGGGGCTGGGAGGAGGAGAGAGGCAGCCGGGATATAGGCTGGGGGGGAGAGGGAGAGAAAGGGTTCTGGAATGAGTGAAATATGTCCCTGGAGTAATTTTTTATTTTATAAACTGAATGCAAACCTGATGGAGAACTATGGAAATGAGCAGTCATGCTGGATACATACACACACTCTCTCAATATTCCTATACTGTGGGTAATGAAAAGTGCCTTCAGGGATAGGGTGGCCTAACCATTCATCAGTGCCATAGCCTTAAGTGGGTAATAACTAAGAGCTCCCATATCTAGCGTGTATATAAATTCTAGCTCCTCAGTATATTTGCTGCAGACCGTATTTAATTTATACAATTCCTTAGCTTTAAAGCTGTCAATTGATAACATTCAATCTGTGAGCCTGACTGATAAAAGGGAAGGGAAGAAGTGCTCTCTAGTGGCTAGAGCAGGAGAAGGGTGTGGGGGCCAAAGATCTACCTGGGGAGCAGAGTGGTGCTTCACCTGGGCTTCACTCCGTGGCCAAACGACCCCCCTTTGCTTTTCTCTTTATCCCTTGGGGACACAAGCTGGTCCCTCCGCTTGGCAGATGTTGCGTGTATCTACAGTCAGCAGACAACCATCTGCCATGAGGATGAAGGCATCTCTCTTGCCTGCAATGGTGCTGGCAATGGCCTCACCCATGTCACTGACCCTCGTGAGTTTGGGAGATGCCGAGAGCGGTGGCTTCCCCACATCCATATTTGAGACATGCCTGTGGGATCGATCCGTGTGCCTGGGAGGGTCAGTGATGGAGCTGACTTGGCTTTTGGAAGGAGGAAGATAGGAAGGAAGCCACCAGTGCAGCAAAATAAAGGGAGGCTGGTAAGCGAGGGCTCTGCGGAAATTAGTTGTCCTGCGGATGCACAAGTGGATGTTGAACTTGGCCGGCACGTGCAAATGCAAGAGCTGACTCTGCCCTTGGACACAGCAGTGATGGGGGATGCAAGTCTCCAGGACTAAATGATGTGCCAGTCACTTGAACACTATAAAGAGAGCCAAACTCTCACACTTCAATAAATTTGGGAAGTTGAAGGGAAAATGGCCAAGCAGTTTGGAATTCAGCTTGTGAACCCATATTGCACATTTTTCACTGCACGAAACAAGCTGTTATTAACAGGGAGCTTTGTTCTTGATCCATGTTTCAAATGCCCTTGTGTCGGGGAGGGGCTGGTCCAGAGCTTGGCTCTGCTTCCCTTCATTGTAAGACGTACTGGTTCCTCCCGACCCCAGGCTGCTACTGGGCTGCAAAGGCTTCCCAGCACCCAGCTGTCCCACACGGGGCCTCTCTCGTGGCATGGTGACAGCACCTATGTGGGTGGTTATGGTCACCGCTGAGACCTGCAAAGGTGCAGCTCTGCAAACACTGGTGGCTCCCACTGGCCGTCTTGGTGTTGGACCTGATATGAGGCACAGCAGGTGCTTTGTACCCCAGTTTGGGCTCTCTGGGATGGCAGCAGCCAAATCACCTGGTGCTGCTGGAGGTTTTGGCCAAGGCATTGAGCATAGATGTCGATGGGGGTGCATCACAAGTGAGGGATGTGGCAGGGCAGGCACCGGCTGAAGCAGGGCTTCAGAAGAGCTGGATGCTGTTTCCCCTGGTATATGGTTGCACATCTTGCTGATAGAGGGATCAGGAGGTTAACTTGGCTTTCAGGGTAATTTCTTCCTCTATATGGGACTTTGAGAAATGTCATGCCTTGCATGTGGAAGCTTTTTAAAAGTAGTTTAATATATTGATTGGGAGGGAACAATAATGAGAGTGGACTGGACGGAGACTTTGTAGATGAGGCGTGCAGAGATTGTTGCTCTTATGAAGATTGTGCGGGAGGATGCTGGTGTGGGCTTGTGTGTTTGCTGGTTTGTGTAAGAGGAAATCTCACTTGCTCCGATGGTCAGGGTCAGTCAAGTCATTGAAGACTATCTTTGCTGGCTTCCAGGATTCACCAGAAACTCCAAATAGTGCCTTGAAATACAGTTTGATAAAATTCTCTTTAATTCTGAGCTGGTGCACTAAAAGTCACCCGTGACTCAGGCTGAAGTGCTGTAATTAGTTTAAAAGGAAGAGGAGTAACCTACTAGTAGTGCCTGCAGGAGCAGGCCAAGTATTCTTACAATTACTAAAATAATTGGGCAGGATAGTCTGCATCCAAATGGTGTTTTACAAGTTCAGTTGTAGTTTTAAATGGCTGAAGCCTTGACGTTACTGTTGAATGGGGCCATGGAACGCAGCTCCCCACAAAGTTCATTGGCTTCAGGCAGCTGAGAGTGGAGACGTTTGTGTGAACCGGGAGGTGCTGGATCCGGCCGAGAGCCGTGTGGGACGAGCAGGAAGCGTGGCGTGGGGCAGGCGTCCAGGAAGAGGATGTGAGGAGGAGCGGGCACCGCGTTCCTGGAAAGCCGGTCGCAAGGAAACGCTCCCGGCCGCAGGTGGAGGCAGGGTGCTCATTTCGAGTGTGGTAGCCTGCAGGACAGAAGACGCACATCTAAGCGGAAACGTGATGGCCAGGCTGGGTTTGGGTTTGCTTTGGGCTCAGATTCAGGAATAAAACATATTTTTGGCTTAGCAGTGCCCCATCTATGCTCCTTGCTGGAGAGACCATGTTTCTCAGCGAAGCGGAGAAGTTGGCTCTCGTATCCTATGCGCACTTCTCCTACAAAACTCTTACTGCTCCCTACATCTGTGACCCAACCTCTTCAAGCAGTCCATTTTTCAGTCACCACTGAGCACCTTATTTGTGCAAAATAACTCCATTAGAGAAGGGTCCCAGCTCAATCAATAAACAAGCATCAAACAGAGATAAATAAACTTGAAACGGGCATCACAATTAACCTGCTGCGGGGAGAACAAAATGATTTAGCAATGATTGAACATTTGGCAAAGACATTTTCAGCTTGTGCTTGCTTTGCCCAAACTCTTTCAGTGGGAGAAGAATCTCCTGGAAATGACTCGAAATGGCCCAAATAGTAGTTCAGAGCGTGTGATAGCCCAAGATAGGAAACAAAAAGAAGGAACATTTGCTAAATAAGGGCTGCAACAGGTCTTGGAGGGCTGTGATGGAAATAAACCTGTTGAAAGCTAAACAAAACCGTGCGCTACCCCAGTACAAAAGAAGGAAGGAAGGTGATCACCGTGAAATGCTGCTGCGCGGCATGAAACCCCTATACCCTTCTAAGAATAAGTCTTCCAGTATATGGGTCAGGAAGCAGCGTGGCTTCAGCCTGGATGCCTAGTGAAAAACAAAGTGATTGTTCGGTGGTATGTTAATATAGCAGGTGCAGTTTTATTTAAACAAGAGGTAGCTATTGTTTTCTGGAAGTGTCGTGATTTACAGGCTCATAGCTTATCCCGGAGGATCAGGGTGTTAAGTCATGTGCATGTATGTGTGTTTTAGCCCAGGGTGGCCGTTCTCCTGTCTGCATCTCTGAGCCAGGAGGAACTTAAAGGGAAGGGCCCTGTAAGCTCAGGGATGTTAAATCAGGAGGGTTTCTTGGGGTGTAATATGTAAACTACTGAACGTGGGGACCTGGATTTGGGATGAAAGGGAGGTGTGGTCTCCAGTCCACGTTATGGTCTGGGAGGCTTGTGCAGGACCCTAGCTGATCTCAGTGGGATTTATGCGTGAGGACTTGTGGAAAGAACCTGGCCTTATAAACACTGCTTGCCTGGCAAGCCGCAGGAGAGAACAGGAATTAACAAATACCTTCGTTCCTGATAATTACTTCAAATGCGGTACCTCCATGGCTGAGCACAGAAGCGTCCAAAACGCAATACGTGATTGTGCATTGGCAAATACGTTGTGATCTGGCTTCTCCCCTCTCCCTGTCCTTACTGATTTTGCTTTTCTTGAGCTTCATCCTGAGCAGATGGGCAGCAGGAGAAGCCTCTTGTCCCATAGCAGAGACACTGAGCTACGAGGGCTGGAGCCTGGTCTACTCCCAGCGGGGAAGCCGAGCTGGTTTCCCTTCTATGGGGCTTTAACCCCACAGCAAGGGGCTCCTGCTGGTGCTTGCTGTTGGGGCAGTTCTATACATTTTATCTGATTTGTGAGCTCAAATAAATCAAAATGCGAATGTGAAGCCTATCTTTGCATGGTAATAGGTTTGGGGTTTTTTTCTAGGGAGGGGGATAACCCCCGTGCACTGGGATGGTAGGGAACCATGTCTTGTCCTGCTGAGCTCCACAGCAGTGGTTTTCTTAACTGTACCTTGTCTAACTCTCACTGCCTTTGTGCAGCGTGCAGGTATGGATGCAGCCATGCTCTTCTGCAGCTGGTCGTTATTTATACCTGTTTATTTTCCCTTTTTTGCCTGGAGAGCATCTTTCCAGAATGGCTGGGTGGTTCTCTGTTGTGCTCTGAGTCCAAAAAATTTATAGAGACTGGGTAGAATAGTGTATTGCAGCCCTGAAAAGCCTGCTGTGTTGCTCTAACCAGAGGGTGGTGGCTTTATTTTTCCTTCTTGGCTGGAGAAGAGGGTCTGGGCTTGATTCTTCAATTTTACTGTGCTGTAGAGTGAGAACAGCTTCATTGGGATACATGCATTTTCGCCGAAGTGAAAGCAATGTAAAGAAACATTTAAATGAAGCCAAAAATTGTGGTTAATCCACTTACACAGATTATCTCTGCAGATATCTATGTTCTAGAGTGAAAAACATTTTGTTTCCCCCCTCTTTTAGCATTGGGGTTGAACGTGATGTGAGCGTGGTGTTGGTAACACCAGACTTGTCCAGCAGCTGGGTCTGCCCCGAGCAAGCAGGCACTAACTCCTGCAAGCCGTGGCCAAACCCTCGGGGAAATGCCGGCCAGGATGCCGTAGGGTTATGTCGGGATGTGTTGGAGGAGGTCGGACTGCAGCTCAAGTCCGTGCGTGGTGCCCCGTGCCGGCCAGGTTGAGCTCCCGGACCTCCCTCCCTGTGCCCTGTTCCTCACTCGGCTCAGACCCAGAGATTTTGAAATGGCAGCTTAATGCTGCACTTTCACTTGCGATGATTAATATTGCTCTAATATTTGTCTGATGGTAACTCCCACCGACGGGCAGGGCAGCGCCCTGTTGTGCTGCTCATTGTACAAGCTGTAGTAAATGACTGTCCCTTCCTCAGTGAGCTCACAGGCTAAAATTAATGATTTTGAAATGCAGGGTGCTTTCTGAGTAAGGGCTGTTGTTATTAGTTCTATTTTTTTTTTTTCCATAGAAACAGAACATTTTATTACTTTCACTGAAGAAATCCACGTTATCAGTTTCCTTTCACGCAACAAAACACCCTCCTATTCTTTAATAAACATTAATCGCTTAAAGCTTGTTCTGCGCTTTGCATGTAGAAAACACTGCAGAAACGCCAAGTATCCTTCTTAACTTTTTCCTCCTGGAGCTTCCAATTCACTGAATCCACCAAGCCAAGATAACACCATCTCGGAGGGCCAGCGCTGCGACAAATTTACAGTCTGGGAGCTTATATCTTTCCAGGCAATTGTCTTCAAACAGGCAGTGCATTTCTGCGTGTCGGAGTCTCAGGGCTGGAGTTTCTTCTGAGAAATGGCCGAGCCTGCCACCGCTGAACCCCTGAGTGACAGCAAGTGCTTTTCGGCTTCTGTTGTGTTTTTTTTCTTTTTTCTTTTCTTTTTTTTTTTTTTTAAGAAGGGTTGGCAGCCTGAGCTATTCTCAAGGATTTGGAAAAGAGCCACAAACAGGAATTATTGAACAATTGCTCTGTGAAACTTAAGATAACAGTTTGTTCCACCACAGTGGAATTGCTTTGTGGTAGAAGGAAATTATCTTTTTAGCTCTTGATTAACATTATGTGAGAAAAATAAAATTAAAGCCTGATTGTATCTGTGGTTGAATGGAATGCGTGTTCATGTGAGGGGAAGAGGGGACAGATGTTTGCGGGTGACACATACGGAGATGAATGTTTGTGACACCTCCGATTGTAGGTGATTCACAGATTATGAATGTTTTTAATGTTTGGAAAATTCCTCATTGCTGCTTTCTTGTCAGATTAACGCTCACTCTGTGCTTGATGTGAGTGTAAATACTAGATTATTAATGAGAGTAAGTGTATACCGTAATTTGCAGGTGGGAAAGGATTTTTTTTTTAATGCAAATTAATATTCTTGCTATTATAATTTGAGTTTTGGTGCTCTTGGCTGGTTCACAGTAATAAACAATAACTTGCATCTTTATAGTTACTCTATAAAATAGTACACTTACCCATGAGTTTATCGCTCATGCTTATTAAAAGTAAACAACATTATCGAGAGCACAAGTACATTTTTAACATACTGGCCCAATCCAACTGCCTTTGAAGTCAATGGGAGATTTTCCCCTGTTGTCAAAGCAAGCTGGGTCAGGAGCAGGATCAATGTTTAGGGTACTGATGGCAGAGAGGGCTGCACCTGTAGAGCAAATTCATTGTGCGAGTGAAGGATTTTGGTTCAGCAAGCTCTGTATCGGATCTCTTGCGCTTGCAGCATGGGGAAATGCATTTAGGGGTGCTCCAAAAGAGCTATATTCAGGTTTTTTACCAAACTCCCATGGGTGTGGGTAGGAGTTGCCCTTTAGTATTGAGGGCACGGTCTGTCTGAAATGGATGCTCTGAAGGAATGAAGCCCAGGGACATGCAGGAAGGTGATTTGTGCAGTGCACGCGGGGTTTTTGAGGAACCGAAGCCCTGGAGCTCAGCTCTGTGGTCGCATCTGCCAGGCTTCCTGCCTGCCCCGGGAGCCCCACCGCTCCCCGGCGGCGGTGGCTTTGACACCCTGCCATTCAGAGGGAGGCTCTGAGGATGCAGAGATCCAAACATGAACTTTCTGGGCAGGCCAAATTTCTGCTGTGATCTCCCTGCTCGGTGCCTGTGCTTATCTGTGTTTGCAAGACACGCTGGGAGATCAAAATATGCCCCTTTTGAGGCGATAGGAAAGAGATGAGATGCTTCTTTAATCATGTCTGATAAATTCTCACTTGTAATGAGAGCCCTAATTAAGGGAAATTACCTATTGGAAAAGAGTTAAAAGGGGCCCCCATACTCCTTCCAGCAAACTTAAAGACAAAAGGAAGTTTCTAACAATGGGTCACTGGAGATGCATTTCCGCTCCACTTTAAAAAACAAGGTACTGTCTAGCTGATGAGCGGTGAAGGCGAGCAACGAGGCTTTGATGAGCCTTCTCCTGCTTCCTGATATTGTGACCCTCTTAACAAACACCGCGGACGAAAAATCAGCATGCCTTCGGTATGCTGTAAGTGCAGGCAAGCTATCTGAAGAGATGCCTCACGCGCAGGATATGGTTTAAATCCTGTTTTGAATAAGGTTTACATCCTTGTCACTGAAATAATATTTTTGTACCGTAAAAATCAATGCGAAGAGACAGGCAGACAGGTCCCCCAATATGTAAACAACCTATCTTTGATGTCACTTCTTGCTGCCTTTTTTTTTTTTGTCCCAAGAAATGCCCAAGAGTTTAGCTGTTTAATCTTACTTTTACATATCTCTTTTTGAAGCCAGAAGGTGTGCGCTGTTCTTGATTTCAAAACACCGGGAAGGGAGGCGTATGATCTGGACTCTGTTTTGTCCTCATTGGTCTGAAATCGGCTCTTTTGCTTCCACTTGGGTGGCTGGGAAGTTCTGGTTTTCCAGTCAGCTCTGCGATTAGAATAAAAACAAGAGGGATTCTCTCTGGATGGCGGGGGGGGGGGTGGGGGGGTGGGAGGAGAAGCTCTAGGTCCAAGAGTTTTGGTCACTGTGATCATCTGGAATGAGCTTTCCACGTATCATTAATTTCTCCTCGATGGCGCGTGCTGGAGTGAGCCGTATGTGGTGCTCCAGACATACTTTACATACTAATCTCTCCTTGGGCTGGTTTGCAGTCTCCAATCTCAGTGTGCCTTGTAGGGAGCATCAGTGAGAAGCAACATATCTGCTCCTTCTAGCATACAAATTGCAGAACCTGTTTGCAGTAAAGCAACAGAAAGGCTGTATATGCAATAAAAATACCAGGGTTTGCCTGCAAATACAGTGAGTCTGCAGTTTTGGTATTCGACGTTAGCGCCTGGACTGGGTGATGAACAGTAGCTGTTTGCAATCCTCCCGTCAGGTTCGCGGCATTCAGCACGCAGAGCTCTCTGTTACATCTTTGAGTCCTGAAAACATTTGAATTGGCATCCAAACGTTTCAGCCTGCATTGGTTGCTAATAGAAAGAGCATCATTGATCAAACTGTAACTTTGTTCTCTGTTACATCGTACTTGTTTATTTTTTCTTTCCGTGAAGCAAATCATCAGCAATTTTCCCCATCAGTAAGATTTTTTGTTTCACAAAACCACAACCACAACCAGCAGTGGCTTGAGCCATGTTATTTCTTTATTGTTAGGCATTTGTAATATATTTTTATTACTCACGATATGAATGTGGCTTAGGCATGTTTAACCACTGCAACTTGCTTCCCAACACCTCCGAGGGATGGGTGTTGCTACTAGCTCTTGTAAAATAAGAGTAAACTGGGGTGCACAGCAATGAAACCATTTTCCTAGAGATCCTGGAGGAACACAGGGGGCTGAAAGGGGGATACAGCATGCGGCTTGGCCAGTCCTCGTCCTAACCACGAGCTCCTCTGAGCTCTCTGGAGTGAAACGTGTGTGAGGGGTTGGAACCATGGGGAGGGATGGGGCACGGGCACCGCTCCAGCTTGGAGCTCCTCAAGCGGTTTGCATTGGCATGCCAGGAGCTTTGGAGGGACACCGGCCTTTCAAATTAATAGCACGCTTGAGGATTTTCCAGGTACTGCTAAAAAATTACGTGAGCACGCTCCCAAATGTAAAACCAGATGTGCTGGGTCAGACCACAGGTTTCTCCAGTCCAGCGTCCCGTCTCCTGCGGTGGGTGGCCGGAACAGGGCATAAGGGCAGGAGACGTGAGTCACGGGACGTCCCAGAAAACTCTCCTGTGTTTGGCACCAAAACCTGCCTGGTGAGGAGGTGATAACTGCACTCGCCAACTAGTCACTAGGAAACTGCTCTGCAGGCTCATCCACGTGTTTGCGTAGCTTCGAAAGCAGCTAGCTTGAGTTCCAGCTACTTTCTGAAAACGTTTGGCTATTGCATGATTCGTTGACATTGGAGTTTATCTTTTAATTGAAGCATGGAGGAGCTGGGTGGAGTGTTGGCCGTGTTTGTGGGCTGGGAGATGGTGAGGTTTGCCGATGCAGAGCCCTGCCTCTGGTGTGCAGTGGAGGTATGCGACACCTCACCTGCGCAGCTGATATCTGAATTACCCCAAGAGTTGGCCCAGGCCAAGCAAAATCCACTTAAATACACTGTTGAGCAAATTCCCCTGGAATTTAGGTGTCGGTGACACTAGCAAACCACGTGGATGTTGGCTGACGGTGTGCCGACACGCCAGTTTCGTTTGATATAATCCAACTGTGAGCTGTTTGGGGTGCAGCCGGGCTGGCGTCCTGCGCAGGCTCATTCTAACCGCGTGGGAACCTGCCGCCTCCTGGCAGGCAGAACTGGCGAGCAGCAAACCGCTCAAGCTTAGGGACGTGGTTTAGAGGTGGACCTGGCAGTTAGGTAATGGCTGGACCGATGATCTCAGAGGTCTTTTCCAACCTTAACGATTCTGTGATTTTCCCAGTGGCACCTACTGCCTGCCACCAACTCCTTCACTGCCTTTTGGAGACCATGGTGTGATTGCTTGATCCCTGCACCTGGAGTGTGATAATGCTTGTGATGGTCCTGTCTCACTGATTTCTGAAATGGGAGAAGCATGGGAGACAGGCATGAGTCCTTGCTCTGCACAAAAGAGCTCTTATTTAATAATACCCCAACCTAAATACTTTGCCTTCCCAGAGCTACTGTCTGTGCAGGGGAGGAGCCTCGTACATACGTGGAAATGCGGGAGGTGTACGTGAGCAGTGTGTATTTAGATGGACTTTTGGTCTAATTTGAAATTTGGTTTGTTTTATACTGGCTTCAGTTGCAAAAAGGAATGATTAACCCAAACAGGAGCGCCCGTGTTACTCACCTTTAATTATGTTTGCAATACATCATGGTGATATGGGGGAGCGAAAAGCCTTTCTGTATCCAGCACGTTTGCCTTGTAGCATATGGTCCTGCGGAAACTGTTTTGATTCAGAGCCCCCAGCAGCATATGGTGAAAAAACTGCCTCTGAAGTCAAATTGAAAGTAGAGGCTGGTCCCGGGCCCCGGAGGACCCCGTGTCTCCTGCCAGCCGGCAGGACCGGAGTCGGAGTATGTGTCACTGTTTCACTCATCATGAAGATTTTATATTTGGTTTGGGACACTGGTGCACGAGGTTCTGGATGTAAAAGTCAGAAGAGATATGGTTCCTGTAATGTCTGCAGAGATCCTTGTGTCGATAAGGTCAGCAGCAAGTTAATAGATTTTTATCTTCTCATCACATGAACTTAATATAGTGCAACTGTTGGAGGGGAGGGGAGAAACCTTCCTGCCATTATTTTCTGATGTGTTTCAGGGGGGTTTAAAAGACAGTGTGTGCCTTAAAAGTCCCTTTTTGCTTAAAGTGAAAATCAATAGTTCAAAAATAATAATAAAAATATTCAAATATGAACTAAAGGCTAACCGCTCTGTAGGAACCACAGCTAAAACTAATTACAGTGGATGAATAGGGATGCATTTCTCCATGGCAGTGATGGAACAGACGAGAGGGGGAATGGAGATTTCCTATTTGGTGGTCCCAACAGCATCAGACTGAGTTTGCTTAAATGACGCCAAAGCAACGTTCAGCTCTGCGCTCCTGCCACACAGAGTAACGCAGAAGCAGAACGCTACAGAAATAGCCACAAACGCTACTCAGCGTTGTTCCTAAATCAGTGCACGTATAGGAACAGAGACACCAACTGAGCCCTGGGCACTTGCAAAAACCCCGATAAAGGGGATGACAGCGCCGATAAATATGGGCGCTGCTGCCAAGCTGGGAGTGAAGAGGAAGCAGAGGGGGGAACAAGGAGATGGGGAGGTAGAAAGACACTCTGTGGCCATAAATATCTGTCGCCACCAAAATCTGGCATCATTCACATTGCAGCCACCGAGATGGAGGAGAGGGTCTGCAGCGATTGGGGAGGGGGCTGCTCCCGCCCTGGCGCTGGAAACCTAGGGCTGAAATACGGCGTCTCTGTCAGGGGCGAAATCCATGGAGGGACACCGTCGGGTCACGCTGACTAGTAGGGCTCAGCGATCAAACGTGTCACACCTGTCTTGGCCACGGGTGCAGGTGTTCTAGGTCAGCTCTCGCTGTGGTTATCAATCGCTGACAGTTGACAGTTTAATTTTACACCACAAGTACCTCATTACTTGTGTAGGCACTTGAAGAACATGTGGGCACTGGGTTGGATCAGTGATCAATGACAAAGGTTGCGCAGGGTGCAAGTGGTAGCAGTAAAAGTGAAGGTCTCCGTGCATGAGTTGGCAGTGGTGGGGATACATGACAAGGGGAGTTTAGCTGACAAACAGTCTGTCAGGGCTGGAAGAATGGAGGCTCGCCGGAGAGCTGGCGCTCCATTATAAAATACAGCTCGCCATTTAAAAAAGGAGGGGAAAAAAAAAAAAAGGAGAGGAAAAAAAAAAAGGCCCTTGCTTTGAAAAAGTGTTTAAACAAATTTAATGCATGTGGGGGACTGTAAATTTTTATTCTACAAGCATTTATTTCATGACATGGAAGCACCCAGGTGTTCAGGAATTTCATATTAAGGGAAAGCGGAGATGCTATTTTATAGAGATATACATGTGCGTTGCTACTGGTTTAGGTCGCCTGATGGGTGTGGATTAGGGATGTTCAATGTATAACCAAATCTTTCCACATGAGATTCCTTCTCTCCATGTATTGATAGGACAATTCATGACTAAATCTTCTGTGACAGATTTCTTCTGCCACGGTAGGGAAAAATTTGTTGTTTCAACACACTTAAAAGTGGTGCTTTAATCAATCCCATCCAACTTTCTGTTTTGGTGTTTGTTTTCCTTTGCGAAGTTTCTGACATTCGTTTCCATGTCGAACCTACCCGGCAGATTATGTCACTGGGGCAATGACTGAAAAAGAGAGACATATGGCATTAGTTTTGTAGAGCCATGTATCTTGCATTAGGATGTAAATCTTGTTTGCTTGAGAAACCACACTGAAAGATACTTTGCTCGAGGTAGAACGTAGCCGCATTATTGAGTGCACCTTATAATAATTGATATGGCGGGAATGATATTAATGGAAATAATGTGAATTTCACCCAAACTCTAGTAAATAAGGAAAAGACTAATAGTCTTTGCCCTTTGCTGAATTGAACACGTCTTAAAAAAAAGATTCTTGATTATTTCTTGCGCGCTGATTAGGTGTAGGCTACCTTTGATCATATCACCTATGGTTCCCACCGAAAGGACACGTGCGGCGCGAGTCGTGGTTTTAGGAATTGTTAAAATGATTGAATAAGCAGCTCAGAAAACATACGGCTTTAAAAAATGAGATGCACGCTCTCTGTTGGTGTTTTGTATTGATTTAATAACAATGCCGGAAAGCCCTCGCGGTGCTAGGTGTGCAGGCAAAGAGGTCCCTCTCCCACCTCTCGCCTACGAAGCCAAAGGCACCGTCATCTTCGCTCTTTGTTTAGCCCCGAGGTATGTCCAGTCTTTAGTAAATGACAGTGGAAATGAATGGACCTTGCGTTAGGGATGGAAAAAACCTTCCTATAAATCGTTGTGAAGGACCCAAGTCAAAATGCTGGATTCAGATACCCCTGAAATATTAATTAGCTTCTGAGACAAATATTATGGGCTTTTTTTCTTAATCGGTGCTCTCTGGTATTTATTTTAACTTGATTCTAGATGGTAGAAAGGGAAGTTTTAGGGATATGCTGTTAATGCGCCTAGTGATAAAATCATCTTTATAAAATGCTAGTGGTATAGACTGCCACAGGCACTGGAACAGTGAGCTTGACTTCAGCTCCAAACAAGTTTCTCTATTGGTATTCAACTAGGGAATTCCGATTATTTTCATTTTTTTTTCTATTACTGTGCACAAATGACATTGAGAAGTTTCCTTGCCATATCCATGACTACCTTTTTAGTGAAAGTAACCTCCTGTAAAATTTGGAACAGGGCCATCCATGACAAAAGTTCATGTCTGATGGGTAAACTCAGTATATTATGGTGGCCCAATAGGTATAGTAACTATTAATAATCAAATGTGCTTGTTGGGGTTAGATTGACTGTAAATTTGATTACTTGAAAAGGAATACTTAAGGCAAAGTGAAAGCAAGTCTCTGGCTTGTGATCCAAAAAAGGCTGTGTTGGCTCCTGATGTTGTCTTGAACAGTCCCATCAACTTTAGTGGGATGAAGAATGGTCCAGTAGGGCTGTCTTCATACAGTATTTTGCAAGCACACTTTATATTGTCTTGAAATCAATAGATATGAACCCTCTTACTGTATATAGATCTATATATCTAACTAGCCGCATGCTGAAGGCAGAGGAGCAGGCTGGTTGTGAGTGTGTTGAACCATTTAAATGTGGTGGCACCACAGATGGGAGAGTGGGAAGGAAACGTGGGCAATGACAGGAGAACAAGGGGAACTGGGAGGAGAAAGGAGGAGGGAGAGATGAGCAGCCTTTTTGTGTCCCCAGTTAAAGGATAATGTCGCAAGGATCCAATGGGATACAAAGGCCTAGGAGGGCTGTAATGGGGGAATGAAAGAAAAAATACCTTGAGAGAATGAGGAAGTTTTGGGCTGTGAGGAGGGGTAGTTTGGGTCACTACTAGGCCAAGTTAGAGAAAATGAACTCTGGAGGAGTAGTGGAGAGGAGTACACACTCCGGCAGGAGGGTGGACAGGCAGTGAAGGAAGAGGCAAAGAAAGGGGAAGTAACTGAATTTAAACAGTAATAGTAATAAAAAGGTCTAGTCTTATAACACTCTGGAAAACCCAGACTTTTCTGACTGTGTGGGTCCAGCCTGCACAGGTTGGTATCGGGGGAACATCCAGTGTGCTTGCTGTTGTATAAATGAAAAGCAAGTTTTGCCAGAAATACACAGTATCAGAAAATATCTAGCAGAAAACAAAGCACCAAAACCTGTAGTGATCTACAGTCTATGCAATGCCGCTGACGTCGCTGAGGTTTCACAGTCAGTGAGGTAGGGAGGAAACCCAACCACCTCGAGTTTTTAAGGAATTATTGGGCCAAATGTTTCCCTTAGCGACACTGGTGCAAATCCAGGGCAATCCCACCAAAGCTGGAGGTTGCCCTGGCTTTCCGCTGCGTACGGACGCTTGGGTTTGGCCAACGGAGGTTGCTTATATGAGCGTGACCTCACCGTGGTTGGTGTTGCTCTACGCTGGAGACGACTGAGAGAAGTTGGCTCAGTTGCTGCTGAGGAAACAGTGATCGCTTTTCCAAGCGTTACTTTAAATATACGGGATTTTCTTTTCACATTTGTTGTTCAGAGCTAAAAAGTGGTGGGTCTTTTCTAGCTACACCAAAATGTTGCTTTTGGGTTTGTTTTTTGTCCTTCCTTTTCCTCCTTTACCCCAAACCAGCCACTTCTACATTTCCTACAAAGGTTTTGGATCTAACAGTTTTGGATTTATCCTGTGCTCTCCTGCAAGTAGGTTTAGCTTTGTTGACCACTAAGGAGCAGTGCCAGTTGACACCAGTTAAGAAATTTGGCCCAGTGTTTTTGAATCTCCTGTGATACACGGCAGTGACGGGGGGGACAAATGGCCCCCTTGATCCCCCCACCTGCATGGTGAGTTGTTCTGTTTCACTTTCTTTTCTGCTGGCTCTCTCCCTGCCTCACTCCTGGGCGAGGTGGTACCCCAGTTCTACATTACTCTTAAAATGGAGAAATTTTTGTAATTTTTAACAATTAAATTAGAAAAAAAATTTGAAATGTAGAGTTCCAGCAGCACTGCTGGGGCCAAAACTCACCCCCTTGGCCTGGGAGCTTTCCTTGATGAAGGAGCGTTGGGCAGAGTGCTTGTGTTATTTAAAAGCAGACTTTCCCAATGTTTTTTGGGCAAAACTCACTCATCTTTGCATAGGACTAAATAATCGGAGATGGGAGGTTGCCTGTCCCTGTGTTGCAGCATGTGGTGGTGGGGATGGCTGCCCCTGCTTGCCTGTCCCCTGCCTGGGGCTCTTGGTGGGTTGTGGGAGCAGAGGTTGGGGAAGCTGGGAAGGAGCCAAGGAGCATCGGCCCTCAAAGGGGAAAGCGTGTGCAAGGCCTTCCTCTGCTCTCATTCAAAGTAATTGCAGATTTTTGTGCTGATTTGCATGAAAGTAAGGTCGCGTTCACTGAGACTTTATTAAACGCTTATAATGAGTTTAGCACAGCTCAGGCACGTTGTCTTGTACCATCTCCTCCATGGAGGGCCATGGAGACCTCAGCAGCTCTTCCCTGGAGGGAGTTGGTGGCAGTGTAAGAATAACTAAAGGGATCGGGATGTTTTTCAGATGAGTGGAGAGTACAGAAAGGATGTTATGGGGAGCCTGGGAGGGCAGGCAGTGAGGTTTGGGACCAGGTGCCGCACAAAGGAAACCCTTCCTGAATTGAAGGATGGAGATGTTGTGCTGCGATGTTACCAGAGGGAAAGGACAAGTGGCTGAGATGTGGATGGCCAACCCCTCAATGCTGAAGCATCCTGGTGGCTGGGCACAAGGAGTTTCCTTGGTTTCTTTTTGGCTTATTCTTGCCTTGCTGCTCGGATCAGGAGGCACGTGCTTTGGGTGGGAGAGAGCTGCAAAGATTGCACCTTGCTAACAAGTCCCATGAACAGCAGCGTGAGGCTGGATTTTTTTGTTTGGTTTTTTTTTTTTTTTTCTCTAAAGGCAAGAATAGATACACTGTCTGTCACTAAATACAAAGAAGGAATGATGCGGGAAAGCCAGGCAGGCTGGGGTGTGGGGCAGGTGAGGAGGTGACATCTCGGCCCCACACCAGGATGTTGCAATGGGGGCTGCAGTTTGGCACCCTCTTTGCTACTATGTTAACACTGCTAACATTCAACCAGATTGCAGAAAAAGGTTTTAAAGGATGCATTTTATTTTCCCTAGTGGGTAAATGAGCCACAAGTCCCTGCAGGGAGGCATGCTGTGCTGCCCTGGGGTGTCCCGCTCTCTGCAGGGGACGGGGCAAGGGACAGAGGGAAGCACCGAGCGATGCGCTGGCCCGCACCACGAGCACATCTGTCCCGGTGCTGCTCCGATGCTCCCCATATTTGGTGGTCTTTAATTTGGCATTACATACTCAGTGCTTGTCTGCAGCTCGTATGATTCAAAGTTCTCCATGGGGTCTAATGTACAAGGCTTGGCCTGTTTTCATTAGGTTTCCCGAGCTCTCCTCCCTTCTCCCCAGTGTCGCCGCACAAAGACACTTTTGTCAGGCGATGTTGGACTCTCCTCAAAATCCAAGCACTTTCAGGAAAGGACTTGGAAGTCTATCTTCTCAGTTTCCATATCCCTTTGCCCTCTGCTCTGGCATTTGGTTTGATTGGTTGTAGGGTTCCCCCCCCCCTCCCTTTTTTTTTCCCCCCCTTCTTACTTCTTTCTGCAAAGTTGATCTGTCTGCTCCGGAGTCTATCTTGTAAAGAAAAAAAAGTATATTGCAAATCATGCAAGCGATCTCTCTGAATTATTGCACATTTTAAAGCATTAACTCTTTCAGTCCTCAGCTGGTTTAAGTGCTAGAACCAAAATCATGATAGGAATGTTAAAGGAGTATTATTATATTTTATGTTCGCTGCCACAAGTTTAGTAAGAAATTTAATCCCCCTCTCTTGCTCTTTCTCTCTCTGCCTCTCGAGAAAAAGAAAGAAAGAAAGAAAAAAAAAGAAAACTGGCACCAAACTTGCATTTGACTTGGCAACTTTTTCACGAATGTGATTTGATATGCTTTACTAGAAAGGGTAACGTGCTAATGTTTCAGAGGAGGCTGATTTTCTATTAGTGAAAGCATGGTATATAAAAGATCAGGCATTGCTATTAAACTCTTCAGTCAATGAATTTATAGCCTATTCTAAGTAGTAATGATATAATGGAATGCAATCATTTAATATTGGAAAATATGTTTGGTTTGACGTTTCGGGGATTCCAGGAAATACTGCTATTTATATAGTTACATCTGTGCAAAAATTAAAAACAGGGGAAAAAAAAGATTATAAAAAGCCCGACAGATAGCATCTTGGATAACTCGATTTCAAACTTTCATAATCTATTATACAAAAATCATGTTTGATATTTTCATTTATCTGTTTCCTCAGAATATGCATCATGATTTATGAACCCCGAGTACCGGTACCATAAATAGAGTGGTGGTGTACTATTTGGTTTCACGCATTTTTAAGCCAGTTTGTAGATTACCTTTTCAGGGGCAGAGGTGGAAATAGTATTTCTGCTTATGGGATATAATTATATTATGATTACTACAGAAGAGGACATGGTTCAGCCCCAATGTTTCAATTAATAATGTACTGTCAGCTCTGAGGGATGGTATGAAACTGTATTGGATCAAAGATTATCAGCATCAGCTGGGGCTGCTGCTCTCTGTGCTGTTCTTTTTCCTCCTTTTTTATGTGTCTGATCGACTCTCTGCAGTTTTTGGAGAATAATGTTTTGCTTAAAAGTAAAATATTACATTCTTGCAAGCCTGATTAGGTTACTTCTAAGGGCAGGAGTTGGTTCCTTGCCTTATATGAGCAGATGTTAAGCTCCTTCCATTATATTTTAACATCTAACATCTTGCATATACCTTTTAATTGTTAATGTGGTCAGGCAATAAATTCAGTGTCTTAGGGGAACTAAGAATAATTTTCCAAATTTCATTCTCTCTAGCCAGTTGCTAGGAAATGAAGTGCTTTGGTTAATAATGTATTTAAGATATTTGCAATGTCTCTGTTTAATATTTGTTCTGTATTTACATGAAATTCTCATCAAAAGAGAAAGCATAATTAAAATATATTTAGTTTTTGGTAGCATTTAGCACTGGCTTGAAATACACCACTAAAAATTATGAAATCATTTTGCAGACGAATAGGAAAATATTATTTGAAATCTGACAAGGTTTATTTGAAATAATGCTTACTTTAAAAAAATAACTCCTTTTAGATCTTACAGTTCTACGCTCCTTACTGAAAAATGGTTTCCCAGTGGCATACATATCCTATATCAATGTAACTAAATTTATATTGTTATAAATTTTTGAGGTTGGATTCTTGAGTTTTGAAATTAAATAACTACAGTTAACTGTATTAAGTGTAGACTTGAATTTGATCAAAAATAAGAAAAGCACTTATGACAACCTCTGTAAATGCTTAAATACTTTAGTTGTGTTTGTGAGCATTAAATTGTATTATAAGGAGCCAACACTGAGTATATACACTCCTGTGGGACAGCTTTGACTTTTGGGAGATTAAAAAAATCGTGCATTAATGAAATTCTGCAAGTTTTTTATTTAATAGATAGTGCTTTTCAGGGTATGCAAAATAATTGGAAGTGGAATGCTATATGCATCTTTAGACTCACACCACATAATGTATATAATTACTTGGAGAAACTGCTTAACTTTAATGGGGCATTTCTTGATCATATAATAGGAAAACTAACAGCTTTAATTAAGATTTATGAAGCAGAGAGGTAATATATTCTGCTAAATTAGGTAACTGTTGGTGGGTAGTGTATTTTTAAGCAATTAAGGGCCTGATCCCGCAGCTCTTTGGCTGCGTAAGTAGTTGCCAACTCACGCAAGTCGTCCTGTGGCCACGTGAGGAAGGGCTGCGGGAACAGGGCCTGATTTTGCCGGTGTGTTTTACGGTCCCTAAGGTATGGCAGAAAAGAGCTGCGTATATATATGCCCGGCTTATTCCTGGTTTTAGGCCTGGTTTTGGGGTATTTTTTCCTATTCCTGATACTTGGTAAGTAGTAACCATGAGAACAAAGCAGTTAGCATCCCCCTTGGTAGCTCGTGCGAGGGGTGGGTCACCTGCAAGGAGCCCTCATTGCTGCAGTGAGAGGTGCAAGCAAGGCTGTTTGGGGATAAACTGGGGTGAGGAGCAAACAGGACAGTGCTTCCCTCTGGAAAACTTAACTGACTTAACTAATTTTCATTTAAAATACAGTGAGTTTCCAGCACCGCTTGTGGAAAAGCAGCGCTTGAAAACATGGCCTGGAGCACCAAGCCCAGCATCTCATTAAATATAAAATATCTCATGATTTTTAGGTCACCCCTCTCATAACTCGTGATTCTTGTATCCTGCATGTTGGCAGTTTGCAATGGTACTTTTGGGGCTGGTCAGAGACACTGGCCCCAAACTCAGCCCGTCAGTGCCCGTGCTTTCTCCGCGAACATGCCACGTTTGAAAGCTCGCATATCGTTGAGGCAATATTTCTAATGAATTTGGCTTGGGAAACTTCTGAGCACTATACAGAAGAGCAGGGCTGTGGGAAGTGAGTTTTTAAACGTACACCCAACCAGATAAATAGACTTTTTAAACCCAAAATAAACAGATAGAGAAAACTCACTTAGGCAAAGGATGCATAAATTATCTTTACCCTGAGGATGCAGTAAGTTATTCCCTCTTTACATTAAAAATCTTAATGTTTTCAAAGTCCGTATTTCATGTCTAATCACTAAGAATGCCCTCTTTGACTTCACCCATGCCTGCAATCGTGCCCTTTCCTGAGAAGGG
This sequence comes from Nipponia nippon, assembly GCF_047370975.1. Taxonomy (NCBI): domain Eukaryota; kingdom Metazoa; phylum Chordata; class Aves; order Pelecaniformes; family Threskiornithidae; genus Nipponia; species Nipponia nippon. Next base: position 4,907,722 of record NW_028262391.1, read on the forward strand.
CCCATTTGTCATGTGGGGAAAGAGGGTTTAATTAACTAGGGAAAATGTACCTAAGGTGGAAACTGTGAGCTCTGGCCATGTTTCCGTAGAAAATACATGAAAAAACATGTATAGATGATCCTAAACTATTTTTTTTATGAAAGGAGATTTTTTCATTCCCCACTTCACTCTTCAAAACCCAAAGAGGTTCTTTTATGCAGGATTCCCATCTGTCTTACAGAGAACAAATGTGGAATGTGCGTTTGTCCTCTACAAAAAAATACATTTTTCAAATTCACTTTTTTCTGTTTCCTCTTTCCCTCTGGGAACCCAGCAAATGTCTCTGTTGTGCACTCAAAAAGGAGTCCAGGTTTTAACAGGGAGGAGTCGAGGGGAAAAAAAGCGACTCACGGATCCTGTGCTAAAATTCCAAATATTTCTTTAAAACAAACAAAATTGAAAGAAACAAAAGGGAAACTATCAAAGGAAAGTGTTTAAGTTACTGGAAGGCAAGGGGAAGCCTTAATTTTCATGCCAGCAAACAAGTTACGTGAGTTTTATAGCGGAGCTTTATTTACTGTTGTGCTCAACAGCGTATGATCACTTACTATGAAAAATGCAGCAATCTGCAGCACGTATATGTTGTCCCTGAGAAGCAATGTATGCACAAATGCATAAGGGATATGTCTGTAGCTTTTGCTGTGTTTTCAGGGCAACAAAAGGCCACCGAGTTTTCTTTTAAACAAACCTATGGTTGCAATTTTGCTCCAGTCAGTAACTTTGGGTCACCAGCAGCCCAATTTGGCTGTCTGTTCATGCACACAATTGTTTTCAGCATCTTTGCAGCCTTAGGCCCTTAATTTGTAACAATTGCTTTAATTTCTCTAGTCGTTTACTTGGTTTTTAGTTCTAATTTTGCCAGGCAAAGACGAACAGTTATTCTGATGGGGCAGTATGGCTGGGTACCGGAAAGCAGGCTCGTATTTGGCCAGTGCTTGAATTTCCATGCTGTCATCTTGCTCCTGCTGACAAAACACGTACAAAGGTGCCTGGTGGCTTTGCAGGTGCCATTGCGCTAAGTGAGATGCTGCTTTGAAAGAGAGACCTTGCAAAGGGCTGATTTTGCTTCTCTTAAAGTTGGTGGCAAAACGCTCACAAGTCAGTGAAAAAGAGGACTGGGCTCACGTTATCCTGGGCAGGGTTACAGTCCGGGCTTTTCTTACAGAAGCAATTCCTAGGACATCTGCTCTTATCTTCTGAAGCCGTGAATTATTCTTCTCCAAGCTGAAATAAGATGCTGTGGGGACAAAGGGACAAGGGGTAGTGGAGTGACAGAAATGGCAGGTCCTCTCACAGAGCTATGGAAATGTGTCGACACTTTTGCAGAAGGGATGAGAGAAGCCTTCTTTCTCTTTACATGAAAAGCATGGGGAGGAAAGGAAAAGGGCTGCTGCATTTCTATCATCTATAATCCTCCACTTAACCTATGAATTAGCCCTTGTGTGAGCAAAAAAGAAAGTTGGTGGCTAAACCATAACCCGCCCCCCCAAGTGGGTACAAATCTTCCTTTTCCCGTCCTGAGCACTACATATAATGGGCCCCTTGAATTAAGGAGATATATAAAAAAAATCCTGGCTGGCTCGCACCATTTTCTTCCTGGCTGTGCATATATTTATGTAATGTCCAATGTCCCAGGACCAGCCTTTTCAGAGCTGGTGTCAAGGTGTAAGGTGCAATTTTAACCTAGTAATTCTGTACCCACTTTCAACTGCTGGCACAAATGTTGGAAGGAGTGGATGTCTAATTACCCATTTGTGCCCAAACTGCAAATTAGGTTTAGCTACAATGTGCGCTGTGGTTCACAGGGGAGGGCGAAAATAGGTGAGCCTGAGCCAGCAAAAACAAAGACAGAGTTCAGACAGCAGAAAATCCCCCAGTGAGCTGGACAATTTGGCCAAGGACCTTCTCTGCCATAGCTGATACCATGTACTTTAAAGGAAAATATAAGAGGTTTTGAAACAGGCAAGGATGAGAGAACTTCCCTGTAGGTTGCCACACAGAGTGAGATTCATCTTGGCTAGCGCGAGCTGTCTGAATGTTTGGTGTCCAGCTTGCTGTGACACTCAAAGCCCCCTCGGTGGGTGACCGTGAGTAGACCATGATGAGCCCGTCCATCTGGGGCGAGGTCTCCAATGTGTCTTCCTCTGTGGATTGCAAGAGGCTGGGTGACCACTTGCTGAGAATTGCCTTTCCAAAAGCTAGGAGAGATGCTCTCTGAGCACAGAAGCTGGCAGTTGCAGAGATATGAATGCCAGAGTTTGTGGTTATTGTTCATCTTGTGTGATGCTGGCACGTGGAGGAGCACTGACCATCTGCCAGGTCCCCTTCCTACCTGGAGGTGAGGCGGGTGCTGCTTGGGAGCAGACGTGGGGTCCTGGAGCACTTGGGTGTTGGAATCCTCTTGTTCCAGGGCTGGGCTGCATCTGTGTGGGATGCGGGATGGCAGGAGCAAAGCAACTCAGTCTGGTTAATGGGGATTTATTAGTGAATCCTTCAGTGAAGGCAGCAAAAAGCGGGCTCTGTGACTTCTGGTCTATTGTTGTTGCTGCTGAGCTGCATGTGGGAGGATTTCTTGTGTGTCCCTTTGATGGCAGCCGCTTGGGGCTGGAGGCAAGGAAATGTCAGTGACGGTAGACGTGTGTGTTTATGCAGGAAAAAAGACGACAAAAGGGGACGTGCGACTCTTCCAAGGGTAGCTGTGAGTCCACTTAACAGAGTGGGTTTGTGTTGTGAGCAAACTTCCCACAGAAAGACTGCTCTATCTCTGGGCAACACCACCAACAAACCGTTGTACCATCCTCGCCGAGATTCAGCGTAGAAGAATACCACCTTTATCTGAGGCCAGGAGTGCCTTTGTCCTGAAGGAGCAGCAGTGTTTAACAACGAATAGCCTCCGTGTTTGACTAGTGCCGGTCCGCAGTCTGGCTGGCCACACCAAGTGACATGCCATTTTTTATTATGTAGAAGGAAATTTTGCAAATATGCCCAAGGGTGAGGCAACATCAATAAGCAGGGAATGAACGCTCTATTACATTCATTTGGTTTTGTAACTTCTGTTGGGTCACAGGGGAGCTGCTAAACAAAACAAAACAAAATCTCTTGTATACCGGCTATATTTAGCTGTACGAAGATTTGCGTTTGTTCTAGGGCTGAAGAACAGCATGTCCAAACCTGGAGCCTGAGGTTGAGCGTGTACTTAAGCTGTGGTCCTGCAAAGGTTTACACGTGTTCCTAACTTTGCATATTTTGAGTGCAAACGAGCTTTGGTATAATGAAACTACTCACAGGTTGTAATGGGAAATGTCTGTAACCTGTGCAGATTATTTCTTCCACACATTCATAACACTCCCGCACGTCTACACACACGTACATGAGCACAATGTGTGTTTGTACTTGTGTGGTGTATATATATCCCTGAACTGAAGGAAAAATGTTGACCTTTGCCTTTGAATTGCCTATCCAAATGTGGCTAAAATAGTATCTTATATAAAATAACTTGATTGTGTGTTTCAACATCAAACGAATCTCCTGGCGGTGGCTGGCAGTCCCTGCAGCAGTGGCCCCTTCTAGTCCACATGGGCTCTAAAACCGTACAATATGAACCCTTTTCCACTAGCGCACTAAAACAGGTGACTAGACCTTCATCATATATTTATTTTCCCTTTATTGTATCCAGCAGAAAGTTGGGGTTTTTTTTGGAGGCGGGATTTAAAATAATTTATGTGGGAATATATATATGTTAGGGAAAGTTAGGAACTGTATGGACCTCGTGTCATCAAACATTGGTCAGGCTGGATTAAAGGCAGTCGGAATAGTTTGATGGAGTTTTCATAGCCGTTGTAACAGATTTTCCAGTTCCTGGCAATCAAAAATCATGAATCAGGTGCCTCAGAAGTATGGAAGTTAAAGCACATGAGTTGCTTTTTGTTTTTCTTCAATGTTTTTGAATTCCTAAGGTAGCTTGGGTGAAAATTTCTGGCGTTCTTGTCATGTTATAAGCTGCTGATTCTAATAGGGAGTTAAAATCCTCATGTTTTCACATGACTCCATGAGCTGAGGCTTAAAGAAAAACACAAATCATCAGTACTGATGCTAGAATCGGAAGAGTCAGTGGCACATCCAGTTGTGCTGTGAATATAGCACAGTTTGTGAGCTTGCAGGATATTTTTTTGGTCATTGCAGTGTTTTATGTATTCTAGGTTAACTACCCAGGTGGTTAGATTCATGATGTATCTATTCAATTCAAAAGAGAATTTAAACTTTGGTGGTGGAGGACGAGCCACGGTGATGTGTCTCAGGTGAGTCCCATGGCAGGGACTAAAGGCAAGGCACAGCGTTGCAACAGGCGTCCTTCTGCCCTTGCAGCAGAGGAAAAAGAAAAAAAAAAAAAAAGGTGAAAACAATACATAAACTTTTTTTGATTATTTAAAACTTGCAGCAGAAACACACGCTCCTGCCTGCCTCCCCATTACTTTACATAAAATTGTTATGCATTCTAAGTAGTAGCAGCCTGGGCCTCTTGACCTCACAAGAAGAGCTGTTACTATACATTTAACAAAAACAAGGTATTATGTATTAGCCTACACATTTTGCAATAGCTCCAGCAATTTAGTAACTACAGTCCAATTTAAACCGTGCCTGGAGGCAACAAAAATTGCACAAAATGGCAGCTAATTTATAGAAGGGAGAGAGGAAATATTTGGGGGTCTATTCCTTCAAGCCATCTGATTCGTATTATTGACTCATTTAGAAAACAGAAAGTGAGCAGAGACAAGTTTTTAAGGAGTTTGGTTTCACACAAATGACTTGCAATTGCAGCCCATTATTTTTATACCAAGACTTCATTAGTCATATCCCCGTCAAACCTGCGAGCAGTGTCAAATGTTTTCAGAAAACACACCAGGACAGGTATGGAACTCATCAGCCCGTGGCAAAGGTCGCTCTCATTAAGGAGTCAAAATGAAAACTTTCAGTGTCTCTAACACATTGCACAGACGCTCCTGCCCCCACTTCTGAAACGCGGGGCCGAGCGAGCACCTCCTGCTCCCCAGACATTCAAATAAGATCAAGATGACAGGGCAAGAAAATGAATAGGATTCTTAACTGGCTGTACTTTATAATACGGTACTGATTGGAAACAACCAGAAAGTTGTTTGCCATGTCTATAGTACCATTTCCTGAGGTTAAACATAACATCTGAAACGAAGCAATTAAGTCCCCTTAAAAAAAAAAAAAAAAAAAAAAAAGGCAGGGAGGGGAGGAAAAGAAGGAAAACAGGGGAGGACGTGGGTCTGCGCGGTGCTGACTTGGCACGCCAGCCATGCTCCGATGAGCAAAAGAAATGTCTGCGCAAACTTCTTCCCACCTGGGAGGGGAGATAGGAGAGCTGTGACACCGGAGTTGTTCGGGGCTGGCTCTCAAGCTGTGCCGTGACAGATGTGTTTTGAGGAATTTTGAGGCACGGAGATAAGAATAACAAAAAGCCATTCAGCGAAGTGCAGTTACACAGGCTTAGCACAAAGGGGCGAAGAGAAAATGTGTCAATACGCTCCTTATTTGTGGAAGGTTCGCCGTGTTTCTGCAACACGCTGCGTTTTGATCTGTGGGCTGTCGCTAACAGGAGCGAGGGTTGCTGTGTTGCCCCTTAAAAGTTATTCAGAGCGTCCTGGCAATGAAAAAGGATTCTCTTCAGCTGCTTTGCTCTGGGACACAACAAAGTCCTTCTGATGTAGAAAATGTTTGTCTTACAGAGGATTTGCTTATTTTAAAATAGCATCCATGAGGTATTACGTAAAATGGCAGAAATACTTTTAGGAAGTTTTTGGTTGTGGTTCTTTTTTTTTTTTGTTTGTTTGTTTGGTCTTTTTTCTTTAACTGCTCAGCTCGTGTAGACTTGGATTTGCTCGCTGTGCTCCAAGCAGGTCCCTGGCACCAGGGATGGGGGTCTCCAATGTGCCTTGCTGTTGGCTTTTTTGGTCCTGATGTTCCCTGGTGGGTTGCGACAGCCTTCAGTTATGGGCGCAGCCTCTGCTGGGTTCCCTGACAAGTGGGGACAAGAAACCTGATTTCTGTGGGTTAGTCAGTATTTGCAACATTAATTTGTGAAGATTTAGGTGCTGTAGTGATTACCTAAAGAAAACAGTTGAAGTTGCAGGTTATTTTGCATGTAGGAAGATGCATGTATGGATAGTATAATAATTCTGGAAAGCTTGGTGCCTTGTCCCATGTACCAGCACAAACTCTATGGTATTTGTGCAGTGTATTTATTCACACTTCCGTATATTTGCCTCTCTCACTACCTTGCCCGTTCATGCCTATGCATGTGTGCTTGAAAAGCTGAAGTGCTTAAAACCCCTCCAGCCTGACAGCTGGGGGCACAGATCTCGGAAAAGCAGAGAGCAATGCCAGCGCTGCTGAGCAGGTTGCAGCAGTGCCGCTCTCGCGTGGCTCCTGGTAGCTCGCTTTCCCTGCTAGAGAGCTGCCTGAAATCTCAGGTTGCTCCTTAATTGTGGAAAATGGAGATGATGGGAGATACAAAAAAGTTTTAGCTGGTTTTGGGCATCGTTATGGGAGCGTGCACGGGGCGAGCGGGCTCCCTGAGCCGGCACCCGGCTCCTTTGGTTGTGTGTAATCCTCTGGAAGGTCCCAGAGAGCAAGGGGAGAGCCAGAACTTCTGGGTTCAATGATTCTGCTTCTGTGGTCTCAGGCAAATCTGCTTCTCGGTTACTTGACTCCCCTCTCTGCAAAGCAGGACCAGCGTGGCCCTCTTTGTGAGTGTTGGGAGATTGCCTGGATGGAGCTGCCGGCGAGCGCAGAGTGCTGCTGCGACGCGTGAGCTGAGGAATGCCGACGCTCGTCGCTGATAAGCAATCCTTCGGCCGGACCCACTTAATGAAAAGTGTTTTCTGACACCTATTACCTACCCTGGTCTCATACTGGGGTGTTATTCCCGCCCCGTCCCGAATGCAAGACACGTGGGGTTATGAAACTCCCTCCGCCAAGCCCGTGTGTTTATCTGCGGAGATAATGGGGCTGGGGCTTGCCGGGGTGCCGTGCCCTCACCTGCCAGCCCCCAGTCAGCCCCCGACCAAGCGGCACATCCTGAGCGCCAGCCCCGTGATTGATGCACTTGGCCGAGAACTTCCCTCCTGCCCGCTCAGGAAACAGGAGGGCTGGGGAGATAGCGCTCGCCTTTCTTTCACAGTCCCTGCTTCCGAACTCTAATCACCTTCTGCTGTGGGAAAAGAGATGAGATGCTGCCTAAAAAACAGATCATTGTCCGCCTCCTAGATTAATGCAGAGAAAGCAGTATTGTCTGCTGAATGGATAAACCTTCCTCCTGTCACTCAGAACCTAAATTCAACGCTACTTCATTTCTAAGAGGCTTATCTTCCTTGAATAGACCCTTGCAGCTCAAGTAAGAGGCGATGTAATGAAGCGTGTTTTTTTCTTAAGTGAGAAACCTGCTGCAAAGAAGGGGTGAAGCCTGTGCAGCTGTTCTAAAGGGCCTTTGCAGACTCTCGAAATACTTGTCATTTATCTGGTCTTGCATGACAGCAAATGAGAGAAGATCAAGTTCAAAATCTGCCGGCGCGGCTTTCAGGGCTTCTTCATCTGTTAATTAAATAATGGTCGTTAGCGCACAATGCCCCGCGATAAGGGCGGATATGATGCTGGGATGGAAATATGGGTTTGGGGGTTATGAATAAGCAGATGGTCCCCAGGAATTTTCCTGGTTTGACCCCCCCAGCGATGCCTCGGTATGTGGCTGGAGGAACCAGCAGCGAAACAGGTGGCATCAGGCGGATAAATAAATTCATAGAAGCGTGCTGAAATCATTGTAGAATATACCCCTTTCATGCGGGGTAGCGATTAATTCAGTGATTTCCCACAAGCCAGCCTTTTTTTTGGAAAATCACACACGCCACCATTGCCACAAATAATGACCTGTTTACTTTGCTTTCCTGGAGCCTGCTGCAGTAAAGACTTAACTTATACTTTTAATGTATTTTGGGAAATGTACGCTCTATAAATTCAGATCAGAGGGCCAAATCCTGAGGTGTTTACTCAACTTCTGCTCAGTCAAAACTTACACTGATATCAAAGGGCGGCTCTGAGGATTGCTGAGATGGGATATAAGATCTGCCTCTGAGTAATTGCAGGTGATACAGGAGTTTGTTGTGGATGTAGGTTAGTTCTTTTTATGGCTAACATATATTTAATTTTCTAGACATTTGCAGTCAGATTTTACCTAAAAGCACTGATCTTGTAAATACCTCTTTCTTTCATCGCCAATAGCGTGACCTTTCCAGTCTCACCATCACCGCATGGACTGTGGCCATCCAGTTTGTGCCTCTGGTTATGGGCCGTGTCCTGAAAAGTCCTTCCTTGGCTTTTTCAGAGACACTGAGGTGGATGTGGGTTTACCTCAGCTGTGACTGCATAGGAATTATGTGAGACTGAGTTACCCAGGAGTATATCTGGCTTTTCCCTTGAGCTGCTGGTTTTCTTCCTGGGGTTATGATGGTGAGACAAGGGAGGAGACCCAGCGTAGTGCATGCAGGGCAGGCAATGCAGGGTCTGCTCGTGCCAGAGCTAAATGTGGCCAAAGACATGTCCAGTCTGGCTTGGACAGGAAAATAAGAAGCTTAAGAAAGTACTTGAGGAGACTGGCTATCTGGAGAGTGGTGGTCAGCTTGGGGAGATTTGGCAGGTCCGTGTGCTGAGGAGGAGAAATGAGGCACCTGTTGGATGGTGATTTAAGGGGGTTTCTGAGCAACATGGAGGAAAACACAAAGGTTGGATTGCAAACCCCTGTTGTGGGATGTGGCGTTTCTAATGCTGAAATGGGTGCCCGAGGTCCTGCAGGGCAGTCAGTGTCCCCAGGATGGGGCCCTGCTGTGGCATGGCCTGGACCAGTATGGAGACCAAGAAAGCCAAGGAGAAGCAGGCAGTGGCTGGGAAAAAACATGAAATATATGATAAATACATTCACGCAACAAATCCACACTAAAGAAAACATTATGCTTGTGACAGAAAACAATAAAAGAAAGGACATTTGCAGTTAATGGTAAAACATACCATATGTCCACAAACGCCTAGGCACACCAGGGCATCCCCGCAACTGCTTTCTTGTCAAGGTGTTGAAGAACAGATGGTAGGTGTCACCCCAAATTACACATTTTTTTTCCAGGCTGCTGCTATGTATTTTTGTTCTTTGTTGCTGTTTTCATCACATCAGTGTGTCTTCACTGACCTGTCCCTGTCATGTATTGCAGCTAATGTTATCGAGACGGGGATGACCTGCAGTTCTGGGTGGCAAAGGTTGTTTTTCAGGTACTTCGGAGCGGGAAAGCCTCACTGATGAGCAATAGTGCCCTGAGCAGATTAGTCAATGCTATCACTAAATGCACTGTAACCCTAAAATATGGTACCTTGCCTGGCAAAGAAAATGTTGTCAGCACAAATCACAGGTTATTCCTCCAGCCCTGCATCCTGAGAAGCTCTTGACAAATATAATGCTATATTTCCTGGATTAATAGGCATCAATAGCCAAATTCCCTGGACTATGGAAAATTAACAAATGCTTTCATCTCTACTTTCATTACAGGAGTTATTTATGGGGGTGTTTTGGTAGTAGGTGCTGTTTCTGTTAACTGTTTAAGGAGCTGGCTGGAGGTTTCGTGTCTGCAGATACTGACCTTTTGCAGATTTTTTTTCCTTTATCTGATGTCTTCGTCAGTAAGGAGACACCTGCATCCGTGCAACTCCGGCGAGCAGAGCGACACAGCACTTCAGTATTTCCCCTTCTTCACCAGCTGGATAGGACCCCTGATACAAAACCTGAGAAATGTGCCAAAAGCCTTCAAAGTTCAGGCCAGAGGTGTTTGTGCGAGATAAAAATGGGACAATATAGCATCTCCGTACAACTCATCCGTTTACACATGACACTCGCTTCGTGGTCTCTGATTAGCTTGTTAGTAAGGAGGCAGGAAGAAGTGCAATCAAGTTTTTATGATTCATCATTTCTGTTCCCTGTTTGGGAGACAATGTCAGTGCTCTTTGCCAATCGTAGAAGGTGGCTCTCGAGTGCCTTAGGGAGATGCTTTTTTTAAAGATGCTCTCTGTGTTTCTGAAGGCTGAGCCACATTTCTAAATAATAGGGAAGTCCTGGAGTTTGTTTGGTGTTGTGTTTTTTTTTTTTTTTTTAATTGTATCTGCTAACAATGCTTTTATGTTTGCTGCACGTATGCTAAAAGAAAACATGCTTCCAGTTTGCCTGTAATCCTGTTTTCACTCAGAAGTGTTTGTGCAGAAATAAATTAGGGATGGTACCTGGAATATTTTCTGCGATACAAAAGGCAAATGTAAGTTTTATTAAGTTGAAAAGGATACATTCTCTTCTCCTGACCTTGATTTTTTTTAGCTATATTCTCTATACCCCTGCTTTAGAAGTATTATTCTACATCCCATCCAATTACCATTTCTATCAGCTCTTCTGAAAGATTATGCTTTTTGGGTGTTCTTCTGTAGATGTCTTTCCAGTGGCTTCACTTGATGAATGTGACAAGTTTTGTGTTTTCTCCCTCCCCTCATTGAATTGAAAAGTTTTTTGATAAATACAGGCCAATAAGTGCCCAAAGGCAGTGTTTCAATGGCTGCTAAATCTTTCAAGGTTAGGACTTAACCTCCGTTCTCCCTAATTCAACTGCAACCTTCAGTCTGGAGCCAATCAAGAATATCAGATGATACTTAAACAATGAAGGATTTCTGATATTCAGGTACAGCCTCTGTTCAATAGGATTGCAAATTCTTTGTGTGAAGAAAGTCGGTTTTGCTCTAAAGTACTGTCACAAAAAGTGAAATTACCATTTGCTTGGAATGATGCCATTCATCATTGTCAGAATACTAAGCATTGTAAGTAGCTAGGCCTCTCCAAATTAATGCCTTGTTTTGCATCGGCTAAATTTCCCAAATCCTCGAGGATGGGTCATACAAAACTCATCTCACCATTTTAATTTATCAATCCAATATGAGTGCGGCGAAAGGGAGCTTCATTCAGTCTTAGCTCTTTTATTTACAGTCTAATTCTAAAAGAAAAGGAAATAAGATATGAAAATAAGTTGGAAAATAAGATAAATCTCTCGGTGAAATCACAAGATCTACTCAGTCCTGTAGCAAACCCTCTATAATTCATTTGTAGGTCAGCTCAAGGGATTAGCCATGACGTATTTGGAAATTCATTTATTTTTATTTTATTTTGCTGTTTCTTATGCATAAGGGTAATGCTGTCCCCAAGGCTTTTCAGGTAGCCCTCAAATCTTGACAACATTTGCTGTCTCTAAGGCCTAAGCCAAAATTAATTTTCAAATAAACAGCATAAAAATGTATGGTGTTGTATAAATTTGAATACAAAATGCATTTGTTTTGCTTGCTTCCATCCATACATACATACTGTTGGCTCAGCCAAAAATCATAACATGACATTGAAATTAACGGCCATGTGTACATCATGAAAGTCAAAAAAGTTTCTTAGTTTATTAGAAACACCACAGTGCAGGTTTTTTTCCCCACTTTTCTCCTTGATATGCTCTGCTAGATGTGTGCTGGGAAAGAAATGCATGTTAATTGTGCTTTTCTCTCCGAGTGCCTTATGAACCTGTGTCTCGGCTCCTGGACCACTTGCTGGGTCCTGCATCCTGCTCGGGATTTTGATGGGTGTGACATCTTGAGAAGTGCTGAGAGGTTTTCAGCGAAAGTGAAATTAAAAACGACTTGATATCTCTTGCGCTTTATTTTGAGGCACGAGCAGGGAAACACTGAAAGTGAGATGGCGCTCGGACAGCCTGCAGGAGCGGCACGGGCTGGAAAGTGCCTCTGGTCCTGCAGCGAGCAGAGAATCGGACCAGAGGGCTAGAAATAACACTGCAAAGCAAAAATGCCCAATTCTGGGCTAAACCAAAACAAAAAAACCCCAACCAGAAGCCCATGCTGAGGGATTATGGAGAAACATTGCGTATGTTTTGCTGGTGTTTAAATACGATCGAGTGGACTCTTCCCTCGGGTTGCCGGTGGCTCCGGCGCATCCTGAGAGGTGCTGAGAGATGCTGCTGCCCCGAGAGCCTGCAGCACCTGCAGGATCAGCCCTGTGGCAGCTAAAAATAACTCCTCCATGCTCTTAAATTAAAACAATACCTCTTTTCCATGTAGTTTTTGAAAACTCATTCCACAAGGGGGCTACAGGCATGCAGAAAATTTAGCAGTTGGTAGGCTGGGGAGTACCTGGGAGAAAGGGTGCTCGATCCCATGTAGAGGTGCCTGAGTGTGGGCCAAATCCAGAGGGAAATGATCCCTGAAGTCAGAGCAAGGCCTGTGAATGGCTTTTTCTGAAAACGTGACAAGCGGCTCTTTGACAAGGTTAGATGTGTTATCAGCTGGGGACGGCAGAAAGGAGGAGGAAAAGCCTGCCGGAGTCAGTCGGGATGCAGAGCTGCATCATGCTTGTGCTGCTCCTACCCCAAAGGTCCTCCAGATTAACAGCGTTAGCTGAAATATCCTTTCACCTGTGCTTAATTAAGAGAAGGGTGGCTGTGTGAGATCTCACTGGTGCATTGCCTGGAACTTCATATCTCAAGCAGTATCAGCTGACCAATAAATAGTTGGCTAATTATTAATTAGCTAAAGATTATATTTGGAAGGGTAGATCACCTTGAAATGTTGCTTTCTATTATCTTTTCCCAGCCAGGCAATGAAAGATTTCAGTTTAATGTGACATGACAAACTACAAACAAGTGGTTTTTAGCATTTGGCAGGTGAAGAAGCTGGGGTGCTGCGAGGGGCTGGTTTTTCCACACTGTGCCCAGCCAGGACTGGGTGTCAGCCTTACGATGCTCTCCTGGCTGGCATGTTTGGGATGTGTATGGATCCTGTGTTAGAGCAAATAATTTATATCCTGGGTCAGCCTGGGATAACTTCAGCACCGAATGGTCTTGCAACTTTTAATATTTTTTAGTGCTTTTATTTCCAGCAATATTAGCTCATCCTGCTATGCATAGTGCAGAGCCTCCTGTCCCAAAAGACAGCAATGTCCTTTATGGATCACCTTCCAATTTTATTTAACCCTCCACTGAAATGCTGTTATGGTGGACTTTGGGGTGAAAAGCATGGGGACACCCCCTCACTGTCCCCTCTCGCCCTGCCCCTGCACGTTGGCTGGTGCAGCAGGCAGGCATCTCGGGGAGCGCTGGCCTTTCCCAGCCAGAAGCATGTCCTTGATGTGGATGGCGTGGCTGAGACCTTCCCACCTGGCTCTTCCCGGCTGCTGTTTGCAGGCGTGAATTTTCCCTCCAGGCTAAGTGAAAAAGCTGAGGCCAGCTGCTAAATGAACGTCCTTGTTCCTCCCATCCACCATGCAAGAGCTGCCCTGTAGCCCTGGTTGAGGGCTAACTGGGGAGCAGCTGTGGTCTCTGTGCCAGGCTTGGCCTTGGCTGGAGATGGAGCATCTCCTTCAGCTTTTGGTCTGCTTCCAAATCTCCCCAGTTTAGCTCGCTCTCCATCGCTTGGCGGATTTTGCTAACTGGGTTACAAGAAATGCAAGTTGAGGATTGCTCCCTTGATGCCCAGAGCCCAGCCTGGGGAAACCAGGGGTGGGAAGGGGACCCTGGGCAGCAGTGGGGAGCTGCTGCCGTCCCCTGTAGAGGTGTGTCAGCCGGGAGCTACTCTTAGTAGCCCAAATCTGCTTTCATGGTTGCAGATCAGAAAGAAAGAAAAGCAGAGGAAGAAAGTTTTGCTTGTAAGTAAAGGATATTTGATAAAACACACTTTAAAAAACGTGGTAGTCAACATGAATGCTGCCATATAGCACATCTTAGAACTGGAAAATTGATTTAAAAATGAATAATCCCACAAATATCAAAGATAAAAAGAAATCCATTTTATATATGTTTCTAAAAGTGGAAAAAGCAGATAGGATCATTGAACCATCTATTCTGTTTAGTGTATCTTTTGAGATTTGACAAAAATTCACTGAGATTTTTTTTTTTTTTTACATGCTTGGAATTTTCTCAGGTCAAAATCCCAGAGGAACGCAATGCCTTGCTTGTAATATACAATATATACAAATTGCTTTTTAATTAATAAAGCTTCCTAATACTTATTTCAGGCAGCGCCTGTAGAACAGCAGAGTACAGTACTGCACTACTGGATGTGTGCATTGTAGTTGCTGAAAACACGTTTTTTACATGTGAACTGCGTGTCTTGCTGTACTGAAACTATGTCAAACCAGACGCGTCAATAATATATTTAGCCTTGTAAACGTCTTTCTATTGTGCTCATCACCCTATTATGGCAATTGCTTCCTAGGTGACTTTCATTTCTTGCCAAAGCGTAAAACACCCCACGATGCATGAAATGTGGGATTTGCATACCCATTTGAAGCATCAAATTCAAAAGTACATTGGCGAATGGTTCCTTGAGGGCCTGTGTAAGTAAACGCAGGGTTCTGCGAGGCTTGGAAGAGCGGCGTGGAGGGGCCAGCGTCAGTGTCGAATCCTGTGGAAGGCGGTGGAGAAACAGCGGATTTTGGTTTATCTCAGGAAAAGGTGACACTTGGTTTCCCTGGCCATGCAAGCAAAGGGGCTGAGCGCTTGCAGCAGCATCAGCTCCCTGCTTTAGCTAAGCAGGGCATTTGGTTAAGTTCTGGTTATTCCCTCCCAGCTGCGCTCCTGGAGGGCAAAAACCCTTTGGCTTCTCTCCCTGTTGATGTGCCATTGCTGGGACAGGTAGCCGCGGTGCCTGGCAGAGCCACCCCCTGTGTCCCCCCGCCGAGGCTGGCACCCCCCTGTGTTCCTGCTCTCCCCAGGCCAAGGCAGAAAGTCTCCTCTGTTGGCTTCAGTGAGGTGCATAACACACTCTCCTTTTCTCCAATTTCACTAAAATCCTTTTATCCTGCGGTATTTCTACTTCATACTGATAAAGGAAAAGGGTCTTATAGTCATATACCTGTATCTTAAGTGATTGCACGTGTTCTATGACATCTCTGGGAAGTGAGAAAAGTTTCAGGCTTTAGTTAAATCCATTTTTTGGACTTCTACACAAAGTTTTCTGGAAACACTTCCTGTTTACACCAGGCGAGGATCTGGCCCCCTTCTTTGCCTTCGGTTTGGTGTTGCTGCTAACTCTAAACTTGAAATATTTGTTGTTTCTGCTAGGAAAGGGTGGGGGATTAAGGCAATTTTGAGGAAAAACTCCAATTTTTACATTTATGAGAGTGATTTTAATAACTTTGAGTTACCCGTCCTAATCCTTTAGCAGGAAGGCGGTTGGAGAACCGACCCCACCTCCTTTCCTTTCATTCGATCCCAAAACACCTGCAACTCTCAGCAGAGTAATCTATGAATCACTGTGTCTGTCGTCCACTTATTGTCTTGTCTAGTGCACTCCACGGTGGAACTAATCAACAGCCCTGAATGAAGCATTGCTCCTGAGCTGCATTCCTTAAAGCTCCTGAAGTATTCAGCAAGGAGGAGAAATCTTTTAGTATGATTTGCTCCACATTCCAAATTCATTTATAGAAAGAGAATAGATGATTAACAACGGGTCGAGAGACACAGATTTAGCACTGCTTTGCCCTGACCTGCCCTGAGTTACTCCTTCCACTTCCCAGGCTGCTCTAATAAGATGAGTTCAAGGAGTGGGATGGCAAAAGCTGCTTGAATCCCTTGCACCCAGCCGTCTTAATTTGGTTTATTGGCCTTAATGAACAAATCTGGTTCCTTAATCACAGGTGAACGGAAAAGGTCACTTGCCACTCTGACAAATGGGTTTACCCTGAGCTGTTTGTGTTGGGCTTGCAGATAGCGCCTTTTCCCCCTTTTTCTCCCCCATGATGAAATGCCAACATCTCTGCGGCACCTCCTATTGCGGCCATTACCTGTGGTGCCTGGGCTGCCTGCCAAGGAGCACCCTCGGTAGCAACAAAAGCATAATCATTTCCAGTTGGAAAAGACTGAGCTGTAGTAATTTTCCCCTTTGAAAGCTGCAGCAGCGAGGCTCCGGTTAAGCAGGCGCTCATTTGGTCCTGGGACAGAGCGCGAGGGTAAGAAACTTCGTCATCTGCGGCAGCCATCTGGGGAGATTGCAAGGTCCCCAAATATCTTCTTCATCTCCACCGAGCAGCGTCCAGCTGACCTTGGCGGTGGGGTGGCCAGGGGGATGTTCGCAGTTTGCAAATGTCTCTCTTTTGGCAAGGTATGGGTGGTAAATGCTAACAAAAATGGGTGCAAAAGGAATGATTAACATTTCCTAAATGAAAAGCTGCAGAGTGGTTCAGAAGAGCAAAAGGTGCTACAAGCTCCTGCCCCATCAGCCAGGATGGCAACACAGGCTCTGCTGCTGCAGCAGCAAGCAAATGCAACAGCTCATCCCAAAGGACACCCCACATCTGCTGGGACTGGCCGTGCTGGGCAGGAGCATGCTTTGAGGGCACGTTGCGGGCCCTTTCCCGACCAGTGCAAGCTTTGGGCTTGCCGACACTCGCTATTGACTTTGGTAGTAAACTGTGGCAATAAAGCCAAGCCTCCATCCAGATGTACCTACTGGAAAAAGCCAGCTGAGCGGTCTCACGCAAACCCTGGTTAGTGGCTTACTCCAGGAAATCCTTTTGCAGCTGGTACAAAAGGGACACCATTTCAGAAAGCAGTTAAAGAGCTATATAGGTACTTGCAGCAAAATCGTAGTTTTTCAGGTAGGGCTGAAAAGCTCTTGATCTATGTAGAAGACAGAGAGCACTTAGAGCGTGTTCATGGCGATGTATGTTTATCGTCATGTGTGAGCTTTTTGGACATGTGGGCCGTGGAAAACAAAACCTTTGAGAAACAACCCGGGCAGATTTGCAGAAGTACTGCCCATGCGGAGCAGCGTTCAACGTCAGCTGAAGATGAAGTTCTTCTCTGGGCCCTAGGCGCTCACAGACAGCCTTGCTGGCAGCCTTCTTGGGTCACATAAAAAATGAGTTGGGTCAAACCCCAGATGTGCTAACTGGGTGTTGAGATGCACTGATTTTCACTTTGCTGGAAAAAATGATGTCTCTTTTACTTCACACTTCTGTTTTGAAACAAAAAGCGAGGTGGGAGTTTGTCCAAAACAGAGCTTTCCAATTTTATCTGGCATTTCAATTCTGCTATGTTTGAATAATCGTGAAAAAGATAAAGCTCCGTCTTGCAGGAACGTACTTGGATGTAGCAAAACGCAGCGGACAGGTGACTGGCAGGAAGCGAGAGTGGCTGCTCCCATGCAGATGCAGACGACTGAATAAGTTTTGAGATCATCGTTCCCATTCAGGTGTTTTCCTTTGATTCTTCAGATTATTTTTATGTTGGAGGCAAATAAGAAACAAAGACAAATGTACAAAATGACGAGTCAGAGTTTATTGGAGCAGGAAAATAAGCCATTCACACCACTTCCCGGTTTGCTGTGAGAGGCAAAATCATTCACAACGGTGAATCATGGCAGCTAGAGCTGCTTGAAATTACTGCTTTCTGAAGTTAAATTGCTGCTGGTATGGATGGAATAAACAAGTATATTAGTTCAGTTTGTTTAAAAGTACAAATTTTCTTTAGCTGTGATTTCACCTGTGCTTTCGTAGGGCCAACGGATGATCATATTTTCTGACAGATGATATTTAAGAATATTTCTGTTTTCTTTGGGTAACTACATAATTTTCAAAAGAAAACCCCATCAGGGATGATGAAGAAATGCACTCACTCCCATCTCCAATAGCCAAAACGGCAGGATGAGGTATGAGTCGCATCTCTTCAACAACTGAAACTGCTGCTGGTGAAAGTGTCTGATTCTTCTCCCTGACATGAACACAGGTTTTGGAAAGAAATCTGCTCCTTCTGCCTCCTGGGTGAAGGCATTAATGCATCCAAGTTTTTTTCTGTGAGGATCTCCTTAGCATGGGCTTTCAGAGTCAGGCAGGTACCTGTGAGTTTTAGAGATGTTAAAGGTACTGTACAGGAGCTGAATGTCACATTTCCATAATGTATTTTTTTGGCAGGTCTTATTCCTTCCCACGTTGATGACAGGAGATAGGTGGTTCTTTACAACAAAAACATAGCTCCCAAAATTCAGCTGACATGGGAGTGAGATAGGTGGGAGCAAAGCGTTTGGAGCCCAGATTTTATAGCGAATAGGTGCTTCTACAGCACAGCAGTTCCTGCCCTTCTGGCTCCTCCTGGTCATGTCGTTCCTTGGAGTTCATCCCTTTCTCTGGCTGCCAGGGAGCAAAATCTGTTCCCTGCAACCCGAATAAAGTTTTCTCGCTCTGCTCTACCAAATTTATCCTGCATGTACACGGGCACAACATCTGACGAGACCATCTGCTGTGATGCCTCCTCATGCCAAAGCTTTCAATTTCTTCTAGTTCACAGACAATCAAGGTGGGATTTATCTGCTGTAAGTGTCTACGAGCACGCCTACCTCTGAGCAAATAGTTTAGATTTCCTTTGTACTTGACAGACAGCTTGTAGGATGTCATCTTACCTCAAACTCGACATCTAAAATAAGTCCCCTGAACAGTCCGTTCCAGAGCTCAGCTTTCTGCTGCCTGTGTGAAGCTGATGTGTAAATATATTGTAAATGCCCAGAGTTAGCAGTGGTGGATCCTGGCGTAGGTTGTGTGCTGACAGCAGAGGGTGCTGGAGTTTTTTTTCCTTTCAATGCACCTCCAAGGTTGCAGGATCATTATAACCTAAAATCAATTGGCTTTTATTCTGATTGCTGAACACATGGAAGCCAGGCAGGTACAACGAGAGAGGAGATACTGAACTTGAGTTAAATGGACACTGTCACCTTCAAAACTCACACCTCTGCCAAAACCTCTGTATCTACCAAATCAGTAAGTGAAAACAGACTATCATGATATGAATCAACAGATTTTATTTTTCTAATGATTTTTTTACTAGGTTTTTCCCTCTCTTAAAACATTTTTAGAAACTTGTTTTCAGGAAATGGAAAACCAAAGCCTCCTACATCTCTTTATTTCAGAGAAGTCAGAGTCCAGAAAATTTTGCTCTGTCAGAAATACAACTTGCAGACATTATCAACCTCCAGCAAGTTGCCAATATAGACTTTACAGATCAGAGTAAGAGCGCTGTCAGCTGGCACCTCACTGCCTTGTAGCAACATCCAGATCTATACAACTGAAGAGCTTCACCCAGAACCAGCTCTCTCATGGGCCAGGGCTGGAGGGAGGGCTCCCCTGTAAACGTCAGTAGTAAGACTTTAAAGAGCAGGATTTAAAAGAAGCAAGGGAAGCAAACCAGGCTGCCAGGCTGTAAGACTGGAATAACTCCCTTAAGCTCAACAGAGCTTAAGTGACTTAAACTTCCTAAGCTGAGCTTTCCTTGTTAGGACACGGACGCACTGGCCAGTGGTTGAATAAATCTGAAATTCAGACTTGCTCCTCAGGTCCCATCCAGGCGTGCCGTGGATGAAGAGCTTGGGGGCTGTGTTTTGGGCTATATCGCGTGTGCTGACACACGTACAGCAGGCGGTGGTGCTAATGGCAGGGAATGGGAGTGTACGTGGGGCAACAGCCACTTCACCTTCCAGTTAATGCCGCCTTACATCCATCTGTGTTTGAAAGCACAAATTTCACACTTGCAGGTTACAAGTCCAACTGGTGTCAGAGCCAGGATTAAAACTCGGCAGTGACTGGCTTCTAGCCTATTTCTTAATCTATTAAATCACACAGTCTCTCTCCTGCTAACTTTCGCTGGTTACTGGGATTGCTTGGCAGCAGCAAGCCCAGGCTGATGTCTAATGCTGGCTCCGTTACCAAGTCAGCTTGGTTGCCAGCTCAAGGGCATCCAGTCAACAAATGTCTTATTTTTGGATTCTCCCGTTCTCCTGAGGCTATTGCTATGAAGAATGACCTCCCTTACCTCATTCACCTTGTTTGCTGTTCCCGACCCAGATAGTGTTGTGGCTATTGCATGAGTCAATCGTCCCACGGAGTAGTGGTCTCACTGTGATGTTTTCGTTAGCATTTGAACCACAGCAGTGGCTGGCATCTGCAGGACGTTTCAGATGAACATACAAAAGTCTATATTTTAGTCATGTTAAAACTATGACCAAGCTAACAAAAGTCAGGAAATCCAAACTGCAGATTGATAGGTTGTCCTTGGATTGCCCTGCCACGTCTAGGCTCGGGATGGTGACACATCCGGGACCGAGCGTTGCGGTCCATGGGGAAGTGCTTCTAGTGCCTGGGCATGGTGTGATGTGCTGAGGGTGGAAGAGCAGCTGCAAATACAGTTAGGACTTTTATAGATTCATTTATCTTCTTTTTAAGGTCAATCTATTCTACTCCAGCAGTTTACTTTTGGTTTGTTTGCAAAATGTAGTTTTCCAAAGATGTGTGGCTTCCTTGCATTAAAGTAGAGCTCTTCTTTTTGGATCTGAAAGCCAGGGTGGTTCCTCCACCTCTGGAAGGGTATGGACACATTTGCTCGTGACACATGGGTGCTTTTGCGCAGCAACACACAGAAATCGCTTCCCAGTGAGCATGCACTGTTTCCCAGTTGTCTTTTTCTGCAGCCAACATCTCTTGTCTGTTTTGATTTTTTTTTTCTTCTCTTTCCATATGCATTTACAAGTGAGAGCTGTCTTTAGGAAATACACTATAGGAATCTGAAATCTTTCAGCTTACCTGCAATGCAAAGATTATGAAGGGTAGTAGAGAGTGACAGATTCTTATGCTAAATTATAGCTTTTATGAGTACTTGGAAAGCCTTGTCTATGCTTCTTATTAGAACTGGTAAAATTATTCAGATCAAGTTAATTTTCATAATTTCCAAATTTCTGGTTCTGTTCCAAAATGTAATTCTTTAAAATATTTTTGCTTTTCCTATTACCAATGTAAATAGGTAATTTTCATTTTCTTTTCTTTTGGCAGAGTGTTGCACATGCAACGTTCAGTGTTTATAGCTTTTGCTGAGCGGGCTGACCCAGTTTTAGGGTGGAACGGCCCGACAATTTGATGTGAAAAAGAATGATGTTTAAATACAGGATCGGATTTTGCAACCCGATAAGCAGCTGCAGCAATCCCAACTCAAGTAATCCACGGACCTTGCAAGCTCTCCTCTGGGCTCGCCGTCGGTCCGGCGGCTCGGCGCTATCTCTCAGGGCGGCTGGGAGTTACAATTGCCCTGCGACTTCCTCCTCCCTCCTGGGGAGGAGAGGATGGGAATTTGCTGAAGGCTTTTATCAGCAATATGCATCTGCCCCCATTCTCACTCAGTGGCTCTCGCCAACGAGTGGGAAAAGTCGGGCCAACGCGTAATCTGCTCCCAGCTTGCTTCCTGCTGCCGTGCCCCAGGGATGGAGGAAGCAGACAAGTGGCCCTGCGTGCTCTCTCTTTGCCAGGCCCAAAAGTTCAAGAGGCTCAGGGAGACAGAAGAGAGATTCTTGCTCCCTTTTGTAAAGGATATTGCATATTTAATGCTGGAATACAGTAAAAGTCTGTAAAGATGAGTTTTATGGGACAAAACCCAGATGAACCTTAAACGTCAAGCTCTTTGGACACCTGCTGATTGGATTTTGGTCTGAACAGAGCCATTTGATCTGTACAATCTGATGCGATATGAATGTGCTATCTGAAGAGTCTTCCAGTTAAACGAGGTGTTGTCTTAAGGTTTCATTTTGTACTTTTGCTCCATCTGCAGTTTGAGCGTACTTGGGGCCACCACTTGATTTATTTCTTTGTCAGTTCAAAAAATTTTTGCATCAAGAGTTTCTCTTGTGTCTACACAAGTTATTTCTGATGAAGTGTGGGGTGGAAGGGACATCTCTACTCCTGGTACACATAATTTCAATAAGTTTGGTAGAAGCTCCTAGATATGGAAGACCTGTATATAAGGCCAGACGGTGAGAGCACAGGGAGCACGCTGGGGTCTGAGCAATCTCCCGCAGCGCACTGGAAACCACCAGTGAAATGCAGAGCAGAAGCTGTGCTGTTGCAGAACACCATGAGCCCTCCAGACACGCGCAAAGGCTGCCTTTTCACTGTTTATCTATAGTCCTTGGCACAATAGGATCTTGATCCCCAAATAAAGTCACAAGGTGCGATTCTGGTATAAACAGTAGGAACATAGCTGGTCTCTTTTGCTGGTCTTTTGCGGGCATATGAATGGGAGAAGACACTGCTCCAGTCAGAAAAGCCGTGCTGGTGGGAGCAAGCATCCACACGTGAGCCCTGTGCTTGCTCAGAACTGTAGACCTTTGTTTCTCTGTTTTTTTTAAATACATTATTATTTTTTTTTTCCAAAGCAACATCATTGGTGAAATCTTGCTCCCATTTAAATCATGGGAGTTTTGCTATGGACTTTTATGGTGCCAGGATTTCACTCCGTGTGGTTTTTTTAGCACCTGAGCCTAGGTAGGGTTCAGGAGGACGCAGCCGTGATTAGCCCAGCCTTCCTGTGTTGTATCAAGGTCTGGAGTTAACAGGGCAATTGCAAAGCATGGCACGTAATGCATTTCTGCATTAAATACACCCACATTATCTTACATCCCAAGCAGCCCAGATTGTCAGTAGACAATTATGGGTTTCGCTGGGTTTATTTTGATTGGCCTGCTCTCAGTTTTCCATAGTGGTACTCTATTTGTAAAAACAGATCATTAATGATAACAACAGATGACATGTGTCTGAAATATGGGGTGGACGAGGGAGTTAGTTTTTCTTCCTATTTTTTTTTTTCCTGAGTGTCTGCACTTTGACAGCACGTTTGCCAGGCTGTCACTTGGTTGAGAGATCCACAAGATTAGGACCTCATTGTGTGAATGTTTTCACAGCACTTGTTGCTATAAAGAATCTTCACACTTTGGTGGATGAAATCTGGACTCCTAGACACAAACTGTTAAGAAACAATCATAACAATTAGCTAATGTGTCAACAATTAGCACTTTCCATCAACCGGCATTGAGTGGAACCTTCTTCTTATCCATATGCAGACAAAAATGCAATGATGTAGTAAAGAAAAGCAGTGGAGTTGGCTGCACTAGTCCCTTGCTGTAGCCAGCAAACTCCCATGGGTATTGTTTACAATGATTATTCTTCCATTATGATGTTATTGCACAGGTCAGGGGTGGTAGCTAGACTGAAAATAAGCTTTTTTTTTTTCTTGTCTTTTTTTTTTTTTTTTTCCCAAAATCTTGGCTGCTTTTACCAAAGTACAACAGAAACAACTGCTGTGAAAAGGTCAGCCAGTAACAGTACTTTAGTGTTTAACTGGTAAATATTTCAAAATAGTATTTCTAATATTTTACCATTTGGAAATTTTTCAATATATCTCCAGTCCAGCGCGACTCAATCAATGTAAGATTTCCACGGTCTCCTCTGGGAATTCTTTACAATGGGTACATTATAGTCTGTTACCACATCTACCACCAGTTGGTCAGAATTTGTTTTAATATCTTTTTATATGGTATATTACTGGCAGTAATGTAAAAAGCACTGTTTTCTCAAGTATTTTATATATCTCCATATGTAAGCACTGAAGAGAACTGAAGATAGGTCTTCTGACGTGACCTTGCAGCCACTCTTACTCATACAGTAGCTTCTTAGAAGAAAACACATTTGACTGGAAAGAAGATCAGAGTCTTCTCTAAAGAAATATGTTTCGGGAATGTTTGCTGTAATGCATGGGGTTCATAACAGGCTACTGTGGGACGAACATGAAGTACTGCAGCATCGGCAAGGGTTCCTCTGGTTAATTGCAGAGCTGGAGCCAAAGTGAAACCATCTTAAAAACAAGCAGTACAGTTTCTAAAAGTAACACGCTGCTTGACTGCAAGCCAAAGCAATTGATTTAAAACAGGGCATGGTGCTCGAGCACAGCCTCATCTGGTACAGCACCCTGGTAGCCGCAGGTTGGACCATGTGTGTGCATTTAGGAATTTGACAGCTCAATAAACAAGGCATTGCAGTAATCTGAACAAAAAGGTGGAGGTAAAGATGCAAATAGAAACAACAGTAATCACAGTTTACTGATTTCTCCGAGTTCAGTGTGCGCTATGTTGCTGTAACGAGGGGAAAGGACGACCCTGTTTTTTAGGAGCAGGTGCACCCTCTCCACAACTCATCCCAAATCTCCCTGCGACTTCGTGCAAGCCTAAGATCTCAACGTACCTCAGTTCCCTCCTTTTAATCCCAGTTCTTTCCTGTCCCCTCCTTCCAGTCTGGGACATTGTGATACTAAACAAATGTTTGAGATTTTTGGAGTGGCGGGGGGGAGTATAATTACCCTAAGGATTATTAATATGGGAAATATGGTCAATAAATGTGAGAGGGGTTGAGTAATGCAGGAACATTCTTTACAAATTCTTTAGTAACGGAGTAGGCAGAATGCCATAGACAAAGAAAATCCTCTGAATTGCAAGTGTGTTCTTATGGCTTTTGCCAAGACGATGACAAAACCCGTCCTTTCTTCTCGCATTAGGACTCCTATTCAATGATACACTTAAGCATGTTCTTAAATTCCGTTGACATTTGAAAGCACTGTTGACTTTAATAGGACTTAAGCACCTGTTCAAGGTTAATTGTGTACTTTCAGGACTTTTCTTGAAGGGGGAAAAAAAAAAGATGGATAGACTTAGGCATGTGCTTAAAGTTAAGCAGGTGCTTAAGTGCTTTGCAGAGCTGAAGCCTTAGAACCCAGTCTAATCCCCTCCGAAGTCAGTGGATAGATTTTCCCTGCAGTGTGCCGGGTGCGGAGGAGCAATTTGTTTAAGTGGCAAAATGAAGTCATGAGAAACATCTGAAGGAATTTTTTTTTTTTTTTTTTTTTTGCAACAGCACCCAACCATGGGTGTCAGCTGCTGACAACTGGATTATAAAATGAATTTACAATCAGACTAAATGGACTAAACCAAAACCTCTTCAAACATTAATGCTATGGGCCCAGGTAATATCACTGGATAATTCTAATTGTACCCTGAAAAAAGCCTTTTTTCTATGGGCATAACAGTAGGGTTGCTCCTGGCCAGCGCAGGGCTTGAACCCCCCAAGTGAAGCAGTGATCCTGCCAGGACAGGCGACAGCCCTCGGATAAGATGGGAGAGGGGGAATGTTTTTTTCTCTGAGAAAGGGTTGCTTTGGTGTAGGCAGTGATCGATGGTTCAGAAATGACAGCACCAGAGGTGTTTATTCTGCCTCTAAGCCTGGAATTAGGCAACTAGCTTTTGGGTGATGGTGGGGTTACAGTGCCTCGCTCTGCTTGAGAGCTGCTCTGGATGCGTCTTCATCTCCACTCCCTGCCTGGGAGGAGAAGGCAATGCTTCTGCTCTCTTCCCTTCTCTTAGTTCATGTTATATGTTCTACCACATCAGGGACTGTCTTGCTGGAAGGTGATGTGTAATGCTCAGTGAAGTGGATCCTGCCTGGGACTTCTAGGTAGTGCAGTAGCAATTAAAAAAAAAAAATAGTAGCCAAATGAATGTAAATTTGGGGATCAGAATCTTACTGAAAGGTTAAAAAATAGTACTTTGGCTTTTTTCCTCCACCATCTACTGAGTACTGAGTGGACCAGTGTTTATGCTTTCTTATGGTCAACAGCCTGAAAGAAGGACGTCCAAAGGGGATGGTCAGAGGTGTGGTGGCACTGTGACAGTCACCTTCAAATTGTGGACATGCCACAGCTGTCCTCTTGGAGAAACCAGAAGAGGGTGATTTCAACCTTTTTGTTTACTGTGAACCTCAGCCGTCCTGTGCCGTGCAGGCAGGCTGGTGAGCTGCAGCCTGGGCCACAGAAACAGTGTGGTGCTTTGGTAGGAAAGGGTCGTGGCTGGTGCAGATCTGAGGTGTCGGTCCTGCTCCTGTGGTGGGGTTGGACCTCGGAGATGCCGCAGAGGCTGTGGTGGTGCGCTGTGCCAGGGTGAATCTGAAAACACGAGTGCCCCAGGGGGCAAGCAGGTCCTCCACCAGTGCCCTGATGATGAGTCTTGCCATATTTGGTGATTTTCTCAAAGCCCTGTTTCCTTCAGTGTTGTGATTAAGTGGCAATGTCATCTTTTATTTAAAAAAGAAAAAAAAAAAAAAAAAGAAAGAAGTTTCCAGCCTTTATGGTAGCAGAGATAAGCTGGAAAGTGTGAGCCTAAAACATTCCCAAATAAGAAGGACATAATGAGAATCCAGCATGCATTTGTAACAACACCCCCCCCCCCCCAACCCAAACAAAAAATTAAAAAAAATAAAATTAAATTGTATTCCTTGCAGAGTGAATTTGAACGGTGGAGGTTAGCAGCATTGCCTTGTTCACGGGAGGTGAGGGATGCCTGGTGCAGGTACCCCTGCCCAGGACTCTTTTTGTGATTTAACTCCTTCACCATGAAACTGTGATGAAGTTAAACACAGTTTAAGTGGTTCGGGCTGGATTACGGGGCTGTGGCTGGAGGGATGGATTCCTCGCCTGGCTGTAAGGGTTTTTGGAGAGGATGTGCGTATGCAAGCTGGACGGGAGGAGTTTTATTCTCTGTGAGGAATCTGGTAACCAGCGTGAAGTGTTTCACATGAGAGCTGCCAATTCCTGCCCACACTGTATCGCAGATTAATAGGAAAACAGAAAACACGAAAATTCTCAATTTTTCTTGTTCAGCTTATTTACAAAATGAAACGTGTTCATATCGGAGAATGACAAGCAATCCTCGCCACTGCAGAAAGGAGAGTGAAAACAAGGAGAGCCAGGTGCTCCAAATAAGAAAATGTCAGGAAGGCTCTACGTCTCCGCCGAGCAGCCTGTGCTATAAATTGTGGCAATGCCACCACTGTGACCTGGAGCCTGGGGGAAGAGAATAGTATAAAAATGATAAATCACAGCCAGAGTTCCAGATCTTAATCAAAGAAAGCTGGTTCCATTATCAGACAGATTTATATAATCGCTTACTAATAACGCTGTGTCCTTCCTCCAGTTTCTTTTAGTAGACGTGCGGTAAGACCCCAGATAGCAATCCTGAGGTCACAGCTGTCCTGACGTCGGAAGGGACCAGTGCTCTTCCAGCCTGACCTCCTGTGTCAGGCAGGCAATAGTTTCCTTGCATTAATACCTGCTTGAATCAGAGCATCTCTCTTAGGAAAGCAGTGAATCCTGCTACTGAGTGAGCACAGCGTCTGGTGAACTTTCCTAACAACTGTTCTCAGTCGTATTCCTCATTGCAGTGCGTCCAGCTTCCAGCCGCTGCTCTCCTTATACATCTGTTGACTTCAGCTCAAGAGACGTCCACCATCAGACCACCGTGATCTTTTTTCCCCCTACCTTCTATACAAGCTAAAGAAACTGTTTCCCACGCTTTTCACTACAAGGGAACGCTTTCTGATCTGTTCATCATTCCTATTGCTCTTCTTTTGAATCCTCTCCAGTATTTCACACTCTTTCTTGAAGTGGAGGTGCCAAACCTCCTGGCGGTTTTCCACGAGTGTTTGTGTTGGTGCCACCGTGGTGGCATCGCTGCTGTGTCACAGGCAGGTCTGTCTGCTCCTGCTCATCTTTCAGGGGAGCCCCAGTCCTCTGCTGCCTTGGTGTCTTCCCTACTCTCAGCCCCTCAGTTTTTGCATCTTCTGCATGCCGTTCTGAATATTAGTCAGGTGTTTCTTCCTTGTCATTGATTAAAAAGTCTGATTGTGGTAATGCCAGAAAGTGATTCTTGTAGGAGTCTTGGGAAATTAGAGTTACATGATGACGATTTCCTATTTGCAGCTGCATTTAAACTTGTCTTGTAGTTGTGTGTATTTTGTGTCATTCTATTTGATTCCGTTATCAGATAACTTATAATCACTTACTAGTAAAGCCTTCTCAGTCTCTAAAATACCATCCAAGGATTTATATTGTAATATAAATTCATAACTGCTATCCAGCCAAATCTTTTGAATAGTTTAAGTATATTACGTGACCAGAACTACCTTTGTCAGATAAACTTAAAAAAAATTCCATTTACTTTGATAGGATCTATTATCTATAAACACATATCAGTTAGCATTAACTATAAATATTTTGCTTTAATTTCTAAGAAAGAAAACCCTGTTGGTTAGGGAAATAACTAGTGTAATTTGCCTGCTCTGATATCGGGTCCATCTGTCTTTACCAGACTGCTGCCTCTGGCCCGTCGCAGGTACCAGGACCAGGCTGGGTTTCCTGCAGTCCTCTGAACCTGGCGCTTTCTTCTTAGAAATCTGCATTCACAATTCAGGGGATGTCTCCTTCAGCTGCCTTAAAACTCTTGCATGTTCATTGTTTGGATAAATTAATATAAAAAACCTGGCTTTCATAGCTGCAATTTAATTCCCTTCTGGGTTATTTTGAGATTGGGTCATCATTGTGTATATGTGTGATATGACATTTTTCCCAAAATATTTTGCAGAAGTATCTGTTTGAGCACTTCTTGCTTTTGTGCCTTATTTTTGACAATTAACTAGTGCCATAATTCAGATCACTTCTGTTCCTACTGAACTCGAGTTTTTCTTGTGTCGTTATTTTCCTCTGGCAAATTTCTGTAATTTATAGCTTCAAATTAACATTTATGACTGTTAGCTTCCCTCTTTTCTATTATATTTATATCAGCTCCCACTTCCCCTCTAAGTGACACTGTTTTATAGGTTTTCTGTTTTTTTATTTTCGTGGCAACTTACTTTCTCAGCTACAGAATAAAACCTTGTAAACATCTTGTAAAATGCTAGCCGATCCCAAGTATCATTCCCATACTTCTATTTAATTTTTCCTTTTCCACTGAATGGTTTGATCATTGTTTTGGGCTTTGTAAAACCACCCCTTAGAGCAGTAAGTGTGTTAACTGGTGGGATTTTTATTCTTATTACATGTAATGAATGTAATTAATGTGATTTCATGAGAACTGGGTGTCATCAGCATACTGCTGTAATCCAGGTCTCTCTATTTATCGTTGCAGTGTGTGAATCCCAGTTGGAATTGTATTTTCCTGAACCCCCATATTACTTTCTAAATAAACTGGGGATTCTCTGAATGCATATTTTGTTGCTAAGGTCCGTGTAGGCCAGTCAGGGTAAGATCATGTACTGCTACCAGCTCTGTAGCTGTTTGCACAAAACCACCTCTATGGAAAGCTCGGTGTGTTGGGAGACGGCTCTGCACCATCCTCTTTCTCCTTGGGGGAAAGAAAACCGATGGGGGGAAATTTGTGCCCCTGCGCTGTGAAGCCTGCTGTCCAGACACCTGTACATAATGTGAAGTTAAATGGGGGAAATAACAGGGAAACCATTTCTGTTGTCATTTCCATTTGGATCATCCTCGTCATCACATTTCAGGGTGACAGGTACAGAAATAATGTATGAAAGTCTCTTTATACGGTGCATTTTGAAAGGCTGCATCTGTGTTCAAGCAGTTGGTCTGAAACAGGCGTAAGGATTTGAACTATTTGTGTGTGTCTGTGTGTACAAGGGTACGCGTAAGTCTACAGAAAATTAAATTATGCTTTAGTGCCAAATACATTCGAGTGGACTGGGAAAGACTCTTGGGAAGATGCTGGGTCTTTTAGCTATGATGTTTTCTGGTAATTAAACAGTTCTCTATTTTATAACAGTTAATGAAAATGAGAGTTGTTGGAAGGGTTATTTCTGTCTGTTACTATTAGATTCTCCAGATTTGCTGACCCTGAATAATTAAATGTTTTTGATCACTCCGTTTATATTGCCTAGAACTGAAGTAATTCTGATCCTTCAGCAAACTTGAAGCACAGCATGGAACATACTGAAAGGCGCCAAAAGATGAAACATTTCAGTTTTGTGGTTCACATCTGTCTGTCCTGAGACCAGGAGACCATTATAATACACTTAGAGCATTTAAAAGCTCCTCAAGGTTGAAAGCCTCGATTAGGGCAGTATCTGTTCACGTGTGGGAGTCCTGCCTGCGCCAAACCTGGGAGCAAGGAGACCTCAGGTCCCTTTTCCATGGGAAAAGATGTTAATAACATTGGATAGTGGTGGAAAAATAAGGGGAAAATGTAATCAGGGAGACCCTGACACTGAAGTGAAAATAGCAAGGTACACATCCATCAGTTTGTTCTGTTTTTACAGAGAGTATAAAATATTTAAACTGAAGCCATTAATCACCCTGCTCCTCCGTTCTAATGCATGGGAACCACAGGAGGTCACCAAATATGCATTTAATATAAAAGAATGAAAAATATTGAAGGGAAAAGTAGTGTAGTCTAAGAGCTAGAAATGATAAGAGCAAAAAAAGTTCAAGCAGAATTTTGCTAAAAATGAATATTATTTTCATAATATTCTGTTGGAAAATCATTGCATTTTGGGCAGTACTTCAAAAATATTTTTAGAATTAGTTAATTAGTTAATCTAAGATAGAAATAGGTTTTATTTCTTGATTTTTTTTTTTCAAGATACTGCTGGATAGGAGCATTCTCTATTTTGTTTATTTTGATAAAATCCCAACATTGCTCATGGAAAGCAGATGCTTCTTGCAGAAGCCATTGCCAGATTCACATTCCAGGTTTCCATCAGATAATTTTGATGGATGTTTTAAACCCCTCACACCGTTGAGTTTTGTGCCCTAGGCTGATATTGCCCCCCAATTTCAATACCTAAAGATGAGAGGGGAGTGAGAGGGGACGCCTTTCCCTGCCTTCACTGAATGCCTTGGGTGGTGGTGTGGAGAGGAAAGCCAAGGACTGTGGCTAAGCTGCGTCCCTGCGATTTATCTAATGTTGTTTGGGTTTGCTGGAGTAAGCCTGGCTATTTATTCATTTATTTATTTACCGGTACTATGATGGTGCCTGGAGCCAGGGCTCGTTGTGCTGGGAGGAGATACCTCGGCGCAGGGAGGCGAGGGATGGCAGAAGCAGACTAGCTGCCCAGCCAAGGACTGGAAGGAGCAAATATTTCCGTGATCCAGGGGCGGTATCCTACGCCTGCTGGAAGTGCTAACGAGAGCCGGCGTGCAAAGCGAGAGCACAGAGCGCTGCTGTGCCTTGTGCCGCCCGGGAATGCGGGGAGAGACAGCAACACGCGGCAGAACTATGGGTTTCCAAAACCTGCATTCAGCTTTGGCACAATACAGCCACTGTAGAAGAAGACATTAGGAACAAAAAATAAAGCTTGAAGCTTCAAGAACAGGCTGCCAGAATTATTAAGAAAAACATCAAAATGATGCCATTAAAAACAGATGGGGATTCTATAAAGTATTGAAAAGAAAATGTTTAATTATGAGCCTTATGCAAAACCCATCAAAGTTGGATTAATATTATAGTGCTGTTGCTGTAGAGGGTTTAAGTAGTCCGTGGTGGAACATTAATCTTTCACTCCTTTAAAAATAATGTTTTCCTTTTGTTGATGACAAATTCCATCTCTTCACTGTTGAAATCATATATCCAGATTAATAGCATCTAACATAATGAAATCAAAAGGCACAGGTAATATGGATTAGTTTAGAAAACAACAACAATGAGGGGAAAAAAAAGACCCAAGGGGAAAAAAAACTTCACTGGATGAGTGCTTTTGTCAACATCACTGTATTTTTTCCTGTTGCTAAAGGATGAGGGGATAGTCCCTGTTCATAGGCATTCTTGTCTGTCTGGGATATCATGTTGGGGCTTTATATCCATAGTATTTCTACAAGTGTGTCAAACAGAGGATACTTTACAATTTTTTGGGGTGGGGAGTCTTGTCTGTCTTGAATTTCTGTAAGATTGCCCATGGCTGCGCAATCTGAACACCTCTGGCAAGAAGTGCTGCCTCGAATCTGCTTCTCCCAGCTCGGCTGGCTGGAACAGCTAGAAAGAGTTTCTGGGATTTTAGTTAATAAAAGTATCTGAAGTGTAGAGTTGCTGGTGCAGGGCGGGTTATTTTGGGAAAGCTGGGCTGCAGGGCTGCTTTTCCCACCTCCCCTTGCCGTGGCATTGCTCCGTCCCCTCCATCTGCAAGGGCTTTGGGCTGCCTTGGTGGGCACCCTGCCTGCATGGACCGGCCACTGCCGGTGTTCCCCATCGCTGCCAGGATCTGTACCGCCTGCCTGCACGGAGAGGTTTGTACCAGGAGTTTGGCCAGGAGTTTCAGACAATCTCCTTCTGCATCAGTCAAGTTGAGCATTGGAGGAGATAGCAAATTTTTTCACATGTCACAGTGCTTTTGAGTTTCTCTCCGGTGGGGTTGCGCACAGCTGTGAGCTGCTGCTTTGGATGGGAGAAAAACCCAAAGTAAAACCTTTTCCCTCCAGCCTTTGTCATCCTGGTGTCTAGGCTTGGACCTCTCAGCTAAATAAGGCAAGGAGATTTTGTTCCCGTCTTTTTTCTCATCACCTGTTCTCTCTTCAGGGCTGGGTTGCGGTGCTTGGTGCATTAACCCATGTGCTGGGATTCACCGCCCCGGCCCTCCATCACGTGTCCTTTCAACGTTTGCAGCCACCTCTTTGTGCACGAAGATCTACCTGTGCTCTCTAGTGCTTAGCTGCTTTATACAACGAACCATATGGTCAAAAACCTGCATGCTGTATTCACTTAATACAACAGGAACAATTTCCCTTCTTTCTTTCCATGCCTGCTCCCCCCTCCAAAAAAAAAAATCTGTGCTATATTGAATCACCAGGTACACCAAAAGCAGGCTCTTATTTTAGCAAAAATATCAACACTGACTGCCAAGGTAGATTTAAGGTATTCATTACAAAATATTTTGTCCTGGGCTTTAAGAATAATGCACTTTCAGTACAAAGAAATGGTTATTCTGAACATTGGACATTTTTTTAGTTATTTACAATAGGTTTCAAGATTTAGAATTACCATGAAAGATTTACTTATATTGCAGTTCATGTAAAATTTAAAATCAATAAAGTAAATAAATTTAGCTTGTCTGCCTGAATCGATTTCCTCCTATGCTAACGCAGCCCTGTAATACTGTACTTTCTTATCTCCGATGTCATCCTCTAGTGATAGTTTCAGGGTTGCAATTCTGCTATATTATCATGTCCTTTGCGACACAGTGTGCCTCTGAGTCGCCCGCGACTTCAATATTTCAAACCTGGGTTATGAACACCGCCTCCCCCCGAGCGGGGAGCTGCTGGGAGCTGGGCTCCCAGCCCTGTGCTCTCGCAGCTGGCGGATGGGGGAGAGCGGAGGTGGCCCCTGGGTAAATGGAGAAAGGGAAATGTCGCTGCCGAAATAGGGTAGCTGGGCGCCGGCGCTGCTGAGATATGCGTGGAAAAGAGTTGAGAGGTCCTTTGACAGGGCATCCTCACCGGAGAGGGAGGAGGGATTACCCCTTGTTTTTCCCACTTTTTCCAAAGGTGCCAATCTGTGGCTTGGGAACAAACAGAGCTTCCTTCTTTTTTTTTTTTTTTTTTTTTTCTTTTTCCAAATCTGTAGGATTTAAATGGCGATGAAAAGCAAATGTACTTATCCAGCTGTTGCATTGGTACGTTCCTCAGCATGAGGGACAGGGCGATTGCAGTGTGCACTGAAAGAGGAGAGACCCCCCGTGACGGTTTTTCATTGAGTTTGTCCTCTTTTTTTACATAGATGCTTCGGTCAGGGGTACCTTATAAGTGCTTGTAGATGAAGTGCGATGGAGGACTGGCTTCAGAGCAGGATAGGGGGCTGTGGCAGTGAGCAGCCCGTGGTCCCTGGGTGGGTGATCTACTTCCCAGAGATCCACAGCGGTTTTGGGGGGCACCTCTTATCTCCTGGGGCAGCACCTTCCAGTGGGGCAATGGGAGAAGACTACGACCATAACGAGGTTACACCAACCAACCTACATCTCAAATGGGCAGAATATACGAAGGGTCAGCAAGCGCAAGGGAAACTGTGTGAAATGGTGGGTTGCCATATTTAATCTTTATTTTGGGACCCAAATGAAAATGTTACCCAAAAATCTAATTGAGGGCTACCGGAATCCTTTGGCCCCAAAATAAATCCTTTAGTTGTTCCCACTCTGTAATGTGAAATTACATTCTTGATGTTTTCTGGATCTATGGCATGACTGGTAAGGGCTTTATTGCATTGACAGGTTTGGCTTTCTGATTAAAAAGGGATTATCTGTTGCTGAATGGAGGACAGTGGTTTTATTTTACAAATTCAATGATTTACAATTTAGTCCTGTTCTGCATTGGAACAACCCAAAACTTTGCAAACAGGTTTGTAAAGGGGAATTACATGGCAATGACAGCGTCTGCGCTACCTGAGCGTGGTTTTCAATCTGTCTCTCTGATTAGAAGTAACTAGAGGGTCATGGATTTCAGAGACCCTTACCTAAAAAAGTTGTCAAAAGTGATACACCTCTGGATGATGCCCTGGCATTAATGAAATACCATGCTGAAGGAAAGCACTTGGTCAGAAATGTTGCAGCCAGCTCCAGGTTTAACCCTTTGTGGCCTCCTTCGCATTCCCTGTGGAAGCACAAATAATAACATAAGCCGCGGACCTACCTTGCAATGCTGTCGCGAAGTTTGCCCAGCAGACTAGACACAGCTGCACCATTCAAAGGATTTGGAGGAAAATGATCCTTGCAACAATAATAATCTAAAACTGATGAACTTTAAAAATATTGGATTTATTTATTAAAAAAGGAAACACATAAATACAAATGCTTTGATTCTGGGTCTGGCAAAAGAGTAACTGTTTTTATAGCCAAGCAAACGCTGTTCTTTTAAGGCAGTACTCTGGTTTCATGTGAAGTGAAATGTTCTTTTTTTATTACTTGCAAAAGAAAGAAAATATCAACCCGTCTGTCAGTGTTGCTGTCGAGTTTAAGATGGAGCACCCTTCCGGAAGCTGCGAGGAAGATGTCTATAAAATGTTAGGCAGACTTTAAAGGAAAAAAAAAATAATAGGGAGAACAGAAAACAGAAAAAGAGAGGGCACAGTGATATAATAATAATAATAATAATAATAATAAAAAAGGGGCAGATCTCTTTCTGGTTTAAGTTAGGATAAATTCAACTGAAACCAGTAATGTTGCGCTGCATTTATACCAGTGCAACAGCAAAAGTTTTACATACGTCCAAAGCTCATGAATTTGAGCAAATAAATACAAACTATGTAATCAGTTTTATTTGTTTTCTGACTTATGTCTGGTGCATGGAGGCGAAGAGGCTCCAGTCAGAGGAGCAGAGCTGCCCTTCAGGCCAGAGCTGGTGGTCAGCTTGCAGCGTTAAGTTACCTCAAGTTGCAGGATCGTCGTTTCAGCCCTGTAACCGCTGGCAGCTTTTGCAGGTGGTTTGGAGCAGGATGTGCCCAAATACAATTCATATACCGTGTTGGTCAGCCTTAGAGGAAACAAGATGTGCTGGATTGGGGATGTGCATTAATGACCGGGTTTTCCCAGATGCAGAGTTGTACAACTCCCGAGGCTGTTTCTCACTAGAAAACTTGGCCACGATGTAGGGAATTGGGCTAATTAAGAAGATGTTAAACTCAGCTTTGCAGTAGCAGCAGCTGACTGGCACGTTGTCTGGAACAAGAGCCGCACTGAGCCTGACTGTCACGAAGCTGAGAAAGGAAGAGCCTGTCCTTTTATTAACTGCAAAATTGTGTTTGACTGTGTTAGCAAGGCTCTCCCGGAGCAACAAAGCCTAATTTTCTGGGGAAGGCAGAGTGGGTGCCCACAGGGGGAACGCCGTGCTCCAAAGGTCACCTGGGCATTCATTTTATCCCCTTGTTTTTTTGATAAACAGAGTTACGTTACCAGAAATGAATAGTGTTGGTTAGTCTCCTGAGCACCTATGGATAGCCTTGGAACAAGTGCTTAATTTTAAAACTACTAAGCATCAAGTCAAGAGACTTGCTGTCCTGTCCTGTGTGGTTGAAAATCAGACCACTTCTGGTGATAAGGGGAAAGAAAATGTCTTTACTCACCCATTTAGAAATGGTTCAGAAATGCCAGCCCAAACTTTTGAGATATTTTTCCTTTCTACTTTGCTTATTTAGTAAATAGATAAATAATTAATCCTATACAGTGCCATTTCTTATTCTATTACCGACTGATTTTTCACTGAGGACGTAGGCTGTATCGCTGCACGGGGTGACTGAGGTTTATTTCTGCACCCGAGAAGTCGCGATGCTGTGCTGCTCTGCAGGAAAGGTTCAGTCCACGCAAAGCAGAAATGCTCGGGACCAGCCAGGAATATTTCTGAGTGTATGTAATCAGTGCTGAGCTCGCAGACTTTATTTAAACCTTCAACTTTTCTTCCCTTAGATTGTCAAATATTTTAAGCCTTTCTACCAAGTCATCCCTTCCCCTCCTCTTCTTTTTAATTTTGTAGAATTTAATTTTGGATTTTCTTTCACTGAATGGGATTGTTTGGGTTACCTAAGTGTGGTTGTACTGACTGGGCTAGACTGCAGGTCTGCACTTCTGTAGCATTCAGTCCCTGGTTGTAAACTGCGGTGAGATACCAAATTTTTACCAAAGATTGTTAGCAATTGATATATGAATAAGAGAGACCCTTTTGTCCTTGGTTTTGTAATTTATTTATAGAAGCAAAGGTTTAAATTGTTTCTGTTTAAGTAGTATTTTGGATAACTGAGGGCAGATTCAAAACTGCAATATGGTCCCAAAGAAGTCATGGCTATGGCTCTGTGCTGGTCAGGGTAAGCTTTGCTGTTATCTCACATTTACATTTTTCACCAAGAACAATCAAAATCTGACCCGAAAAAAAAAAAAAAAAAGTGATGAAAACAGGTAAGGCCCTCTCCTTCCTTGTGCAGGCAGGGGCGCCTTCATCAGAGATGTTTTGCTGTTCAGACTGAGGATGCTGGGCTGGTTCCCCGACGCTCGGTGCTGTGTGTTTAACTCAGCCACCGACACAGCAACTTCTGCCCATCGTTTCACAGTGTTCACGAGCGTAATGCCACAGAAATATGAAGCTCCGATGCCAGGCACCAGCTGCTGACTGTTGTCATGTTGTTAATGCAGTATTTCCACTGAGAGGGGTGATATGATAACAGACCGGGGTTTTAATTTTATTGGCTATTAATGTGTGATCCTGTGCTGTTTGGGGTGCATTAATTAGGATGTGTGAATAACTGAAAGCAGATAAAGGGATGGGTCAGGGTGACAAGCTCCTGTATTATTAACTCTATTATGCTTATTATTATTATACACTCCTCCACCTTGAGTTGTAGATGAGATTGAATTAATGTCTGTGCTCATCTTTCTCAAGATGGAGAAAGCAGATATCGGAGGAGGGAGATGATGTCAAATGGGCAACCTTGGCTTACAGAGATGCCAGGATTCCTTGCTCCCATACATACAAACCCAACTGTAAACGTGAAATACTCCTAGTGTTTTATCTTTTGTGTCTTATCTGCACTGGACATCAACAAGTTACAGTGAACAAATTAGTTATGCAAACTGTGAAAACATAAGGTAGGAGTTAATTTAACTGTGGTTAAATTTAACCCTGGTTAACTTAATTGTGTACCTAGAAAGCTACGCAAAAAGGGAAGCTTTCTCCTTCCTACAAAAAATTTTCCGTCCTGGGGCCAAAGAGAGCATGAGAGCCCATAACCATCGTGCAAGGAAAATACGAGAGGGTAGAGCAGAGGGACACAAGGATTTGGGGCAAGTTCATCTCGACCCCCCACTCAGCCCTTGTTTCCCTGCGGCTGGAGGAGATGCGAAGGATCTCTCTATCCCTGCCACGTGCTCCGGGAAGCAGGATGGAGGGTCTTAGTGATGTCTGTGGGCAAAATGGCAGGATTTATTTTTTAAGTGGCAGTTTCTGCTGTTAAAGCAAGAGTCTGAGACAAGCAAATACTTTTAGAAGGTTTTTATAATTATTATTTTTGTCAATTTATTGGTCACCTCCAGCTGCTGCCATTTCAGGTGGGTGATGCCTGTTTTCTGTCCTCCCTTTGTACGTGTACATGCAAGTTCTGCGTGATCCTGGGTACAAGCGCATCCCTCAGCGCCGCCGAACTCCTCTTGGGCCGAGGGGCTGGAGCTTAGGTATTTTGCATGGCCCTGGTGCGCGTTTTTCCGCGCTATCTCCGAAATCAGCTCCGCGCCTCCTCCTCCTCCTCGTTTATCAGCCAGAGCACACAGACAGATAACATCCTCGTGACGCGGCCCTGACCTTTGTCAACCTTTGTTAAGGCTCCATCTGAAGTCCGGCCGAGTGTTTGTAAACAGGATGTAATTAAGGCTGGGAACTGACAGCGCCTGATGGGAGGACAATGCGGAGCTGGCGGGACCCGGGCTGTCAGATGTCCGCCCGCATTGTGCTGCCGGTGCCGTCGCGGTAATTGGTGTCCTCTGGCCGAAGGAAGTGCACTCAACTCGGATTAATCTGCCGCGGTGCGGAGGCCATCCCCGCGAGCGCAAGTGTTTCCTCCGATAAACCCCTCCGGCCCCTCGGAGTGGGGTGGAGGGAGCCGGGAGAAAGCTGTGAAAGTCGAGACCGTGGTGACAGGTGCCCACCAAAAACTGGGAACAGGAAAGGTGTGGGGGGAGAAAAACCAGCAAAGACAAGATGTCTTCGCAGCTTGCCTTATCGGCCGGGAGAGTGGGAGAGGTCGCGGGTTTATCGCCTTTTGGGGCAGCTGGAGCGAGCGCAGGAAGATGAGCGTGCAGAAGGGCTGCGGATAAATGCCATCTGTGGGGCAGCGCTGGCTGGGGGCTGCAGGAGCAGGAGCCCGCGGCAGGGTTAGAGCAACAGTTTAGTCCCAGATTTGGCCCTGGACAAAGTTTAAAATACATATAAATACATATACACATACGCATACATTTATATGCATAAGTACAAAGCGCGTATATATGCACACACGTGTACATGTACACCTGTGTATATATAAAAACTAAAAGTCTTAATAGAAGCAAAAGTGTTTTTCTGGCTTCTTTGTTTGTTTGTTTTCTTTTTTTTAAATATCCCAATCAGGTTTTATAGCTCATTTTGTAGCCCTAAACTGGTGCATGAATAACTGGGAGTAGAATTGACTGAAAGTAAGACTGAAACTGAGTATCCCATTTTGTTTGTCCACTGCTTGTCCAAGGATGAGAAAGAAGTTTGACTTGAAAATATTTTTATTTTTCATTACCTAAAGCAAGCAAGTATATTTCAAGCATTTTTTTTTTAATTTTTCATTTTTACAGACTGACAGACGTCTGTCCGTGCTAACCTGTAAGCTAGGTAAATTTTCAAGGGTGCACGCTGATTTAAGAAAATGTATAGCATTCTCGCTTTTTGGCATACATGTGCCTAAAAATGTTATGGTATGTTTTTCTTGTAGGTTTTAAATTATATCATCAGCTTAAGGATTGTACTGATTGCACTAATACTTCAGGTTTATTCACTTAAGAGTTGACCGCAACACACTGGATTCCATATTCATTAGGAATTTCAAAATTGCCATTTTTATATGAGAAATAAAGAAGTGCCCATGAATGTGAATCAGTGAATATATGAAAAGGCATATGACAAGGTCTGTCTTAAATATATAGAGCAGATGCTTTGGAAATTCAAATAACACTATGGCAGTTTCCCAAGATAACATCCTTCACAGCATCCAAGCACAGACCATTCACTGAACATTTGAAACCCTGTAATTTAGGGCTGGAGGAGCCAGATTGTGCTGCTATTGAAATCAATAGTCAAATTCTTGTTCTACTTTGCTTCAAGGAGAGGTGAGCGATAGGAGGGGGAGTTCTGATACCCCGAGCCCAAGAGCTCTGCTGTGTCGAAAGGAAGACGAGAAGGTAGCCACTGTGTTGGGAGTGGCTGTACGTCCAAATGACAGTGACTTTTGGGGGAACTAGGAGAAAAAAGGGCTCTGGTAACTTTTTCCCACTTCTTTTGGTCTGCCCAACAGGGAAGCCTTGAAAATAAAAGAAACACTAACCAAATATGCACCTGTTCCCAGGGGAGAGAAGTGGTTCCCAGCAGCCTACAAAGAGACTAAAAAAAATATATATATATAAAATATATATATTTCTCTGTGTGTATGTATGTAAGAAGACAAACGAATGAATATTTTTTTCCTCAATATGAGAAGGAAAACAGAAAAATATTCTTTGGCAGCGTTGAGAGTCATAGTTTACTCAGCTCAGAAATATGTCTCAAAGTTCAAACCAAAGTTGACCAATACTGCAAAGCTGCTTATAGCTGCAGATAGCCACATTTGTTTCCAGATGTTAATGGAAATAAGGTAGAAAAGAACAATAACGCCTGGAGCCCGTTGAATGGAAATGCCTTTTTTCCTATATTAGATCGTACATAATTGTCAGACATTCATATCCTAGTGCTAGTAAGACAGGCAGGGAGCATGGCGGTGTTAGAAGGTTTGCCAGGTTTGGTTTTATGTACATGTGTGTCTCGTCTGCAGAGCGCAATATGAAGCAGAGCCCTTCACTCAACAGGAGCAAATAAATACAAGAAAGCAAAGGGCTAAGTACAACGCCTCTGGGAGTGGAACAGGGCAGGAGAGAAGGGGAGGATGGACGAAAGCCGCGGAGAGATGCAAACTGGCTCATGGCTAGAGAGAGATGAGGCAAACCAGGGCAAAATGGTTCCACTTAACCTACCTAACCTGCTTAACTAAATAAACCATTACTGCAACATGTAGTGGCGTTTCCCTTATAGACAACTGTAATCAGATGAAAGAGTTAAAGACAGAAAGCTCTGAAAGAATTAATTTTGATGTTCAAATATATTTTTTGGCATGTAAATACAACTGCCAAAGGAAAAGGAAATACCCAACGCGGCGAATACGGTTTTTTTTTTTGGGAGGGGGGGGTGTGGGTTGGGTATTTTTTTGGTAGGTAAATCATTTTCTTTTTAAATGAAATTCTGTTTGACTGCATGAAATATGAACAGTAATTAAATGCACAGTCTGTGGGCCTTCCATACTTTAAAGCTCTTTCTTAAAAAAAACCCTAACACAACTGCTCACCTCAGACAGGCCAATTACCCAAGAATGATGGAGTCAAGAGGAAAGTAGCTAAATTTCTTTACTTGAATGATCACAACCACAAGCCAGTGATTAGTCCCTGCAGCACCAGCGGGGATGTGGTGGGGACACTCACATTGGAAGACTTCAAATAGTCATTTCCTTGGTTAAAATAAAATCTGACTGCACTAAATAGACAGTTTTTAATCTCAATTGGACATCTGAAGATTTCTCAAGCTGTTGTTGGCTGCGGCAGAAA
This sequence comes from Nipponia nippon, assembly GCF_047370975.1. Classification (NCBI taxonomy): domain Eukaryota; kingdom Metazoa; phylum Chordata; class Aves; order Pelecaniformes; family Threskiornithidae; genus Nipponia; species Nipponia nippon. The sequence goes on from NW_028262391.1 coordinate 4,948,937, forward strand.
CAAATTTTTCTGCTTTGTTGATTAAACCAGTGGTCTCCACCATTGCTTATCGGCCTGCGACGAGCTGTTCTTTTTAATTAAAAGTGAGCCACCACGAGAGAGCAATTAACAGCTAGTAATTACTGTGCTCTTCAGAACTGCAACATTTTGCCTTTCATTCCAATTATATAATGGACAAGTGGCTTTTTGATCTTCAAATTAGTGAGCTCTTGTACTATTTGTTTTGAGGCAGATTTGGAAGGTTAATGATGGCCTGTGGTGGCACTCTTTCCACTGACTGATGTAAGACAAGAAAAAAAGGGGAAGGAAACAGGAACAGTCTATCAAGAAATGCAAATGCTGCCTTCATGATAATGAACAGGAGAAACACAGGCAACTTAATATGCAGGTTATTTAATACGAACTAAATAAGCGCTCGTTTTGGTGCTAGCCCGTGCTATGGAATTCTTTTTTCTTTTTTTTTTTTTTTAATAAAAAAAAGTTTAATTAAGCATTTCAATATAGATTCTTTAGAGAGTGACACATAGCATTTAACCGTTTGATACTTAATTGTGTTTGCCTTTGATTGTGGCACCTATAGTTAAATGTTGTACAACATTACTGAGGCATTGAACTGTCCCTTAGGACACACGATGCATTGACTTTGTCTAAAATCTTTTAAGTAATAAGTCTTAATAAATTTAATGGCCACTGTGCCCTTTGAGTACAAGGACCCCTTACATCACAAACAGTTGTCTAATTTTAATTAATATTGATTTGCATCTCTTAAATAGAAACTATAATTGTTGCTGTTGCTTATGGCTCTATAATAATCCTAGAGGATAGACATGTTGAATACGTTGGGTATATAGGAGTGTGTGTTTTAAAGAAAAGATCAATAATACAGTTATTAGGGCAGATCTCTGCTCTTTTGATTGGAGCTGTTGCAATCGGCTAAGTGGTGCTATGCTGACTTACACCGGTTGTGGTCTTTGCATTTGATTTTTTGAAACTGTTGTCCCGGTGTTACTTTTTTTGTGTACGAATACAGATAAGGTTTGCTGTAGTCTCAGCTGCCCCGAATTTTTGGAAGAAGTCAACAGCTGTAGTACTCTGATGCCTCCTGAGTAGATTAAGAATTTGGCACCTACTTTTGCTGCGCATGTCTGGATCATGCGTATCTGCACAGCTTAACAAAACCACGGACCCCATTTAACAGACAAATTACAGATGTTGTGAAAAAAGTAGGTATCTTCAGTGCGATGAATAAAACATAAGACTCGTTTTATGGATAGCTGAAACAAGATGATCTGTGTTTAAATTTCTTCACATCCATTGATTTAGCTATTCCTTCACTAGACACAGTCATTAATTACACGAATAACTGTCGGTATGATAGAACATAGATAGACCTTTTCTTTAGTCTCGCAGTTGCTCCTGTAGGAGAGACATGTACTGTTATTTCCTTGGAGTTCCAATCAAGTTTGTATTCCTCAACAGACACTGAAAAACCATGTTTTTAAAAGTGTTTGGATCATGTTTTCAAGTGTCCACCTAAACCCTGAGCTGGAGTATGATACTTTAATTAAGATTTTGAAAAAAAGGCTCTGCAACCAGTGTGCCAAGCTGGTTACGTGGCTTATGGTCTGATGGATACCTGCAAGCTGAGCTCTTGAAAATGTACATCGAGAGTCAGTTCCCATGCCCTGACTTGAGCAAAGCTTCACTGAAAAAATTTTGGCCAGTGAAGAGTTTGGGACTGAACCCACACACAGGCCCTGGGAGGGGAAAGGAGTTGGAGAACAGGAGAATAAAGAGGCTGAATAAAAATATTTCAAGCAGGAATAGGGACAATATGCATACATACAACTTGAAGAAAATATTTAAGGTGCTTGAAAGTTTATGTCTCTTTAGAGGAAACTGTTTTGCTATACGGGACAAATGTTGACTTTTCAATTACAGGTTTGTTAAGGATCATGGGCTGTTTTGGTTCGCTGTGTAGAGTATTTCCTCCCAAGTGGTTCCAAGTTTGAAGATAAATGTGTGCTCTTTGTTCTGAGCAGTATGCGACCCATCGCAGTAATAATTTCCATGGGCTGAGATGTCACCAATGCGATGCTCATCTGTATTGCAGGGATGTGGAGGAAGTATTAGGGTTGCATTTTCCATTATCTGTCATTCAAATAGTCATTTGAAGTGGTTCATAGTAGCTGCCCTTTATTTTCTTAATTCACAACATGCTGGGGTTTCTTTTGGAGATGTGTGGAGAAGGCTAAGATGAACACAGTAGCTCTGAGCCACTGAAATGAACTGGAGTCATGCTGGGGAAAATGCATAGAAAGGAGTAAAGACTCAAACCCTGAAAATTTAGGAAGAAGGTGTCGGGAGAAGAATAGAGAGCAGAACACCCCTGAGGTAGACTTTCTGAAGACATATGCTGAAAGCCTTCTAAATATTCCTTTGACTTCAGCAAGCCAACGCATTCCTTGGGTCCCAGCCTGCCGAGGAGAGGTGAGGTGTATGCACCTCCAGGAACACCCATAACAAGTAACTGCTCCCACGGAGAGGGTTACCTCTCTTATTTCCTAATCTGAGAGTGGTTACGTTGTGTATACACACACATGGGTAATTAGTAGTTGTCACTGACTGTTGCTGGTGGTGATTTTTTCTGCACCCAAGACCACATTCCCGTTCCCTGGTAACTTTGCCTATTAGCTAATTTGTCACCTGCAGTATGCCACTGATCGGATATAATTCTGTATCTAATAACATCCTGAGGGGATTCATGAAAATGCAGGTAAAAGGAATTGGCAAAATCATTGAGATAATTGCCGTGGCTTGATCTTGGACGTTTGTAATATCTAATACAATATCAGTATGAACTTGACTGTGGCCATTTACACATAAGCCCACAGGGCAGAGGCACGTATGTTAAACGCTGCCAGATCAGGATGACACCCAACGTGCACAGATATAATTGCCTACGCAGGGTGCAAGGCAATGGAAAACGAAACCTGAAACACCGGTGTGCTTAGGGGCCATGTTGAGTAGGAACAAATGGGATAAAGGTTTCATCACTGGCAGTGCTGCTCTTCACAGCGGCGAAAGGCTCTGAGGATTTCTGAATCGTGGTTATTAGCGTCAAAGCCATTTGTTTTGTAAAACCGGGCAATGCTCTCCAGCCCTTTGCCTGACTTGTGCAATGCCTCCGGATCCTCAGCCTGACTTCAGCCCAGCTTATCCTGATGGATATCAGCATGAGAGGAGGATCCAGGCATTTGCTTCAATTATGGCAAATTCTTCACCATATATCTACATCTTGGAATCTGAAAGCAAGCCATGGCAGCAGCGCTTGCCGTGCAGTTCACCTCCTTAAACAATGTATTCTCTTGATCTGCACACATATGGTAACTCCCGTTAATGGGAGTTACACATGCTGGGTAAGGGGAGACTAAACCTTTCCTACGTTTTTACTAGTGAAATACTGGAAATGGGATGATGGCAGCCAACTAGATTGTGAGGACTCTTGTCAGAAATATGATTAGGAATTTGTTTCCATGTAGCTCATACAGTAACAGACATGAGCCTCGAGCCAGAGACAAATAGTCGTTAATATCTAGAGAAGGCAAAGTGTTCTCCGAGATGTTTAAATGAGAATTCCAGAGCAAGATGAAAATTGGCCTCTGAGGGAATAACATTTTCTTTTTCTTCATAACTGCGGATAAAAATTCCAAATAGATCATCAGTATGTATATTAAGCGGAGATCACATTCCTGTGATATTGTTGGAAAATTCAGTAGCAATGTATTTTTCATTTTTAAATTTTTTTTCCTCCCTGAAAATTTTTTCTTGGATTTTTGCCATATAATGCAATAAAATGCACCCATGAGATACAGGAAATTTAAAGTCTGTTGGTGTTCATTACATTACACAGAGTCATACAGAATTTAAGGTCCTATATGTTAGTCTGCTTCTGAATCAACACAGGCAAGTACATCCAAGGCAGAAGCAAAACCCTGGATGCCTCTGCTGTAGCTGGAAATATGAGAATAAGTCTTCTGGATGTGTATTTATTTTGGAGTCTCAGAAAAACCCAATAGTAGCAGTGCTGTTTTATGTGAGGCCTGGAGTGAAAGAATATATATATTCACCAAAAAAAAAAAAAAAGTGTGATCAATTTAACTTTCATCTTTTCTGCCTTGTCCTGTGATGCTCTCACATCTCATAGGCTGAGCAGAGCAAGGCTCCATGAGGGGCTTGAAGGGAATTGAGGTACAAATCACTATATTGCTAAAGAAGAAGGTAATATAATTTTAAATTATAAATTGCAATCTGTAGATTTTAGTGAGAAGAGCTCTGCTCAAGTTCAGCTGGCCTGTTCTCCTGTGCAAGGTTTTGCCCCAGTTTTCTCTAGGGTTTTGTCTGGTCCTGTTTGCAAGAGCCAGGCAGCTCTCCTGCCCACGGCCATCTCCTGCTCTGGTATGGCAATACCTGGGTTAAGCATGGTATTTCTCAGTACAGAGGTATTTGAAAATTGTCTGCAGAGATTACTGAAAAATGGCAATGTTGTGGCAACGTTCCTTCAAGAATCGTATTTTTTTCTCAACAGAAACAAAGGAAGTTTCTTCAGACATTTTTGAAAAGTTCAGTTTTTCAAAAGAAAATGAAAAATTATCTTTAAAAAGCTCTAATATCCTTCACATGTTTTGTGATACACCTTGACTTTTAATGGATGTGCAAAAAAAATTTTGCAAAGATCCTCCAAAGCATTTGGACTCCTATCTTCAACCTAGTTGTTGTTTTGTACCCTTTCTTCACAAATCTAATCCCATATTAACAATTTTTTTTTTTCATTGCTTTTGCTTAGATTTCCTTCAGGTTTTGGACATTCTCCCCATAATCAGGGTCCTCCATCCCTCTGTCCATTATGGGTGTCACACAAAGAGGGGCTGAGACCTTCATGGTCTGTACTGGAAAACAGTAACAGGACTCCACATGGATTGTTTTTCTGGATGGAGCTAATAGTTACTAAATCCCCACTTAATACTCCAGCTTTGCGGATGTCTCTCCTCCAGTGAGCACCATGTGCTAATCTCTTGTTCTTCCAGTGTATGCATCCATACTTAATGTGGGGAAACAGGCTTAAACCTGTTAAACTCATGTTAAATGCTCAGAGCTGGCTTTTACAGCTGTCTGCACCCAAAGGTGGGAGTGCATCCTGAAGCTTTCCCAATGCCGCTAGCGATGCAGAGTGTGACCAGGCACGAAGCATTTTGCATTTAGCTGCAAGTTTTGAGATTGTACCTCTGAAGTTACCTGTTAATGCCATCTCTCCTGGCAGATTGCTTTAAATATGCCCTGAAGTGTGGAGGAGAGCAAGGTGAAAGGGTGCGTGGCCTCCTCGGCTAGATCCAGGCTGCTTGAAAAGTTCCTCTTCTCTATCTGTGAGATAAATGTCTGAGACAAATCAGTTCCCAGTTTTGGGAGGTTCACTTTTAGCGGGGTCAGGTGCTGTATCCTCAACCAAGATTTGTCTTTGGAGCTGGCTGGTGAAAAAAAGCGATGCTAATGTATTTTGGGAGTATACTGAGGTCCTGGCTGCCTTGCCCTCATCATCTTCCTACAAACAATAAATCTTCAGTAGGCATAAATCCACATTTCTGTTGAATTCTAGGGAACATTCCTGATTTACACCAGTAATATGTTTGTCTCCAAAACATCCATTTTGTATAGATGGAACAATATTAGAGCTTCTGTACTTTTTAGAGGTAAAAACCTTGTTTGTGAGGGAGGCTGGAGCTGAGGTTAGGCTTCAGTCCTTGGTCCCTGTCTCGTCCCCAGGAGCTTCTGTGTATGGTCTTGCCACAACGCCCTGCCAGGGAAAACCCTGTTCCCCATTTAGCTATAAGAAAAAGGGGCAGAGGAGGGGAAGAGGCATAGAAAGCTCATTCTCACTTCTGCTTCTTCCTACGGGATTTAAATCTTTGACAGCTTTTTCTGGCTCATTTCACGTATTACATAGAAATGATGTCAGTTGGAGAACATGTTTGTGCTGTGTCATCATAGCCTTGTTTTCTGTTAGGGGCAGCAGAAGGCTAAAGGAGCCCCTCTGTTTAGAAAACCACGTATTTGGTAGCAGCGGGAGCTACCTGTGCTAATTGTCCGGGGAGCTGCTGGGTGCCATGCCAGGGCATAACCACAGAAGAATGGAGATCACGCAGCGGACTGTAAATAAATTGAGTCTTTGTGTAATGGGCCTTGTTTTTTGCCAGCCTAAATTTTATCTAGCATGGTGGCTTTTAAATCACAGTTTACTTTTGTAGCGTATGACTTTTCCTTGCTCTCTGTGAAGTAGAAAATAATGCCCTGGTTGCCCAGCCCCTTTCCCAGTAAATTAAGAGACTTTTTTTTTGCCTGCTGATCATTTTATTTTGCATTGTTCTAGGGAATGTAATGCACATTCCTAGGAAAATACTCTTTTTCCAATAGAGGGAGTGTTAGTGCCAGGCAATGCCCTTCTTTCTCACTCTCTTTGCATCTTGTAAACCTACTTATAAGCAAATAAAGCGTGCATTGGTGGCTTGGTGCTATTTGGACTGAGTTTGCTCCCCACTCTGCGTTAGCTAACTGACTTCTCTGAGCCAAGACACACACAAAAAAGATCAATCTATTCATAACAGCAGACCGAGGTCAAAGCTGGTCCTCCCAGAAACTTGCCTCTGGATAGCAGGGCTGAGTCCTCCTCTCTGTCACCCTTCGCATTCGTTTGCCTAATCTCTTGCGGACAAAAAAGTCATGTTGGCATCCAGAAGTTCTTTAAAAAAAAAGAAAAGGGAAAAAAATAAAGCGAGGAATTCAAACCTCTAATCCCTGTCACCTTCCATTGAGAGGGCTGGGGTTGGTGCAGGACGGGGAGGAGGAGAGCAGCCCCGGCTCTCAGAACAAAACCGGTCTAAGCCCCTCGTACATCAGACAAAGCCTGGGAAGACGCTGCCTGTCCAGGAGCAGTAGCTGGGCTGTGAACCATGGGAGCCCCTCCGCTCCGAGCCCCATCGCCCCAAGCTCCTCCGCTCCAAGCCTCACACTGCTGAGCCGCTCTCTGAGGAGGTGGAATGAGCCTGGGGCATCACCCTTCCGTAGATAAATCATGGGACCTCTGTCCCAGGGCGTTTGAGAGGGAAGGGGATGCTTAAAGGCAGGATGCGGGGTAACAAGTTGGCATCCAGCACGTTATCTGGGCTGTGATGATGAATGCATCGAGTTCATACGGCTCCTGGTTGTGGAGGGGGTCTTCCATCCTAAAAGCATTACTTTGCTTTCCCTTCACTGGGCTTGCAGTGCGGGCTTGGGGTGCTCGTTTGCATCGTTGGGGCCAAATTCTGCTCCAAACTCAAATTATACTGAAATTTGCACTGAGTGCAAATGAAATCAGGATCTGATCTGAATTTATTTAATCTTTAGCAGCTGCCTTGATTGGGAGTTTACCTTCTGAGCAGCCACTGATTAAAACCCAAGTCAGGGGGGCAACAACCCCAAATTTACTGCCTGCCCTTTGGCAGTTGAGAGGGTCTAGAAGTCAAACTCCCAACCTCTGCAAAGGCTGCAGGAGCGGAGGAGCATCCGGAGAAGTCCCCAGAGAAGCCGGGGCCACCGCAGCAGCGTGGGGAGGCAGTGGAGGGCGAGCAGAGCGGCTGCGAGCCGGGCCGCGGCTGCCCGGCGAAAACACAGGGCTCAACAAAGGCTGTAAATCCAGCGTGAATCATGGAAATGGAATTAACTTAAAATTATACTTTCAAGGTGAAATATTAGTGGTTGTAACAGTTTGGTTTTGTCACACAGTCGTGAGCGGCTGTGATTTTTAGGAAACTTTTCCTGGTAATTTAGCTTTAGGATATATGGTATATGCCGTGATGTCTTTAATGGGGAGACGTAATAGCATGTGCTGTGGGAACTGTGGGTTCAATGCTGAAGCAGGCGGCACGCATTTAAAATGTAAAAAGGAGATTTATAATGTTTCTAGTGACACAGAATGATAAAAGCCAATAACAAAAAATATGGAAAATTAATTTAGATAGAAAAGATGCATCCTTCTGTGCGTCTCGCATCTGCTGTTCTGGGATTTCTGCATAAATCTATATGTTTTGGTTCTATTTAGTGCCGTGGGTACTTTGATTAATTTAGCTACATGTTACTGTCATGTTGGGCACATTCATCTTCTGTCTTGAAGCATGTACTCCTCAGCCTCTCTATCATTCCACCCCTTCAGGCCTTATTTTCATCACATTTAAGGGAACTCTCCCCTGCCTGTCTTTATCTTGTTAGGCTTTCAGCAGCTTAAGTTGAATCTTCATTCTTTCACTCTTGCTGTCAAACCTCCTTTACCAAGTTATCTCATTTTCCTATTCATAACATCTAGCCCATTATATTTAATACTCAGGCACAATTGCATCTGAACATTATGTAGGACTTGCCAGCACAAATACTTGTAAATGAAATCAGACCACCCCTGGAAGGAACAGGGCTGGCTTTGCCTTGCCAGTGTATTTTAAATTGAAAAATGCCCAGGACTAAATCCAGTCCTGGAGTAAGTGGTTGCGACTTAACTGAAGTCAGTAGAGCTTCGTCTGCTAAACTGAGATGGATTTGACCCTTCAGTACTGAAAGCTGGAAGGTTAATAACGATCGCATAATCTGATATGAAGCAGAAATTAGTGTCAGGACTGTCCCAGTGGTACATCTACAGATGACAAAGCCCTTTACAAGGACAGGTAAATAATAACGTTCATACTGCAGACTGGAAAACTGAGGCAGAGAAGTTGAGGGACTTGCCAAATTTCAATCAGCCATCAGTGTCGAGACTGTGCTGAAGCCCGTCCTCCTGCAGGAGAGGATCCAACTCTCCTTTCATGGTGCCACTCTCTGGGTCCTCAGCCCCAGGGTTGGAGGCTCATCCCCATCGGCCAGGAGAGTTTGTGTTTCTCCTAGGTCTTCCCTCTGCTTTTTGAACTAATGAAATGGTGCTATCGAGGGGCCTCTGCAGCAGCAGATGCTTTGGGGGGGGAAAAAAAAAAAGGAGCGTGACTTCTGGGTTAAGCACGCATTTTGGCAGTGTTATATTGCTCTTTGCACCTTTGCAAAGGTTGCAGCAGTGGGGGACGGGAGCCGCAGAGGCACCGCCGGCCGTCGCAGGGGCTCGTGCTCTGTTTTCAAGGTGGATCCCAACATTTCCGCCTGCTGTAAGAGCTGGGTCAGTCTGTGAAAGACGATATATGAATTAGTTCCTTCTGGTAGCTCTGGACAAAACTCAGTGACCCAGGAAATGTTTTCCTCCCCTTTATTCCTATAACTGCCTTTTTTTGCTGGCAAGCTGACCTTTTTAAATGCTTCATCCTTTCCCTCCCAAATGTGGAATTTCCTCCCAAAAAAATCATTCTGGCTCAAGACCCGAGGCTGGTCAGACTCAGTCCAGGCTAGAAATGGGTTTTGATACAGGACAGCATCATGCTTTTGGCAGAGTATCCTGGCCTGGGAGAGCAGCAGTGGAGAACGCCGTGGTGCCGGGGCTGGGGGATCCCTGCCTCCCCCCTGGGCCTGGCCCCACTCTTCTCAGTCGCCTTGAAAACGGGTTGAAGTGTTTTCTCTGTACATTGTTCTATTTTTAGGAGGAGGAAAAGCTATTTTGGGCCACTCTAAAATGTTTTTATGGCTCTTTCTGAGCCCTCTGTAGCTAGTTGGTCTCATGGTAATTAAGGCATTTGGCCTTACAAGTGGAAGGATTATGAAAACAGTTTCAGCGATTTCTAGAAGTGCTCCAACATATTCCCAAAATAGGATTTTTTTTGCATGTGTGTTTGCTTTCAATTTTTTTTTTTACAAATGAATGATGCTAAGTGAAAACACACTGTCTGCCACTTTCACTAGGGTGCTGTGGCCCAGCCCCTGAGGACGACAGGCGCAATAGTGTAGTTCCTGAACATTAATATGCGCTGCTCACTCCATAGTGCGTTATTTTTATTAACTGGGGCAATTAAAGTATCTTTGCTTAGCTTTTGCTTATCCCTATTGCTGGCAAAAGCCACTGGAAGATTTATATGGGAATTTTTCTTGGATAGAAGTAGGAAAAGAGCTCAGATCTGGGGCTCAGGGACAATCTGCTGCCTGTGGGATCATGGCACTGAAATCACGCTGCAGTTAACCATCATCTCCAGACTTTTCAAAGTGGTGATTGATGTTTTACCTCTGCTCTTCCTGCTAGAACCAGGCCAGCTAAACCAAATGCTTTCCCTTGAAAATGAATGATTTCTGTAGTGCATAGGTGATGTAGAAATGTTATACACCTGCTTGGTTTGGGGTGATAGCAACCACAGTGTTACGGGACAGTCTGCATTTAAATGAACACGTAAAGTCGATGGGATGAGGCAGAGAGAAACCAAAAGTACCACTTCCAGGGCTAGCAAAATAAATGACTTCTTGCGGTCCAAAAGAGATGTCTGAGGCTGTTTGGCAATAGGCATCCCAGGCTGAACAGTTGGTGCAAGCCAGCATCGATGCTGTTAACTTTAATATAGAACTGGAAAGAGTGAGGTTGATGATGGCCCGTACGGCCAACAACACGCTCTCTGGAACGTATTTCTAAATTCTCTGTGATAGAAACAAATAGAGATTTAATAATGTCAGATGAACATGTAAATGGAATAATGTCTTAAACAATCTCATTACAAGTCCTAGTGCAGTCGATATAATCAGTCTAAAACCTGGCAAGTATATAGAAAAAATACCCTTTTGCAAAGACTATATTTATTCAAATATTTCTAGAACTATTAATATCATTGACTTGAAGCACAAATACAGGTTAGTGCCTTTGGGCCTGGGTGCCTTAAACATTAAAATTTATTATTATTATTTATTTTTATTAGCTTCATGTGGCAGAAAATTTATAATATTCTAGTTTTTATTAAGTACTTGTGGTTTTTAAAACTGATCGTAATTGTTGCTGGGCAAATCTCAAAAGGGGAAGAGGATTGGTTGGTTTAGTTTTGATTAAACTCTCAGAAGTTTGGGCATTTATCCAAACTATCTCAACCTCCTGCATTTCTAATATGGGTCTGCATATCTTCTGAGGGTAGGCTTTTATTTTTCTTTTTATCTTTTCCTTTCCTTTTTCTTCTCTTTTGTGAAGGTTCCGGTCCTCCTCGTGTTTGGGTCAGACACATGGTAGAGTATTTTGGTATAGCTGCTGCTGAATATGACCTGGAAAAAGCAGCCAGGAAAAGAGTTCAAAAAGTTTGCAGCAAGTAATTAAAAAGAAGCTATTTGTATCCCTTAGCTGTTAACCCTTAGTAACCTGGTTAGTTTGCAGTTGATGCTACGTAATAATGTCCTACTATAGCTACCTGTTAATTCAGATTCTGCAGATCGAATCCTGTAATTATATGACAGTCTTGGATAAGGTAGCATTCTGATGCAGAAAAATCCAAATACTATATTTTTCCTCTTTGATACTCTATGAGAAAAGTAGGAACTAGGAACCAGAGGGTGGAATAGAGCATTTCCCTGTATGGTATTGCCAACTCCCTTAATTTTATCACAAATGGCACCTCACTTGGTACCTCTCTCGGTGCTGCTGCTTCGTGTGGAAAGGTTGGGCCAGATGATCCTTGAGGTCCTTTCCAACCTGGTATTCTACGATTCTATGTGTTTCACGGTTGTTAAAATTATAATTTCCATTGAATAAAGGAAGCTTACATTTGTGAAAGGTCTTGAAAGCATCTTTGTGTCTTGGAAGCAGAAGACAGAAAGGTTCTAGAGCAGTACACCTTTTTTTTGTAGGTGTTTTGTATATGTGTGGGGATGCATGCAATTTATTTGTCTCATGGTGTTCAAGGTAATTTAAAGGAAACTTTCAGTGTCATTAGGCTTGTGTGAGCATATTTTTCTTTATTCAGAAGAAATTATATCCAGCATGGAGTTTTAGGCTTTTTACCCCAGTTTGTGGAAGCATGTCTGTTGAAGTCGTTTAAGTCTGGCAGGATTTAGACACCTGTCGGAGCAAGTCATTACCGTGTACTTGTTGGCACTGTCAGAGTCCCCAGGGACCCTCACGAGGATCTCAGGCTGTTGGTGCTGCACACACACACACAAACCCATGTCTGTGTGGGCTGCTCCTGAGCTTGGGTGTTGCACAGTGTCCATGGCTGCATCCTTTTCGGTGCGATGGAGGGTGGCTTTGAGCAACTGCTGATATTTCCCTTATTCAGACTGGTGCAAACTGGCTGAGTTCTTGGAAGGAACCGTTTTGAACTGGTGGGCTTTTCTTACAAGGTTGGTTTGGGTACAGGCAAGCATTGAGAAGGAGAGGTGCTTAGGTGGAGCAGTTTTGTATGGACGGTGTCCATCATGGTCTGGAGAAGTTGACTTTCTCCCTGACAGAAAACCAGTGTGCTTCCTCCCCTCCTGGAGGGACAAATGAGTCCTCAGCACTTGGTACTAATCATCGAGCACAAAATCGGTTTTGATCTTCAGTTTTAGAGCTGTGCTCGGCTCTCCGGCTTTGTGTGAGATTTTTGTGGAGCACTGAACAGACACTTATTCCTTTCTTCAGCGAGAACAACTTTCTCCATTTCCTCTCAAGCACAGGCTTTTGCTGTTATAATCGTGCAATTCCACCTGGGTTAAAACTGAAAAGTGTTTCTAATTGGATCCAGGCTAATATCAGGCCAGCATGCAGTGGTTTTCCAGCGTGACTGGGATATTCCACCTTCTGCCAAGCAAAAAGACACACTTTTTGCCTTAAAACCCCCATGATTTTCACTTGGAAAAAAATGCCTTTTTTTTCTTAAGAAAACCAGAAAAATATATGTAATAAAAATATTTTATACAGGGCTGTATTTTGATAGTTTGCGAATGGTTCTTTGCTAGACCAGTTTCTGGTCACCGGTAGGTTTTTTTGGTGCTAACAGCTCTGCGCACAAACCCAACAGCCGCGTCTGAGCCCAGTGCTGGTACACGTCAGTGGGAGCTCTTGATGCCATGGGACTGTGGTGTTCGTCCCTCATTGCTGCTGTAAAAGAGGGTAAGAGAGGCTCAGAAAGCTTATGAAACCAGTACTGCTAGGAGGCAAGTAACTCCTACGTGGACTGGGGTGCTTAGTACTGAGGGAGACCATGGCCCTAAATACCTCTTTGGGCATCCTGCTGAAGGAAATGTCCTCCAGAACATATTTTTGCTGCACCAAAATCTGTCCCCATGGAAATCCGGATGATTATGGTGTTGGGTCACCCCCATGCAGCAAGCTATACACAGGGTTTGGTGCAGTGAAGACCTGCTGAGTGCCCCTGAGCCCAGCACTGAGTTTCAGTGGGCAACAGCAAGGACAGCCACGTTGTGACTTGGGCTAAACCAGGTCTGTGATGAGTACTGGTGTCTGTACTCTCTGGCAGGTTTTGGCACTGAAGGATGGGTAGCAGCTGGAGTGCTCTGCCACACGGGGAGACACAACAACCAGCGTTTGCATTCGGTCACCTTCTTCAAGTGCTGAGTTTTAAGTGCTGCAGCATTATGTAGTTTTATTATTTTAATAGATGAGAGAGGCCTGTGATCAATAGCAGGGATGCTTTTATCTTAATCATCCATCCCTCATTCATAAATATGGAGATTTTCAGCCTCCTGTAATACTGCTTATGATTTTCTGTGGTATGGTAAAATGGACTGAAGTAATTTCACCATCCCTAAAATGCCATAAAAGTAGTAGTCAGGTTATATTAGTTTTGCCAGCTGTGGTGGGTTGACCCTGGCTGGATGCCAGGTGCCCACCAAAGCCGCTCTATCACTCCCCTCCTCAGCTGCACAGGGGAGAGAAAATATAACGAAAGGCTCGTGGATTGAGATAAGGACAGGGAGAGATCATTCACAAATTACTGTCACAGGCAAAACAGACTCAACTTGGGGACATTAGCTTAATTTATTACCAATCAAATCAGAGTAAAGTAATGAGAAATAAAACCAAATCTTAAAACACCTTCCCTCCACCCCTCCCTTCTTCCTAGGCTTAACTTCACTCCTGATTTCTCTACCTCCTCCCCATCAAGCGGCGCAGGGGGACGGGCAATGGGGGTTGGGGTCAGTTCATCACACCTTGTCTCTGCTGCTCCTTCCTCCTCAGGGGAGGACTCCTCACACTCTGCCCCTGCTCCAGTGTGGGGTCCCTCCCGCAGCAGACAGTCCTCCACAAACTACTTCCTCGTGAGTCCTTCCCATGGGTGCAGTTCTTCATGAACTGCTCCAGCGTGGGTCCCTTCCACAGTTGCAGCCCTTCAGGAACAGACTGCTCCAGCGTGGGTCCCCCGTGGGGTCACAAGTCCTGCCAGCAAACCTGCTCCAACATGGGCTCCTCTCTCCGCGGGGCCACAGGTCCTGGCCGGAGCCTGCTCCAGTGCGGGCTTTCCATGGGGTCACAGCCTCCTTCAGGCATCCCCCTGCTCCACCGTGGACCTCCATGGGCTGCAGGTGGAGATCTGCTCCACCATGGACCTCCATGGGCTGCAGGGGCACAGCCTGCCTCGCCATGGGCTTCCCCAGGGGCTGCAGGGGAATCTCTGCTCCGGTGCCTGGAGCACCTCCTCCCCCTCCTTCTTCCCCAACCTTGGTGTCTGCAGGGCTGTTCCTCTCACATAGTCTCACTCCTCTCTTCTGACTGCAGTTGTGCAGGCTTTTTTTGCCCCTTCTTAGCTATGTCATCCTGGAGGTGCTACTGCTGTCGCTGATGGGCTTGGCCTTGGCCAGCAGCAGGTCCGTCTTGGGGGCAGCTGGCATTGGCTCTATCAGACAGAGGGGAAGCTTCTGGCAGCTTTGCACAGAAGCCACCCCTGTAGCCCCTCCACTACCAAAACCTTGCCATACAAACCCAATACACTAACCATGTTATTGCGCCTGTCTATTTAAAAGGTACTGGGACTGCTATAGTGGCAGTATGTAAGGTCCTTTTTCCTCTGATGGTATTTTGCCCCCAGGCCTTGCCTGTCAGTTCAGGATTACACATAAGAAGTGTAACATATGCACAGCACTGAGCCAATACATAGCCAACCTATAAAATACACATGTGGATATTTCCTTGACCCAACTAGAATCAGTGACCTTAAAAGACCCTAATTTCTCTGAAGTGAAGGGCTCAGATCTAACATGTCTGGTTTTCAGAACCGAAATTAATGTAGTTTTTGTAAATGGTGAACCCTGATATGCATGTAAGGAGCATGCCAGGGTTGGAAATCTGGTAAAAACAACTGGTGACCTTTGTTCACCTCTGATTGAAAGGCAAAAGTAACATTTGGGATTTTTTGCTCTACTCATCGATCTCTCATACATGAGTGTAAAAGATTTTAAGATAATTGCTTAGTAAGAGCAAGGAATTTAATTGCATCAGTCTGCCAACTCTTATAAACATTTTATTACAGAGATAACAACCAGCAACGTGTGCAAGTGCATCTTAGCTTGCATACTGCTAGAAATCAGTTTTAGAGAGGATGAAGTAGCCAAAAATTTCAGCTATTGGTAGGCAAAAAAAAAGGCACTCGCCTTTGTTGGTAAGTGTGGTTTTTCAGGTGAAAAAGTAGTTGTCAATTTTTACGTTTGTACAAAGTAGAAACAAGAAACAGAAAAAAAATGCCAGGGGAAAGACTTCAGGGCTCACATGTTCCAGCACAAATCGACTTCAGGAGAGGTAGGGTGATGGTGAAGATGTGAGCTGAGGATGCGGCTCTCCCTTTGCAGGCTGGAACAAAGCCGCCTCTGCTGCTCCTGCTGCTCCACAGGCACCTTCTGGTCCTCCCAGCACCCCTCCCTGGGCAAGGCACTCGGGGGGAGGCACCCAAAAAATACAGGTTCATGAAGATGGGGAGGTTCTTCTGGTTGGGAAACAAAAATGTACAGGACATGCTAAACTCTGCATTTGTGACGTCCCTTTTTCTCACCTGTTATCTGCATTTTTACCATGTATAAGGGAAAGCTTATAAATGCTATGCTAAGGGCTTCTTTATGGAAAAGCTGGAATGAAACAGCACGGAGCACAGCACAAGCAGAAGTTTCAGACT